>NC_143397.1:168725146-169034521 GCF_052110815.1 Crocodylus siamensis | reverse complement strand
TGAAGAACCCGCTTAGAGTTGAGGAAAGGGGTTCTACTCACGGCGTACAGGGCAAGAGCGGGGAACCACTGCTGAGGATCAGGGTGGGAATCCGAGCTCTGGAGAGCCCCTGGCCGGAATTGTGTTACAGTTGATCTTTTGCATTTTGTTGTGGATTAACCCGAAAGAGGAAGAGAAAGAAAGACCGTACTACGTGGCCGGCCTAAATCGGTGGCCACAACCCAGCAGAATGGGCGAGGGTGTAGGGGTGGCGGAGCCCTCATCAATGTGGGACACCGCAAACTCAAGGAGTCCCACTTCTGGACTGGCACGCACCGGACAATAACACTGGACCAGATTACCATCAAAGTCGTGGCAGGCGAGTTAGATGCGTACAGCCCGCAGGTGAGCGACCTTTGACCTCCGGGAATCAGTCCCGGCGCAGGGGGACAGTGGCCGGAGTCACCACCCCACACGGAGCCAGAGGAAAAGCAAGGGCAACACTGGACCCCTGCTAAACCAGATGGGACAACTGCCGACTGATGCCCAGGAAAAAGCAAACTTGCTAAATGGGTACTTTGCGTCAGCTTTTCACCAGTCCCATGGGATTCCCCTGCCCATTATGGGACAGGGAGGTTCGGGTGAGGGGGATTCCTTGTCATTAATGCTGACCTCGTGAAGGAACACCTTGAGAGGCTGGATACCTTCAAGTCAGTCAGTCCTGACAATCTACACCCCAGGGTACTCAAGGAGCTGGCTAGCATCATAATCCAGCCCCTGGCACCAATATTTGAGAATTCCTGGTGCTCTGGCAAAGTGCCTGAAGACTGGAAGAAGGCCAATGTGGTGCCTATCTTCAAGAAAGGGAGGAAAGTGGATCCGGCTAACTATAGGCCCTTCAGCCTGACCTCTATCCCAGGGAAGATTTTAGAAAAGTTTATTAAAGAGGCCATCCTTAATGGACTGGCCAACGCCAACATCCTCAAGGATAGCCAGCATGGGTTTGTTGTGGGTAGGTCTTGCTTGACCAATCTTATTTCCTTTTACGAGTAGGTGACCTATGACCTGGACAAGGGAGAGGAGATTAACGTCATATATCTTGACTTCAAAAAAGCGTTTGATCTGGTATCCCATGATCACCTCTTGGCAAAACTGGCCAACTGCAGCCTTGGGTCCACCACGATCCACTGGCTGGGGAATTGGCTCTGTGGTCAGACCTAGAGGGTGGTGGTTGATGGACGTCAATCATCATGGTGCCCTATGACCAGTGGGGTCCCCCAAGGCTCTGTCCTTGGACCCATATTGTTCAACATCTTCATTAATGATGTGGACATTGGAGTTAGAAGCGGACTGGCCAAACTCTAGTGTAAAGCATCCACACCTGAGGACAGGCTCAGGAAATGAGCGGATGAGAACCTGATCATGTTTAACACCGAAAAATGCAAGGTTCTCCACCTTGGGAAGAAAAACCTGCAGCATCCTTATAGGCTCGGCAGTGCTACGCTGGTCAGCACTACGGATGAAAGGGACTTAGGGGTCATGATTGACCACAAGATGAATATCAGCCTTCAATGTCATGCTGCGGCTAGTAAAGCGAGCAAAATGCTGGCTTGCATCCATAGATGCTTCTCAAGCAAATCCCAGGACATCAGTCTCCCATTGTACTCGGCCTTGGTGAGGCCACAGCTGGAATACTGCATCCAGTTTTTGGTTCCTCAATTCAAAAAGTACATGGAGAAGCTTGAGAGAGTCCAGAGAAGAGCCACGCGCACGATCAGACCTTATGACAACAGGCTGAGAGCTATGGGACTCTTTAGACTGGAAAAGCACAGGCTCAGGGGAGATATGATGACCACCTATAAGTTTATAAGGGGTATTCACCAGGGTCTGGGGGAACGTTTGTTCACTAGAGTGCCCAAAGGGATAACAAGGTCGAATGGTTATAAACTCCTGCAAGACTGTTTCATGCTGGACATAAGGAAGAATTTCTTCACTTTCCGAGCCCCCAAGGTCTGAAATAGCCTGCCACCAGAGGTGGTTCAAGCACCTACACTGAACGCCTTCAAGAGAATTTGGATGCTTATCTTGCTAGGATCCTATGACCCCAGCTGACTTCCTGCCCCTCGGGCAGGGGGTTGGACTCTATGATCTTCCAAGGTCCCTTCCAGCTCTAATGTCTATGAAAAAATCTATGAAAATATATTTTCATAGATTTCATAGACACTAGGGCTGGAAGGGACCTCGGGAGATCATCGATGCCTGAAGCTAGTTGGAGTTCAGTTGCAGCCTTGGCTTTCCTGGTTTGCTCCCTGCAGGACCGGACCAGCGCGGAGTAATCCTCCTTGGAGGTGAATCCCATCCTCCATCCTTTGTAGGCTTTCCTTTTTAGCCGCAGGAGGTCCGCTAGGTCTCTGGAGAGCCAGGGGGGCTGCTGTGCGTTCTTGCTGCCTTTCCTCCGTGTTGGAATAGATTTAGCTTGTGCATTGAGGATCGCTTCCTTGAGAAGCAACCACTCCTCTTGAACTCCCATCTCCCTGGGGTCATGGTCCCTAAGGGCCTGACCAACAAGCCTCTTGAGCTTATCAAAGTCGGCTTTTCTGAAGTCAAGGACTTCTGTGTTGCTGACTGACTTGCCAGCTTTACGGCGGATGGTGAAGGTGATCAGCTCGTGGTCGCTGTCACCCAACTTCCCATCAATCACTAGGTCGCCGATTAGGTCGTCCCCCGTAGCCAGTACCAGGTCAAGCAGCGCTTTGCCTCTCGTTGGCCCATAGACTTCTTGAGTCAGGTAAAGGTCATCCACGCACGAGAGAAAGCTTTGCGCCCGCTCAGATTTAGCTGAGTGATCTTCCCACGAGATGCCCGGGTAATTGAAGTCACCCATGACAACCAAGGTCCTGGAGCAAGCGGCCTCAGTCAGTTCCCGGGCGAACTCCTGGTCAAGCTCGGGACTTTGAATGGGAGGTCTGTAGTAGACTCCCACCGTTGTGTCCCCTGTGCCGAATTCCCCACGAATTTTTACCCAGAGGGTCACTAGCTGTCCATGCCGGTCACCAACATCAGCTTGCAGGGACATGTAGCTTTCCTTGACATAGAGAGCTACACCCCCACCCCTTTTGTCAACACGATCCCTCCTGTATAGGGTATAGCCCTCTATACCCGTGGCCCAGTCATGGGTGGAGTCCCACCAGGTCTCCGTTATCCCAATGACATCATATTTCTTTGCACTGAGCAGGAGGACGAGCTCATCCTGCTTGTTGCCCAGGCTCCCAATATATTGGGTTGCATTAATAAGAGTGTTGCCAGCAGATCAAAGGAAATAATTATTTCCCTTTATTTGGCACTGGTGAGGCTACATCTGGAGTACTGTGTCCAGTTTTGGGCTCCCTACTACAGGAAGGATTTGGGTACATTGGAGGGAGTCTAGCAGACAGCAACAAAAACGGTTAGGAGGCTGGAGCAAATGACCTATGAGTAGAGGCTGAGGGAATTGGGTTTATTTAGTCTGGAGTAGAGAAGACTGAGAAGGAATTTAATAGCAGCCTTCAACTACCTGAACGGTGGTTCCAAAGAGGATAGAGCTAGACCGTTCTCACTGGTGGCAGATGACAGAACAAGGAGTAATGTTCTCAAGTTGCAGCAAGGGAAGCATAGGTTAGTTATTAAGAAAAACCTTGTCACTAGGAGGGAACAATCTACCCAGAGAGGCTGTCAAATCTCCATCTTTGGAGGTTTAAAACCCAGCTGGAGAAAGTCTTGGCTGAGATGATATAGTTGGGGATGGTCCTATTTTGTGTAGGGGGTTGGACTACATGACCTCCTGAGGTCCCTTCTAATCCTAATTTTCTATGATTCAATGATCATTGGAATACAGTGTACCTCTGGTCATGCTACGTGCCCACTCAGAAATGCTCATTATGCTTGGGATAATTTATATCACCTAGCAATTTTTTTCAGGCTAGTTTTAAGGCAGGTCTCAATCACCTTCATAGCTCAGATGTATAAAAGGTTGTCGAGCAGGAGGCATATCTACACAAGACACTACATTGCTATAGCAACGCACTACTGCGACGTAGCATCAGCAGGCAAAAACCATGACGCTGCAGCTAAGTCACCATAGCAACACACTCCCTTGCTCTAGAGCATCGTTATGGTGATGTAGTGGCTAAAAATAACTGTGCACCACTGGCATGGCACACTAACTATGGCACCATAGGGGTGTGTCCAGGGAGTCAGAATCTAGTCCTTGGTCCTTGCCACTTACAAGCCACAGACACTCTGAAGTGTTGTACACTTCCATCATCAACATGCTACTTTCTACTTATAACTCGAGACAAAATTTGACTGCACAATTCCATAAGATTTTGAGGACCTTGAAGTTTGGGTCCAGCACTTCCCAAGTTGTAGCTTCCAAAACTATTTCTGTTAAAAATTCATACTAGAATAAAGTTCAATATTAGAATTAGCTCATACCTTTTCACTTGGGATGAGAACATGGAGAGATAAAATACTTACTTGCTCTGCCTGAAATCCCATATATACTAGTCTGTTTTCTATACACGAATGAAAAGACTAATCACAGGCAGGCTTTTCAGTTCAGGGCTTAAACAAGACACTGCTCTTTTAAAGATACTTAGAGGTGTGAAATGTCATAACATCCCTGGTCATAACATTGCTTATAAGGAAAAAATTCATACCTGGGCAGATCCTGCATTGAATTCTAGACATGTATTAGAGAATCCCTTATAATCCATCCTAAATCCTTTTCACCTACATTTCCAAGTAAGTGCTATGTAAGACCCTACAGTAAATTGTTTTGTAGCTAGAATCACGAAAAATAGAAACTGATCATTGTTTGCAAGACATAAGATACTCTGGTGCTCTTCACAGGACATAGTGACCCTTTTTAACACAGCACAGGCTCAGCACAGTCCTAAGTCGAGTTTCAGGGACCTAGTTCCCAAGCTGATGGGTATGGTAAAGAATGCTAAGGTAGCATGTCAAGGGGATCTGTGAATCTTTTCTCTCTACGCAGGGAAAGGCCAGAGAAGGGGCAAATCTGCTTTAATGTTCAGAAAGAGCGTGCATGGCAAAGGGCTGAACTTTGGATCCCTCCAAGCCAAGCCCAGGAAGGCATTCAGAAAAGGCCATAAAAGACCGTAGTAGAAGCTTAAAAATACATAATCATATGGCTATGTGGCTGGGTAAATAAGCTGAAGTAGGAGTGATGTTTTAGCTACAGAGACATCCACATCCAGAAAGAGAATTAAGGAAATGTAACAGAGCAGAAGAAATTTAGCCTTGATGAGAAAGAAGCAAGTGAGAGCTAGTGGAGAAACCTGACTGTTGAGAGCCCCAGGACTGTTCCATATGAAAAAAGTAATATCTACTCTCCCTGACTCTAAGCCAGAAAAAGGGAACGAAAGGAGAGAAACTTAGAACTCTTCAAAGAATGACCAAGGTCCAGTGAGACAGATTGGATGGAAGAGTTTTAGGCTTTTCTGTGACTTATTTTTGTATATCCCAGAAGGAGGGGAGTTTTTAAATTGGCCAGAGGAAGAATGGCAGACACAGGTCTGACTCCAGACAAAGAGAAAGATAAGTAATTGCTACCGTTATTTTTCATAAAGTTACCAAATGATTTTTCTGCAATTATCAATTTCATTTTTTGACATAGCACAAATAGGGCTAGCTGTATGCTGGTCATAACATTTAAACCTGCCCACTGGGACAACAATCTCACAGAGTTTTCCCACAAGCTTCTGGCATTCCTTAAACATTTATCAGCACACTGACAACTAGTCTACATAATTTGATTTATGTTCTAAAATATGAGAAGGGGAAAGTGATACTGATGTAATTCTTGCATAAAACCTGGCTTCATTTTAGCAGGAAATTGCTAAATATACTTTTAAAATGTATATGCCAGAAGTTGACTTTCCTACAAGAACACAAACATTATCAAATACAAACTAATTATGTAATTACACAAGTTTTAACATTAACATAATGTAATATTTTGATATATTTTAGGTAAAAAATAAAGCACAATTAAAATGGGAGGTTAAAATTAATTCTGAGCTAGTAGAGAGGCGAATAAGGTAATTCCCCCAACAATATATATAAAATTATATCCTAGGGGCTCAAAGGAAAGAGAAAACCTCAAAGAAACATGGAGTTGTTACATATAGTTTAAACCATGTCTCAGTTCAGTTATTGCTGAGTAGGAGCTTTCCACTATACATGCTTACTTTAGCAACCACAAACCATGAAAAATTCTGTTTAACTTTGCCTTTGTGCAAGCAGGGAGATCCAGCCATATGAACTTAATCTTCAGTGATAGCAAGTGACCCTCTAGTATTGTGATGCAGTTCACAAAGCAGTGATGTTCCAAGCATGTGAATATATGAACCACAACGCTCTGAAATGCTATGTAAGCAAGTTAAATCGCAACAGTTGAGCTCCCCCTTAACTAGAGTTAGGCTGCGTGCCTCTGGAATAACTGATTCTTAGTACAGATTTTAGAGAGTCAAATTCAGCCCCAAGCATATAGGTACAGGCTAAGTAAGCAGGACAACTATGGAAATGTTGCAGTGAACCAATCCTGTTATGCTTTTCTCCAGCATCTCTTCACACAATTTAAATCTTAATCTCTAAAAGGCTGCATCCCATTTTGCTAATATGTAGTAACAATTAATATTTCTATATATACGCCCATGCATTTTTATCAGCTTCTGTGACAGGTCCTTAAGGGCATCACAGAATTTCTTTCAGAACTAAAGTGCAATCATAAATAGGCCAGAGCAAGAAAACAAGTCCGCTGTTCTTTAAGGGAGAATTAGAATTTAAGCTCTTTGCATCAGAATGCCATGCACAATTCTGAAGCCATTAAAAATCAAGAGTGATACTACTGAAATACATGAGTGATATAAAAAAATCAGCCAAAGTTTTAAATTTGGAACATAATTAAATTTGTGTGTTTATACATCACCTTCAGTTGTTTTGTTGTATTCTCCAACTCTGACAATTTCCCATATGCGGCAAGGACAACATCAGTAAGATTCACAGAAAATATGGCTTTGTCAAGGTTAACCAGGTCATCTAATAAGACACCTGTACAGTCATCATTGCATGCTGAAGAAAACATTGAAAAAAATATTAGTAAAACAAGGCATTCATTGAAAAGAAAAAAAAAACTTGGATTGGCATATGACAAAAATTTACTTTATATGGAAGGTAGGTCTACAAACAGTGATTGCATACAATATTGTACATTTTGCATCATGTTTTTAACAAGGTAGGGACTGACTTTGATCATACTTATGCCAGTTTACCACCAGTACGTGTCTGACAGGTTTGATCCTGTAGGTTACATTGGTGACAATACAAAATAATACCATTGAACTGGATGTGGTTGCACTGGTGTGGCAGTAGAGTTGGGCCAACTGAAATATATTCTACTCTAGTGAAACTGCACTGACCCTTCCTAGGCCCATTCACATAAAAGCAGGCAAAATCTAGTTCACAATTAGTAGTTCACTGTAAAAGTACAGTACTATAAGCTACATAATTTGTTTTGCTATCAGCCACTAAAGGGAACCCAAATGACCAAGACAACTCCAATGGAACTATTTCAGCAATATGCAAGGTCTGCATATCAATATTGTATGAATACAAATGCGTACACAAGAAAAGTCTTGGAGTTGCATAATGGAAAGACATTACAGACTAACAAACACAACCTTAACCTCATCTATCACATAGTACAAGATAGGTTAAAGAACACTTACCTGGATGTTATGTTCTGTATTATTACTTTCTCATTTAAATGACATGCATTCTATGTAACAGATACTAGTGTTTTACTTGTTGCTCAGTGTTAAAATCAACAGTGCGAAGAATAAAATCCTGCAGCAGCTTAACAATAGAAACAATCGGCATAAACACCTCAGAAAACTACACTTCTATACATACCACTTAACTGTAGCTAAAGCTATTGGGAAGAAACAAAGAAAAGCCACCTACAAAGACATTCATTTTCCACAAGGATGTATCTTGGTTCACATTCATCACAGCGTTGTCCTGCCACACCCTGCTTGCAGATGCACTTTCCAGTTATATGATCACAATTATTGTGGACAGAACCATCTGGATTGCACTGACACTGCTGACAGCTGCCACCAGGTGCTTCAGGATCTCCATAATAACCTAGAGAACATCTGAAGGGGAAAAAAAAAGACACTGCATATTATTTTGATACCTATTAGCAGAAAAAAGTGAAAAAGAAACTTTTTTATTACTAGCTGACATAGATCTTTGAAGAGCGTTAATAAATTAACATTAATAATTTATACAGTCATCCACAAACCACTCTATGACACTCTAGCTACTGTAAAAACATTTTATGACAACTGAATACTCCATTCAAGATGCAGATATGTACAGTTCTAATGAAAAATTTCCCAGATGGGGAATTCAATCTCACCTCTCACAGTACTGTCCTTCATATCCAGTGAGACAAGCATTGCAATGATAATCATCAACATCTTTCAGAACACAAGTGGGACTAAAGCTAGAGAAGAGAAGAGAAGAGAAGAGATAAATTACAACCCAAATGCCAAACTACACAAGCACTGATAACTATTTTACTAGCCTTGGCAGGTACCCACATAATAGTTCCAGCACTAAATGTGCAAGCTTGCAGTGTCATCCACTCAATTGTGATGCAGTGCTCTAGGTTACTTCTGTGACATTTTTATATATTTTGAAAATATGCACAATTTCATTGCTATTTGATAACTGTGTAGGATCCTAAAGTCAGCTTGTGTATTTCAGCTTGAGGGATAAAACAGTAAACAATGGATATGATATATCCAATATAAGAGAGGGTTCGCTCAAACAGTCTAAGATTGGGCCACATTCATACATAATGGTACTTCTAAAGTCTGGTTACCTGTCCACCAGAGCATTTTTTGTCTCTGAAGGCAAGAATTTTCTTTGTTGTCACCCTCCCTTAGAAGTTCTGCTGTGGAAGAACAGCCTCAAGTTGTGAACAGAGCTTTACTGGAGCCATGTTGATGGAAGGAAGAGGCCAAGCAGATATTCTTAATAACACACATCCTGTCAATTTGAGATATCCCTAGCCATGGCCCATTTAGTCCTCTTTGTAGGAAGCTATAGATTCCCAAGAATAACTCAGAATACAAGTTTCTGTCCCAAAATTAACTAAAGTCTAGTAAAAATAGTAGCTGATATAAAAACTTCTAAACATGGGGAAATACGATGATGACAGGCTGCTGTTGTGCTCATGTGAAGCAGCATAATAATAAAATACACAATGAAATTTTTGGTTACCTAATGGTGTTGGCTCTGGGGCAGGCACAAAGAGAGCAGTCACGGACAGATCCAAGTACTTTCCCATAGTAGCCTGGGGCACAAACACCACAGTGATCACCAGTTGTATTATCTCTGCAGTTCTAGTACACAAAGAAATGCAGACAGTTTAAAACAACAAGTACAATTTTCTATTCTCTCCAATAAAGGAAAATATCTTCCATCTTCACTAGATATCTTTAATGTTGCAAGCAGGTAGCCAGCACTTTGTGTTGAAGATCAATTTGTGTTTGAAAAAAAATCAGCAGATCTCAGCTATGCTTTATTTTCCCTGGATGCCATGCCAGGCATCCTGACCTAATTCCTGTTCTGATCTTCCAAACTCTTTGATATACACAGCTATGAATTCAATTAGGCCAGAAACTGACAGTAAGGAGAAGCAGGCAAGCAAGTGATGGAAAATTCAACAAGCTTCTTGAAATAACACTACAACATCTGAATAATCACAATAACTGTAATGAAAAAATCATTCGTTACTGGCCTGCAAAGGTAGTATTTTATTAGTCCCCTGTAAAGATGGCTATTCATGCCTTTTCTTGTTAGCCAAGACAAATTTACCTGGTGGTGGTGGATATGAACTTTAGAGGCCGGTTGTGAGTTGTGAACACTAGTAAATCAAAGTCCCTGCACGTGGGAACAGGTCAGAGAGGCCTTAAGGCAGAGGTGTCAAACTAATCCAGGGCTGTGGGATGGATAAATGGCATGATGGCAGTACACTGACCATGCATGATGGATTTGGGGCAGGTCCTGGAGCAAATGATGTGGAGGCCACATGCGATGCGGTCTTACTCTGGCCAGATTATGCTTAATCTGGCCAGGGTCACACTGCATGTGATAGCCACTCTGAGACTGTGTGACAATGTTGCACAGGGCAGCTGTTCCACCGCTCCAGGACTGTGCTGCACATGATGACCACTCCTGGAGCTAATGTGTGCTGGACTATCTACCATGCTCCACATGCTGCCCACAGGTCAACTCTGAGACCCCCAGGCAGCAGCAGAGGCTGGATGATAGAGCTCTGTGAATCCAGTTCCTGGGCCTTATCTTTGACACCCCTACTTTATGGGGTTTTGTTCCTCAAGTTAATGGAGATCATGTGTTATGAAGAGGTGACTTGCTTAAGATTCAGAAAAGGAGTAGCAAGTACCTCTTTTGTCAACAACTTGTTCTACCCAAAATCAATGTACATTGATCTTACAGCAGGGTTACTTTTATATAGCCTCATAACAAGATTTAGGGTAAGAATTCCTGACATTTATAGGAGTAACAGAGTTCAGATCTATAAATGGTAAAAACAACAGAATGAGATGGGGAGCCTTAAATATGCCTTCAGATTTATGCTGTAGGAGAGGCCTGGCAAAGAAAGAGGTGCTCAGGCACAAGCCTGAGGGATACCAAGAAACATTACTTAAACTGTGAATTTAACATCTAAATGAAAGAAAGTATGCTAGCTTGAAAAAGCAATCATCTGAAAAGCAATGGATAAAACTTCAGTTCTTTCAAAAGATTGTCTGACCCTTCTACAGCAGTGGAAAGGATACTTTAAAGTAAGCATAAGCTGTTAAAGGGTTGTTTTCATCACAGAATCATCCTATAGGGATTTGAAAATAGCCCTATGGTCATCCCTAGGTAGCAGTGTAGATAAATTCTTTATTTCATTGCAAGTCAAACTAGTTCTCATCTAGCCTACAATTTCTGGGGTAGGATGTAGCTTGTGTTGCTACTTGTGTTCTAACCTTGGTCAAACTCTAAGACACATGGGGTGTAGACAGAAGGGTTTTTTTGCCATTAAAAGCGCTTTATGGACATGACTTAACAGAAGTGCACAGCATTACAGCATTTTAAAAATGGGTACAGCACTTAAATTAACCCTTGTTAAATGAGGTATTCAATTTGAAGTGCTGTATTTACAGCACTTTAACAACCTACAGCATTTCAAATAACTTCTAATAACCTCCGCAGGAGGCTTTAAAGCACCCCCTGCTTCCTAGCCTGGAAAGTGCAGTGAGGTTCAGATCCCCCTTCCTCCTCCCAAACACTGCATTTATGTCATGTTTAAGAATGCTGTAACTTCATACTACTATAAAAAGAGATCTAAATTACAGGGCTGCAAAACACGCACAAAGCACTTCTGTACACACCCATGGTAATTTTGCTGATGGAACAGTCAGTATACCTTTGCTTAGATGTTTTCCTGTTTTAAATCTGTAACTTCTAAAAATTTTTGAATAACTGTTTTTCACTGGAGTTGTCACAGCCTCCTAAGATTTGATGAAGAATGTCCTACTATCAAAAGCTTATTCCAATCAAGCAGTTGGTCCATTAAAAGACACTGCCCCCCAAAAAATCCTTGCCTCTTGCATAATTCCTGGACCATTGTGGCTACATCATCACTCTAACACTACAGCAGCTTCATAGAAAATATTTCTTGAGCTCATCAACGATTAATGTTAGATGCTCTGAAAAATTACCATACTAATGGAACTAACTGTACATACCGCACATTTTCCTGTTTCCAGGTCACAGATCTCACTATGGTTGTTGCACTGACATGGTATACACGGCATTATCAAAGGACGTGGCTCTTTTACATTCAGGTCTGCATGTTTTTTCCTGTAGTATCCAGGAGCACAGCTCTATAGATATAGGAGGACATGAAATAGTGCATAAGAAATAAGTAAGGCTTTATACATGAAGCCAGTTTTTCAAATCTTTTAAGGAACTGTAAGATGTTTTATCAGAAATGAAAGGCACAGAAAGGTGTTTTGTTTACTAAGTGGCTGTATACCTGACATGAGAATCCAGCATAGCCAGGTGGACATTCACATTGCTCTATGAGATGTGCTCTCTCTATGCCCAAATGTATGTCCTCAACCTTCATTCCTATTTCCATTGAGATATTTGCAATTCTATAAAACATATTCAGAGGAGAATAAAACAACACAAATATCAACAGCAAGTAAAGCTGATCCCCAAACTTGGATCAACTTGGTGGTCTGGATAAGAGATTTTAGTTTGATCTGTCTACAAAGTAGGATCTTATGCACATAGACATTTCTTCAAACTTGAGGGTATCTAGATATGGTGCCCTGGTTAAGGTCCATCACTACCACATGATGAAATATCATCTCAACTTGTATAGTCATCTAAATTTATTGAAAGTGAGTAAGAAATGGATGTAAAATATCAATATGCTGGGTTGGGACTCTTTTATCCTTGCCTCACAGATGTATGATGATCCCCAAAATGCAATTTCATATATTAAACACATTTTATTTATTTTTAATGAAGGTCACTAGGTTTTGTTTCAATTTCAGAATTAAAAGTAAGGATACTGCAGTGAGTAATCCAATAACTGTAAGAGGATGACAGGAAACTTTATAGGAGAAATATGCAAGCCCATCTGATGTCTGCCATACAAGACAGTGATTTAGCAGGCAAGTCATTGTACTCCTTTTATGAACATTTTCAGAGCAGCAGACGCCCTTAGCACTTCTCAGAAGATGGAAGAGATTTAAGGGAGTCTTTTTCCATTCAAACTATTAGGTGGGTTTGCACTGTATTCCAAGGAATCAGGGTAATACTCAAATATATGATATTTCTCTCATTAGAATTAAGCCTGTAATGCCATCTCGGTTTATAACTATTCCCAAGATAAATTCAAGTCAATGTAATGAAATATATTAGTCCAAAGGATTCTTTACCGGCTTTGCTGTAATCCTTGACCATACGATGCTTTGATGAGGACATACTCAACTTTGCTAAGCACTGACATGAAGTCAGAGTGTGAGACAGGTTGGTCAGACACAGAGTTAAAGTATTTCCAGAAATGCTAGAGGGAACACAATTAAAATAAATTAAGGAATGTGTGTTCAAAGCTACATATTTATTGAAAGACAATAATCTCTCCTGGGAAAATATAGTCACTACATCACAGTGATCTGTCTCCAATAAAAAGGAATACAGCTCATTCAAGGACTTGACTACACCAGTCCTTCAAAATAGCCACTTGAAGTTCCTAGAGAATGAAACAAGCTATTCATTTCTACTCTCTGACTTTGTTATAGCATCCCAGCGCCTTCCTAATTAAATAAAGAATAAAGGTCAATTTCAAAAGATGACATTTTGGCTGAGCTCAAAACAATGCCACTAAAAACTGTGAGAGTTGGCCAAGGATAGCTAAGTTCAAGCGCATTTCATGTATTCATTAATTTTCAAAATCTCCCCACCGTTTCAGCATCAGCTTCTGCATTTTCAAATGAGGCAACTAAATTTAAGTTTAATTCCCAGTTCATTTATTTCCATAAAATGACAGCAGTCAGTCACTTCCGCCTGCCAATCCCAGATGCATTTTAATTAAAGTATTTTTATTGTTTTTACTGAGCTTTATTTCCCCTCTTCCATTCAAATATCTAAGCTCACCTCTTTTATTTCTACTTCCTGGTGATGTCTCACTCCGTTTTCTGGAGCAGGGATATCCACATAGATGACTAATTTACTGGTGTGACCTCCCTTTATCAGAATCTGTGGTTCAAAATTTGAGGTGCCAAAGCCATCCAAAGCATAAAAAGCAACTGTGTACTTCAGTTTTCCTCCATAAGCCATGAGCTGTTTGGATGATAAAGTATTACATTTATTTTCTCCAAGGTTACTGGTTGAAAATATTTCACTCCTATGAAAAGACTGCAGAACTGCCAGTTTTTGAAGAATTTGCAATAAAACTTAAAAATAGACCTAAAATCAGAAATCTTTGAATCAAGATTAAATACTCTTTTTCAGAAAGCAATCTTATGCGTCTGTAAGGCTTCTGTCTTCTCAAGGAGTACAGTGCATTTTTATTCAATTTCTAAGCATTACCATTCATACAATCTATTAACTATACTAAATGTCAGGGTTAAAGTCTCTTTCAGGTTATTTTTCAGTGATGTTTCTTCCTTTTTACTGTCCCTGAAAAATAACACATGGATGAAATATTGGTATCCACAAATTTAAGATACAAGAAAAACCTTACGAGTTGTATGACACGAATAGGTAAATTGTATATGCTGCAAGTGCAACTCCAAGTTCAAAAAGGTATAATTCTTAACTTACAACGGAGGATTCAACACAAAAAAAAAACGTAATCAGGATAAGATGAGAAAGTTATAATGTATAAACTATTCCAGTTTTTATCTCAATTCACTTACTTGGTCTCCCTGGAACTGATCTGGCAACCTCCAGTAAAATGGTTCTGTATTCAAGTGCTGTCTGACTGTTGCAGCATCCAATAAAACATCATGAAACTGAGAAAATACACCTTCTTTTGTTCCTGTGAGATTACTTTGAGAAACCACATGAAGAATGGACTGATCTGGAGTCAGGGTTACCTACAATACCAAAAATAACAACCACTCTACAATATTATTCTAGCTAAACATAATATCTTGGAAGCAGTTTCAGCTTCAGCACACTAAATGCTGTTTTAGAGGACTAAAACAACATACTTATTAAAAAAACTGAGAAACTTATTTTATAATTATCTTTTTTTTTTTTGTCAGACATGAAGAATGTGTTTTAAGAAATGAAAAAGTTATGTTCACATGCACTGCTACTCTTTTAAATGTCCCTTTTCCATGCTCGCCCCCACACATTTTGCAAACAGGTCAGTAGACCATACTCAATTCTTACCAACAAAGCTATGAAACTCCATTAAAGCCAGTGTGTCAACAGAGGTGTACCAGAAAATTGTATGCAAAAGTTTGAATTGCTTTACTTACTGGAATTCTGGCATGGTTTTCTAATTCTGAACAGAATTCTGACATCCCAAAACAGAAGCAAGGAGTGCATCCTACAGGGTTACTAGCTTGGAGAGCAAAGGTTCCAGTCTTGCATTCGCTACAGTGCAATCCAAAGACATTTTCCTAAAATAAAATTACATGTCTATGTTTTATTGTTGAGTGAAAACAGGATCCTTTTTGAATGATGACACCTATAGCAGTACAAACTGTGTAGAAAAGCTCATCTTATAGTTATGTCAAATAACTGGCAAGGGTCAGAACTTCACAATTTCCCTATCATTTTCTATGTTTTAAATTTAGAAGTTCACTTCTTAAGAAAATGTATATCCCTAACTTTCTCTTCACACAAGAACATCTTGGCAAGAAATGTACTTAATGTTTTACATCAGTGGTTCTCAACCTTTTTAGGCACAAGGTACCCTCGTTAGACTTAAGGCACCCCTCCAAAAATGCAAGTTCTTTTTTTTACTACAGAAAAATAATGCAGCAATTTTTATGTTACAGGGAATTCAGAAAGACCACAGCAGGTCAGAATGGCTTTAATACTACAGATACCTCTTTGAAATCTCTACATTTATCTTGGAAATCATGTTTGTACACCTAACAGTGTTAACACTATTCTTCTGAGGTCCCTTCCAGTCCTAACGTCTATGAAATCTATGAATATATAGAAATAGTGTTAACTCCCTCAGCCCTATTGGATCCACCCCTGAAACTGAGTAAATATTTTCAGCTTCCTACAAATGCAATGCCTTAGTTATTTAAGGCAAGCAAGATTCTTTGGGTAGATGTGATATCTTTTATTAGACCAACTGAGTAGTTGGAGAAAAAGTGCTTAGCAAGCTTTCGGGCACAGTCACCCTTCGCAGTTGGAGTACTGCGTCCAGTTCTGGGCGCCACACTTCAAGAGGGATGTTGACAGCATGGAGAGGGTCCAGAGGAGGGCCACTCATATGATCAGGGGACAGCAGGGCAGGCCCTATGAGGAGAGGCTACGGGACCTGAACCTGTTCAGCCTCCAAAAGAGAAGGCTGAGGGGGGAATCTTGTGCCCTGTTATAAACTAGTCAGGGGAGATCAGCAGGCATTGGGGGAGTCCCTGTTCCCCCTTGCACTACCAGGAGTGACCAGGAATAATGGTCACAAGCTGGTAGGGGGTAGGTTTAGGTTAGATATCAGGAGGCGCTATTCACGGTCAGGGCGGCTAGGGTCTGCAACCAACTTCCAAGAGAAGTGGTGCAGGCTCCTACCCTGGGGGGTTTTAAGAGGAGGTTAGATGAACATCTTGCTGGGGTCATTTGACCCCAGTACTCTTTCCTGCCATGGCAGGGGATTGGACTAGATGATCTGCTCAGGTCCCTTCCAACCCTAGAAACTATGAAACTATGAAACACTGTGTGGCACTTGCAGCACCCCAAACTGTTTTAGACACAGGACCATCAAAACAGACCTCACCAATAAATATCAGTATATTTGCATATATGCTTTACTAATACATTTAGGTGTAATAAATAATATATAAAGTTCTAAGATGAACTGAAGGCTACATCATATACACGGTTTCAAAAGGTTGTTTATTTGCATTTATCAGTTTCCCCAATCTTTATAATGATTTCTGATATTCTGTTATAAAACAAGGCTGGAAAGCAGCAGCTTTTTCTATTCCCAAATCTAATAAACCTTCCTGTCTGCAAGCAACAGAACTTCAGTGTGGTTAGTCTTTTCCATCCCTATAATAAAGGTCATAATACAGTACCTATCTCCCAGCAGTTTGCAATGCTTAATTCATGAATTAAGAGCTTTGATATAGAGGTATAGAAAACAATGCAGAACTGCAAATCTGTATATTAAAATAAGTGATGTTTTTGCTTTAGACCTTTATGTGTTGCTTCTACAAGACTTATGCATCAATAATTATCTGTCAAAATGGAGGAAGTATGGAATTTGTACTTATATATTATTAAACACTTTCATCACAAACTATTCTCTGAGAAACCACAAAACTGTGCACAGTGATGCATTCTGAAGGTATCATGCTGGTAACACAATATTGTTAGATTGTCTTAGAAGGGAACAATGCTTTCTCTGGCTTGAAGTTAAAACATACATTCTGTATTGTTACTGGTATGAAAACAATGTTCTCTGTAATAAATTGTTTCTCTCTTGGGCTTCTCTCCTGGAGAGGCTCAAAGAAATTATCCTTCTAAATACAGGAAAAAACATCTTATAAGTTATTGGACAAAGCTGTTGTTGTTAACACTGTTTATAAGGCAAAAATCCTCCAGCAGAAAAAAAAGAAGCATGAAATAATAATAGAATAGTCCAGAGAAGAGCCACGCGCATGATCAGAGGTCAGGAAAACAGGCCTTACGACGACAGGCTGAGAGCCATGGGGCTCTTTAGCCTGGAAAAGCGCAGGCTCAGAGGTGATCTGATGGCTACCTATAAGTTCATCAGGAGTGACCACCAGGATCTGGGGGAACGTTTGTTCACCAGAGTGCCCCAAGGGATGATGAGGTCGAATGGTTATAAACTACTGCGAGACCATTTCAGGGTGCACGTAAGCAAGAATTTCTTTACTGTCCAAGCCCCCAAGGTCTAGAACAGCCTGCCATTGGAGGTGGTTCAAGCACCTACATTGAACACCTTCAAGAGTAAATTGGATGCTTATCTTGCTGGGATCCTATGACCCCAGCTGACTTCCTGCCCTTTGGGTCGGGGGCTGGACTCAATGATCTTCTGAGGTCCCTTCCAGCCCTAATGTCTATGAAATCTATGAATATATAGAAATAGCATCATTAAAATTCTGCATATGATATGATACTGAAATAGTAATGGAATATGCAGAAACTGCATCATTGAAATGTTGGATATATGATATGATACTGTTACTTGCTATTGAAAAAATAAATCAATATAAGGGATGACATTGTGGGTCCTATTGAAATCCATGGCAAAACTTCCAGAAGAATAATATTTATAAACGTCCATTCCCAAATCTTTTATCCTGTGCTGTTAGATTTCCTTACCTGCTGTAAGATAATAAGAAGCCCATTAATGAAGTAGCAATAAAAAATCCAAAGGCACCATAATTTAAAAGGGGCCACCAAACACGGAAAAAAAGCTCAGTAAGGCTCCAGAGCAGTGAGAGACACGCAGGTGAAGCCCGCTGCGCCCCCACTCCCCCGAAGCCCCCCAGACACCCCTTCAGCAGCAGCAGAGCCCCCTGCCGACCCCCAGCACAGCCAGAGGTAAGCGGGCTCGTGGTGGGAAGGGGTTACTCCTCACTCCCTGGGATGAGGCAGCTGCCTGGAGCCGGGCTGGGTCAAGCCCCCGCCCAGGCCCCTACTTGGCCCAGCCCCCCAAGGAGAGAGAAGTAGTGGGGTACTCACCAGTCCCCCTCCTGTAGGCCAGGGCCCCCCAAATCCCGGGCAGGGCCCCCCTGGCCTGAAGAAACCAGCATTCCCCAACAGCAGGCCCACTGCGCATGCGCGCAGTTTAAAAGGGCCTGCCAAACAGGGAAAAAAAGCTCAGTAAGGCTGTGGAGCGGTGAGAGATGCGCGGGTGAAGCCCGCTGTGCCCCCATTCCCCCGAAGCCCCTCAGACACCCCCTCAGCAGCTGCAGAGCCCCCCGCCGACCCCCAGCACAGCTGGAGGTAAGCGGGCTCGTGGTGGGAAGGGCTTAACTCCTCGCTCTCTGGGACGAGGCGGCTGCGTGGAGCCGGGCTGGGTCAAGCCCCCGCCCAGGCCCCTACTTGGCCCAGCCCCCCAGGGAGCCACATGACCAGAGCCGCGTGACCAGGCTGCGTAAACAGGCGCTCGAGTTAGCGCGGAGTTCGCACAGGAGAGGGCGTGGGAGGGCACGAGACCCTGCCTGCGGCCCCCCCAGAGTAGTCAGCCCCAGCCGTAGCCAGCCTACCAGAGGCATGACACGGATGGACACGCGCCACACCCCGAGGGTCCCCTTGGGCTCTGCGGCCCCCCCATCGGGCACCTCAGAGACGGCCACCCAGACGGAGCCCATGGTTCCGGGCTCCACGCAGACGGAGCCCCTGGCTCTTGGCTGCGGGGGCTGCCTGTCCCTTTTTCAGGCTCTGGGGCCCGGGAGCATGGCCACCTCCCCTTGCAGGGTCTGCTCCCTACTGGGGTCTCTGGCGCGCCAGGTGGAGGAGCTCCAGGCCACGGTCCAGAAACTGCGTGCCATCAGGGACTGCGAGCAGGAGATAGACTCCTACTGCCAGGCCCTTCTCCCCCAGGAGCCGCAGGGGAGAGCTCCGTCTCCCTCGCGACTAAGGAGGACTCTGGGACCTCCCGCTCTGCCCAGTCAGGGGCATGGACCAAGGTGGTCAAGGGCCCCAAGGCCCGCTGCACCAAGGCCCCTGCCCCGCCAGAGCTTAGCAACAGGTTCGCACCTCAACCACAGCTACTGCCCCCGCTCTCCCCAAGACAAAGCGAAAGGTGTTTGTTGTGGGAGACTCCATCCTGCGGGGGACTGAGGGGGCAATCTGCCGCCCCGACCCCTTAGCCCGGGAAGTCTGCTGCTTCCCGGGGGCCCGCATCCGAGATATTGCAGAGAGGATCCCACAGCTCCTCCAGCCCACAGACCACTACCCCATGCTCCTTATTCACGTGGGCACCAATGACACGGCTCGGAGCACCCCCAGCCAGGTCATGAAGCGCTACAGGGAGTTGGGAGCAGGGCTTAGGGGTCTGGGAGCTCAGGTGGTGTCTTCATCAATCCTCCCAGTCTCGGGCTATGGGCTGAGGAGGGAGAGGAGGATCCACACAGTGAACCAAAGACTGCGGAGCTGGTGTCATCGGGAAGGCTTTGGCTTCCATGACCACAGCCCGCTCTTTGGTGAGAGAGGCAGCGAGCTGCTGGGAAGAGATGGCCTCCACCTCTCCCCCCTGGGGAGAAGGCTCTTCTCAGCCAGGCTGGCTGACCTGCTCCACCGGGATTTAAACTAAGCCCGCTGGGGGATGGGGAGACTACTGCCACTGCTGGGCCGCTGAGCAACCCTTGCAAAGCCAGCGGACCAAGGCACTTAAGGGAGCCCACCCCTGCCCCAGCCCTGGCGCAATCTGTGGGCAAGGCAAGAGCCCCAAAGGGGACACTTGCCTGCCTGTACACTAATGCCAGGAGCCCGGGCAACAAGCAGGAGGAGCTCATCCTCCTGCTCAGTGCAAAGAATTATGACGTCATTGGGATAACAGCGACCTGGTGGTACTCCACCCATGACTGGACCATGGGTATAGAGGGCTATACCCTGTACAGGAGGGATCGTGTTGACAAAAGGGGTGGGGGTGTAGCTCTCTCTGTGAAGGAAAGCTACATGTCCCTGCAAGCTGATGTTGGCGACCAGCATGCACAGCTAGAGACCCTCTGGGTAAAAATTCGTGGGGAATACGGCACAGGGGACACAATGGTGGGAGTCTACTACAGACCTCCCACTCAAAGTCCTGAGCTTGACCAGGAGTTTGCCCGGGAACTGACTGAGGCCGCTTGCTCCAGGACCTTGGTTGTCATGGGTGACTTCAATTACCCGGGGATCTCGTGGGAAGATCACTCAGCAAAATCCGAGCGGTCACAAAGCTTTCTCTCGTGCGTGGATGACCTCTACCTGACTCAAGTAGTCTATGGGCCAACGAGAGGCAAAGCGCTGCTCGACCTGGTACTGGCTACAGGGGACGACCTAATCGGCGACCTAGTGATTGATGGGAAGTTGGGTGACAGCGACCATGAGCTGATCACCTTCACCATCCGCCGTAAAGCTGGCAAGTCAGTCAGCAACACAGAAGTCCTTGACTTCAGAAAAGCCGACTTTGACAAGCTCAAGAGGCTAGTCGGTCAGGCCCTCAGGGACCATGACCCCAGGGAGATGGGAGTTCAAGAAGAGTGGTTGCTTCTCAAGGAAGCGATCCTCAATGCACAAGCTAAATCTATTCCAACACGGAGGAAAGGCAGCAAGAACGCACAGCAGCCCCCCTGGCTCTCCAGAGACCTAGCGGACCTCCTGCGGCTAAAAAGGAAAGCCTACAAAGGATGGAGGACGGGATTCACCTCCAAGGAGGATTACTCCGCGCTGGTCCGGTCCTGCAGGGAGCAAACCAGGAAAGCCAAGGCTGCAACTGAACTCCAACTAGCTTCAAGCATCAAGGACAACAAAAAGTCCTTTTTCAGATATGTAGGGAGGCGGAGGAAAAGCAAGGGCAACGTTGGACCCCTGCTAAACCAGATGGGGCAACTGACAACTGACGCCCTGGAAAAAGCCAACCTATTAAATAGGTACTTTGCGTCAGTCTTTCATCAGTCCCATGGGACGCCCATGCCTGCTATGGGACAGGGAGATCTGGGTGATGGGGATCCCCTACCTTCCATAAATGCTGACCTCGTGAAAGAACATCTTGAGAAGCTGGATACCTTCAAGTCAGCCGGCCCTGACAACCTGCACCCCAGGGTACTCAAGGAGCTGGCGAGCGTCATAGCCCAGCCCCTGGCACAGATCTTTGAAAACTCCTGGCACTCTGGTGTAGTGCCCGAAGACTGGAAGAAGGCCAATGTGGTGCCGATCTTCAAGAAAGGGAGGAGAATAGATCCGGCTAACTACAGGCCCATTAGCCTGACTTCTATCCTGGGGAAGATCTCAGAAAAGTTTATTAAGGAGGCCATCCTTGAGGGACTGGCCCAGGCTAACATTCTAAGGGATAGCCAGCATGGGTTTGTTGCGGGTTTGTTGATTGGTCTTGTTTGACCAATCTCATTTCCTTCTATGACCAGCTGACCTATCACCTGGATGAGGGAGAAGAGATTGATGTCATATATCTTGACTTCAAAAAAGCTTTTGATCTGGTATCCCATGATCACCTCTTGGCCAAACTGCCCAGTTGCGGCCTTGGCTCCACCACGATCCGCTGGCTGGGAAATTGGCTCCGTGGTCAGACCCAGAGGGTTGTAATTGATGGCAGTCACTCATCATGGTGTCCTGTGACCAGTGGGGTCCCTCAAGGCTCTGTCCTTGGACCCGTACTGTTCAACATCTTCATTAATGATGTGGACATTGGAGTCAGGAGCGGACTGGCCAAGTTGACCGATGACACCAAACTTTGGGGCAAAGCATCCACGCCAGAAGATAGGCGGGTGATCCAGGCTGACCTGGACAAGCTCAGCAAATGGGCAGACGAGAACCTCATGGTGTTTAACACCGAAAAATGCAAGGTTCTCCACCTTGGGAGGAAAAACCTGCAGCATCCTTATAGGCTCGGCAGTGCTACAGAAGAAAGAGAGTTGGGCGTCATCATTGACCACAAGATGAACATGAGCCTGCAATGCGATGCTGCGGCTAGTAAAGCGACCAAAATGCTGGCTTGCATCCATAGATGCTTCTCGAGCAAATCCCGGGACGTCATTCTCTCCTTGTACTCGGCCTTGGTGAGGCCGCAGCTGAAGTACTGCGTCCAGTTTTGGGCTCCACAATTCAAAAAGGATGTGGAGAAGCTTGAGAGAGTCCAGAGGAGAGCCACGCGCATGATCAGAGGTCAGGAAAACAGATCTTATGATGACAGGCTGAGAGACATGGGACTCTTTAGCCTGGAAAAGCGCAGGCTCAGGGGTGATCTGATGGCCACCTGTAAGTTTATCAAGGATGACCACCAGGATCTGGGGGAACGTTTGTTCACCAGAGCGCCCCAAGGGATGATGAGGTCGAACGGTCACAAACTCCTGCAAGACTGTTTCAGGCTGGACATAAGGAAGAATTTCTTTACTGTCCGAGCCCCCAAGGTCTGGAACAGTCTGCCAGTGGAGGTGGTTCAAGCACCTACATTGAACACCTTCAAGAGTAAATTGGATGCTTATCTTGCTGGGATCCTATGACCCCAGCTGACTTCCTGCCCTTTGGGCAGGGGGCTGGACTCCATGATCTCCTGAGGTCCCTTCCAGCCCTGATGTCTATGTTGTCTATGAAACTCTATAATTCACATCTATGGACCAGAGGGCACTATGTGTCCTATAAAAACAATGTGGCCACAAAAAATCTTCCTGACCTACTTTATAGAATTTTTTTTAATGAAAAAACACATTGACTTGCACTTCATATATTGTCATAAATACAAAGAACAAACAAGTCTATGTATTTGAATTCAGTATTACAGTTACACTGCAGTTGTGAAGTAGTCAAAATACTATGCAAGAATATAAAGAAACCAATCATTGTTCTATCTGAATGCACCATGAATCTTTGTAAGCTTAGCAAGGATTCAGCATAGCTAGAATCTACCTTTAAAAACTGAACATACAACTGGGCCTAATCCTGGATTCCTAACAAAAATCCTTATTTGAGTTCTCTAAGAGTTTTATTTAATCAAAAACTGTAGGATTCTGACAAAACAAGATGACCATGAGCTGAAAATAGATGTACAGGACTACAAAGCAGAAAGCAGGACAAATTAGGTTTTTCATTACTGTTACAGGGATCCCAGAAGGAAAAACCCACTCTAGAGCAGTAGTTGGCAATGTTTTCTGGCAGTGGGCTGCAATGACCCAGCTCAGGTCTGAAGTCCTAGACCTCAGCTGCCACTGTCACTCCTGCCATGACTTCTCCCGACTGCCTGGTGGCATATCACAGGCGAAGTACCCAGCTGCAGTGTGATACAGTGCAGATAAAGTCCCCTGACAATGAATGCCACAGAAGTCTTCCACTTCTTTGTGCTAGATTCAATGGCTTTGTGAGCTGAGTTCCAGCCCACAGGCCATAGGTTGCCAACCCCTGCTTTAAAGGAAAAATGGCATCTCATGAGCACTGCTGCTACCTCCTCCACTGGCTTCACCTGTTTCCACCCAAGTCCTGATACTCTCTTGCTGGAATCTATCTATATTTCCTTGACAAAAAGCCAGACAAAGAAAGATAGAAATGCCTGTGGGTAGAGATTTTCAAGAAGCAGGTAAGTGAGTTGTTGAAAGAAACAGCTTTACTGCAAAGCATCTGGGAAAACTGATAACTTTGTTAATAGGATGCATACAGAGATGTCCAGGATTTAGGAAGCTTAGCAGCTAGAGAGGACTGCAATGGTACCATGGAAGACTTCTCTGCAGGAAGAAGACTAGTTGCTGGCTACCATGTGCTCCATTCCCTATGGATTCACCCATCAGGATCAAGAACAGCTATTCAAATCTTGAATAGATAAAGAGCAGAAGAGCAAATCTCTGGCCAGGAACAAACTGCAACTTATTCGGGATCACAGAGTCCTAGTGGGATAAATAATGTCTGGAATATTGATATAGAAGGGTCTAGGTCGTTCAGGGAAGACAGGCAGGGAAAAAGGAAGTAAGTGTTGCTCTTAAATCCTGAAAGAAATGAAAAGAAAACATGGGGGTAGGGTCTGGGAGAAGACAAAAAAGGAAGAAAATAGGTCAGTGCCATGGTAGACATCTAGTATAGGCTACCAAATCTGGAGCTGTAGAAGGATGCAATTTTTAAAACAGTTGAACAGTAGCATTTGTAGGACAGGAACTGGTGCTGAAGAGGTACTTTAACTAACTAAATCTCTGTTGGTAACAATACAGTAGGACATAGTGGGCCAGGTGCTAGTCCAACTATTAGGCACATAATTCTACTTAAGTGTCTACCCAGTTTGAATCCCTGAAAAACTGTTTAATGCAGAAGATGAGTGGATACCTCTTCTCCCCCTTTCTTCTTTTTGTAACTTGTTCTTAAGGATTAAGGTGACGATGCATTACAAAAATCAATGTATTCATGGATTTTCAGACTTGAACAGAGTTGGACTAGAATCACACTTAGGCACCTAAACCCACTTAGACACCCAACAGGTGGAACAGGATCTTCCCAGTCTGTCTAGCAGGTTCTTGAAGTATGTGGGAAGATCATTTTTTCCAGAAAGTGAATGAGGGAATAGGAACAGTCTAATTCGAATGTACATGGAGGAGCTGATAAAGAATCTGGAAGTGGAAGAAACACAAGTGACATGGCAATAAATAAAGGCCCTACAGGTGCATTCACAGAAAGAAAAAAGACAAAGCAGTGCAAGCAAATATTGAATGATACAAAGAAGGCTGACTTATTCAGTCTTTTTTGCTTGAGTCCTCACAAAGAAGAATAGTTATAAATAAGTGCTTCTCACAAATAATATTGTAGGGGTACAAATCTAGGCAAGAGTATGGAAGAACAGTTTAAACACATGCATATTAATTAAAATAATTCAAGTTGGCAGGCCAGATGAAATTTATCTTAGAATACTTTCTAACCTAGCCAAAGCAATCTCTAAACCATTAGGCTAGGGACACACATTCAAAGAGCCTGAATTGATTCAGTCTTTGCAGGTTAGTCTAACCTGTAGAGAGTGAACCAGTTTGCAAGTGGATAGACCAGGGGTGGGCAAAATGCGACCTGGGGGCCGGATGCGAACTGCCAGGCCATTCTATCCAGCCCGCAGGGCCCCTAAAGAAATTTGGAAAATTAATATTAATCTCCCTGAGCTGCCTGTCATGCGGCCCTCGATGGCTTGCTAAAACTCAGTAAGTGGCCCTCTGCCCAAAATAATTGCCCTCCCCTAGGATAGCCGTTTAGTACATGCCTGCAGTGGCTCAAGTCAAAAGCCCAGGGGCACTAGAGCAGCCCTTCCTTCCACAGAGAAGCTGAGCTGAGATGGGGGACTGTCGCAGTGCACTCAGGTGCCCTGCACCTGAGAGTGGAGGCTGCTCTGGGGAGACCCCTAGTGGCAGAAAGGGGGAGGCTCAGCTGCCAGTCACCAGGGCTGCACAGGTGCTGGCTGCCGGGGCAACTGGTAAACCCAGCTGACCAGGAAGGGGCAGGGCTTATCCCTTCTTAAGCCCAGGTAGGAGGCCAGGAGGGCAGTCCCTCTCCAGCAGCTGTGGGAGTAGGGACTTAGCTCAGACAGACAGAGGTGAGGACTCTGGCAGTGAGAGCATCCCCCAGTCACTGCTGGGGTTGGGCAGCCCTCCTTCCCCCCTGCTCCCTCACTCTCTAGTAGGGAGTAGAGTTTGTTTGACTGGACAGTCTAGTTTTTATGTTATAGCCCAGGGGCTTTATGTTTTATGTTTACTGTTTTGCCCGGAGGACCGGGCGAAGCTATTAGGGGTGGAGGAGGCCTCATAGGAGCTCCACGGTAGCGTGGGGTCTCCTGGGGCCAGAGAGGTCGCAGCTTTGTTTGGGGCGCATTGGCCCCAGCCCCGGAGCTAAGGGGCGGCGAGAAGCCCCAGAGCTAGGGGGCGGCGGTGACAAGCCCCGGAGAGAGCAAAGCGGGGCGGCGAGAAGCCCCAGAGAGAGAGAAGGGGGCAGCGAGGAGCCCTGAGAGAGAAGGGGGCAGCGAGGAGCCCCAGAGCGAGCAAGAGAGGGGGCAGTGAGGAGCCCCAGGAGTAAAGAGGAGGGCCAGACCATAAGGCCTAGGTCAAACCACATCAACTCCATCTGCGAGGCTTGGGCTGCGGTGTAGGGGAGGAAAAGGAGCCGCAGGTAGCACCCCCTGTCACCGGGGCGTGGAAAAATGGGCAGCCTCCTGCTGATTACAACCATCTTCTAATCAAGTAAAATCAAGGCGTGGCAGGCGAGTAAGCAGGCGGTTGGCCCCTTACAGGAGGGCGGAGCCACTCCCAGAAAGGCTCCGATATTGATACTCCTGTCACAGGGGCCATGGTGAGGCCCCGACAGGCCTACCCCAGCGGCTGTCTGATGGCCAGGATTCCTGGCACACAAGGCTGCCCAGCCCCAGAGGGGAACCCTCCTCCCTCTCCCCCACTGCCTTGGGGCAGGGAGGGGGCCTGTTCTATATATTCTTGAACCTGCCACAGAGCACTATTAGGTTAACTCAAAAGCATAAGTCCTAAATGTCTATGAAAGGAACACACATACACACCCAGAAGTGATCTTCTGCTACTTATGAATATTATACCTTGCAGGCACAAATGCCAGTCTCTTCTTCACAACTGCAGATTCCTTGACCCTCTTCACACTGGTCTGCTTTGGTCCCACTCAATTCACAGTCACAAGAAACACAATCTGGGTAATCCCTATAGCCTAAAGCACACCTGGAGCAGTCTTTTCCTCCTAATTCACTTTTACATTGGCATTGACCAGTCAATAAATCACACTGGAGACTGGCTGAACCAACAGCACTGCAATTGCAGGCCTGAAAAAGAAAAAACAAGCAGAGTTCATACATAGCAAACATTTAGAAACAACTTTTTTAGAACAGAAACTGCAAGGTCAATTTACAGCTGCAACCACACACACAAACAACAAACAAAACCCCAAAAAACAGAAACACAAAAAAACCCCCAACATTTGTCAAAAGTGTCTATGCAACAGTGAAGCATAGATTCCTAACAGGAAACAGTGTTTTGTATTTTCTTTTTACAGAACAAACTGGTATTTCCTTAACACTATATGGTAGTGTTGAATTTTAACTGCATCTTAATGTAAGTTAAATACAGTTGACAATTTGAATTCACTTCAACATTTATCTGCATTTAAAAAGATAAGAAAAAACACTTTAAGGAATTATTAACTCTGCTGTAACACCTGCCAAGGTAAAACACACTAGTCATAAGTTGATTACAATCCATTCTGGCTGTTTTATGTTGCTGAGCATTGCAAAGGTGCCCAGTGCAAGGGGCAAATGAAGAATTCTGTTACCAGTGGGGACTCCTGGGGTGTTGCAAAGCCAAAATAGCTGGCTGTACCATACTTGCACTCCCACTTCTTCCGGAGGTCACGTAGAGGACCTACCAGAGATGATGAAAAGCAGGGAGGAGTGCATGGAGTGCACCATATCTTTTTCTTACTTGGTGGCTGAGGATTGAGCCCTGAGTACACTGTTTGATGGCAAGGAGAAACTTTCAAATTAGTTTTCATAATGTAAGTAACCCCACACAAATTGCAATGTGATGATATGGTAGAGAAAAAAAAATATGGCTAAAGGTTTAGCTAAACTGAATGCAGGGCCTTTCTATGAAAATGTAACATCTTACTATATCAGCATGAAAAGTCACTATGGCCTGGTACAGACATTACACTTTCACTGGCGTAACAGCCTGGAGATCGATCTATACCCATAACCAAACAGAAGTTTGGCACATATCAACTAGTTAAAAAATGGCGGAACCTGGCCTAAGATTTGTCCTCTACCCCAATCAAAGGGCGAACATGTGTTCTCTTTGCTACCAATCTAAAATATGCAGTTTACAGAGAACCATGTAACTTGGATTGATTCTGCCTTGGGCTTTTTGAACATATATACCTAGCCTAGGACATGACTGAGTTATGTAACTGGTGTGTGTGTGATTCTGCTAGTCATTCACTGGCCCGTTTCGCTTATGCTGTGGAGTGACAATTCCATATGGAAAACCACAGGAGGATCTGTGCCTCTCAACTTCTCCTCCTGCTGGGTGCACACAGAGGGACACAGTCAATACCAGCACTAAAATGTTGAAATGTTTGCTGCAAATGTTACACTAATTTAAAGCCTGGTTGTCAAACAACTAAGCAAAATTACAAATGAATGAGACTGAAGGTTTCATTGAGCGATTATTAGAACGTAATCCTGATTTAAAGAGCTGTGAAATCAAAGCAACAGTACAGCTGTGTGCTACAATACTGGCTATAAACTCTGCCCTGCACAACAGCAGCAGGTTTGACTCTCCATGCAGATCCCTAAAAGAGATACACCACCATGTTCAACTGGACTTTGATTAGTAAAATGCCAGACATGTTATGATTATACTAAATGCTGGCCCTGTGCCTTTTCTGGGAGGAATTTACTGGTTGAGTTTAACTGTCTAAAAATGAATAGGCTCCCAGCTGGTTACAGTTCTCATGGAATCTGTTCTAAGTTGGCACTGTACTACTTAATTATAACATTTTAGCTGACATTACTGGGGAGTTCAGAAGGGGGTTTTGCTAGAGTGATAACAGACTGAAATCCTCTGAGATCAGCCCTGCAAGCTATGCCATTCAAGTTGATCATCACCATGGTGTTAAGGATGATTTCTTTCCCCCAGGCAGGGAGCAGAAATCAGCACACAAATTTTCTTAAAACATCTGAAAAAAAGGTGTATGATAGAATTAATGACATCCTAAGTCTTAAGAGCAAAATATAATAGCTATTCTACGGCACTACTCTACTCTAAAGTTGTAAATCAACTTTCTTACTGCCAATAATTATTGCAGAACAACCATATAATTTGTTAGAGTCAGAAAGAAACACTGTAAAGTGTTAACAGGACCACTGCTGCTGCCCAGTGCATGGACTACAATTAGTCACCTATTTTTCAAAACTCCTGGGCACCCAGCTAGCAACCACTCAAGTTTCAAGTCAGGCAACAAAGAATGAGCCACACAAAATAAGGAGCCAATCCCAAACAATTTACTTATTGTAAATCCTTCAGGATAATGCTAATTATCCTTTAAACAGCTGTAGTTTTTTAGCAAGCATACAATACCTTGCAGCCAAGCTCAGAATCATGTCCCCAGTAGTTTTCCTTACAGAATTCACATTTTGGTCCTTCTGTGTGAGGGGGGCAGATACACTGGCCAGAATCTGCATCACAGTTGTTCTGAGTATGAGGGCAATTGCAAGCTGCAAGAGAAATAGAACCATAAGACTAGCTTTCCCATTGTTAGGCTTTCTAGGCATTTTTACACATGCTCTGGGATGAGGCACTGAGTGCTTTAATTAGTGAGCTGTGATAATTAAAAGTGAACATACTTCACATGCATCAGTGTCCCCGTGCATCCCGGTGCTGAAAAAATGTTGGTGGGGTGTTTTGAACTAAAGCTCATTGAACGAGCTTTATTTCAAAGCGCCCCGTCACCATTTTTTGACTGTAAGAACTCACAGGAACACTGATACACATGACGCAGAAGGCTGCTGGAGCACATCAATTTCCATGCTCCAGCAGAATCAATTAATTGAGTTTGCTCTGACACACTGGATTTCCAGCACATCAGAGCAGGCTCCCCGCACATCTGTAGGAGCCCTCTGATTACAGGTAAGCATCAAAATGAGTTGACAGCCTTGCTTCCCTGAATTATAGGATACCAGCCACTCTTTCCAACAGAAGCTCCTTAACAGCCAGAATAACTGAGGAACAAATTGTGAAATTAATTTTGGTCTTCAGTAGGTTTAACTATTCCTGTCAGGCCCAATCTGTCATATGGTACAGCTTATCTCTTTGGCTTCATGAGATAGCTGGCTCTTCTCTCCACCCATTTAGGAGTCTGTGCATCCCCAGTAGGATAGGAAGCAGTAGTCTCTGAGCTGTTTTGAATGGAGGGAATGCAACTGTCTTGTACCCTAAGCCCCTCCAGCCTCCCTTGGAGATAAAGACCCAGTAAAATGCTGCAAATTTGCATCCACCCTAAATTCACCAACAAAAGGCAACTGGATAACTATATTTCCCTGAAAAAGGAGGGTATCTTTAAATAGGGAAATATTGCATTTTGATTTTCAGATCAATTTCTAAACAAAATGTTCTGACCTGTCCTTGCAAACACAAAACGTTTATTCTAAAGTTGACCTAAATGTAAAAGAAAGAAAATGGATAGAAGAGGGCTAAATGACCTACCTGTTCACCAAAAACACACAAAACACTTATTTTGGGTGGAACACAACGCTTTAAGTTGACCTAAAAATATTTCCCATTTTTTGAAAAATGAACAGGACTGTCTTTTCTCCTGTATTTTTTAGATTCAGCAGCTTTCTTAGACATGTAGGCTTTCTTTCACATCATATTTACATTCTGCTTGATGCATACGTACGATATAGTCAAATCAATTTCATTGATGATTGAATGGATATGACAACCTTTACATGGAAGCTTTTACTCCATTTTTTTTACCTTTATAGGCCCAACTGCTCAGACATAATGATGAAAAACACTCTACAAATGCCTCCAGAAACATCTAAAAAATTAGTCAGATTCCTTTGGGATAGGACCTGATGGCCAGATTAAGGGCTGGAATTTGCAGTCACCCAAGAAAGCTAGATCCCTTTAACAGCCCTGGTTCTAATTCCTAAAATATGCACAAATGTATTTTTTCTCATCACACAATCTCATGCCATATTATACACCACTTTGTTTTGTAAAACCCAAAGGAAATGTTTTCAGTCAGATAAGAGACATGTAGGCATTCCTTTGGTTATGGTGTGTTGAAATAGATATTTTAATATGATATTCTAGTTACTGAAATAGGATTTGTTCAGGTTTGGACTAACATAACATCATACTATGGCTCAAAACTGGATTATAACCAGATGTGTGAATTTGGAAATTTAATCCTGTATATATGTCTTGTCAAACTCGAAAGCACATGAATTGCAGGGGGAAAAAGCAAAAAAGAAAAATACAGGCTCAAATCTACAGAGTTAATTTATTAGATTTTACATTGTGGCAGAGGGGAAAAAGGAAGTAATTGCTTTCTATATTCTTTGTTGGAATGGAGAGATTTTTGGCAAGATTACTGCTGACCATTTATACTGTAAAATTTTTATAAATCTCCTGATATTTCCTGTCTCTATTTTTTACAAAGAATCAGACCATAAAAAAAATCAAGGAGTTTTAAAAAACATTTCCTAGCAGAAGTACTAGGGGAATGTTCTACTGGCAAGGTTTTGAGAATATTTCTTGAAACAACTGATGTTTCCGGGAGAGTAAGTAACATACAAAGTGTAACATAAAATCCTTTGTCAAAAGAAATTCCCAGAGCAGAACAAAAATGAGAGCTTACGTGTACAACCACCATCCTGGAATGTATGAAAGCCCTGAGCACAGCGATCACACTTTTCCCCAGCCACTCCTAGTACACAGTGACACTGGCCCTCATCATTACAATCCTCAGAGACTGATCCAGATGGACTACAACTGCAAGGAAGACAGCCAAGTCCAGTATTCAAGCCATAATAACCATTCTGTTGGACAGGAAGGAAACATGTTTCAATTAAATTTCAAATCTCACTGAAAGTGAAAAATATTCTCTCATTTTCTTTTTATTACTTTGTATTATCTACTGCCATTTGGCCTGCCTGAACATTTGCAGGTTTTGTTTGGCAGTAGCAAGAAGGTGAAGGAATCCCAAACATTATCCATTTACTGTCTCTGGTATACTCCCATTCTCTACGTTGTGAATTAAAATCCCCAGGAGTCTTTGAAAAGTGTAGTATAACGTTACTCACTACACACTTAACTCAGCAATTCTTTTTGTCTTCATGAAATGGTGATGTCACGGAATGGATAGAAACTGATACTGGAAAATATACATATTAGCTATAGGTAAACTCTTTTCTTACCAAGCATTTATCACATCTTTGTCCAGTTACATTTGGTTTGCAGTAACAGAAGCCAGTTTCATGATGGCAAATACTGGAAAGTGAGCCATTCAGATGGCATTCACAGACTTAAAAGTCATAAAAAGAGACAACAAGAGAAAAATCTATTGAAATACATGGGTATCAGACAATTAAACAGAACAGCAGCTCTTTATATTAGAAGCAAATGTAACAATTTAGCTCGCGTATATTAATGCACTTACTTATCTGCAATAGGTACACTGCTGGCCCAGAGAAAAAAGTTGTTGCATAAGCAGAGATGCACCACGTTAATCAGAAAGTCCATCCTGAGGAACACAGGCTCAATACAAAAATCCCAAGTAAAATTCTTTGTTCATTGCATATTCTCCTCCTCCCCACCCAAAAATAGATAGAAAAGATCACATAATTCTATATTTGAAAGGGAAAATAGAATGGTCTAACAGTTTTTGTATTTTCCTACGTATTAAGAGTTAAATTCTACCCACTGTTACCCTCTATTAATTCTTCTGAATTGGAAGGATAACAACGGATATATGTTTGTGCCTCTGATAGTGGAATCCGGACTTCTGATTCACAATATACATAGCTGAGTTATGCTAATGCCGGTCTAGAGCTCTATGATGAAAAAAAGATATAGTTGACAAGTAAAGAATGCATGCAGTGACTGTTCTAATCACAGAGAATATACACTTTGCACATTTATATGCTGTAAAAATTCTTTGTGATGCTGTTTTTCCTACAAAGCAAGGGGAATTAATCTCTGCTTAGTAATTTTAGCCATGCACACTAGTAGTCAGATCTAGTACTTTACTGTGATTTGCATATAGTGTTCAAGATAAAGGTTTAGCAATATTATTTTACACGCTACTGTGTGCTTTGTTCCAGCATCATCCAGACCATGCATGTGTCGTGGCCAGCATTTTGATGGTAGAGGAAGACCACTACAAAAAAATCAATCACTAATACTCTTGAATCTACTACTCTTTTACTGTTAAGCAACAAATCTCTCATTTCCGTGAAAGGAGTGTGCGACGTCCACAGTACATTCAGCCCCACAAGCAACAAACACTCCAAAACAGGAAAAGTTTAATATGCATAACCTGAAAGTAAGTAGTAAGTAATAGGGATGTGCAAAGCTTCAGTCCGCGATTTGATTCGCAGAAGATTTGGCCTGATTCGGAGGCCGAATCACCAAATCCGAAAAGAATCAGAAGACAATAAAAAACCTCTGAATCAATTCAGAGGCTCCGAATCTATTCAGAAAAGATTTGGAACACAGTCTTGCAGGGAAACAGAACCTGAGAAGAGGGAGGGGGAGTGGGGGGGGGGAGGAAAGACTGACATCTCTAGCTGGCCAGTGACTGTGATCTTTCCCTGACTCCCCTTCCAATCACAGTGCTCTGGGGGAGGAACATAGACACAGCACATAAGCCTCTCTCTTCAGGGTTTCTGTGCCTTTTGTGAGCTGTTTCTGCCAGACCAACAGCATCTGAAAGGTACTGGGCTGGCTTGGCTTCCTACCTAGTCAATCTCCTGCTACTTTCTGTTCTTGGAAAGGACTGCAAGTAGTCTACTAACTAGAATCCCTCTACTTATCTCAATCCAATCCATTTCTTTCAACTTATATTTGTTATTGGGGGGTGGTTTCCAACACTTTTTAAAAAGAAAGCTGTTTTCCCTGGCAGTGTGATCCATCACTGTGCAGGGGAGCACATACACACACTCACACACATACATGATAGAAGAAGTCAGATATTATTACAACACAGAAGTCAGACATTCATAGAAGAAGAAGAGATTATATATACTTTTTAATATTTTTAGTTATAGTTAGTTACATACAGACTAAAGACAACACAGAAGAAGGCAGATAGAGATTCAGATTAACATAACACAAAAAAGTCAGACAGTCGAAGAGGAAGAAGAGGAGGAAGAAGAAGAGGAGGAGATATTATTTTAGGTACACACACAACAGTAAACACAACACAGAAAAAGTCAGACAGTCATATATCAGAGAAGAAGAAGACATATATTCCTTGAGGCCAACAAGACCCTCAGCGCTGCCACTGCCCTCCTTAGCCAGGTGATCCCTGTAGTGAGGGTACTTGAGACCAGATGGAGAAGTTCCAGGGGATCAGTGTTCCTGGCTGGGGCAAGCTGCTGTCACCAGACATGCAGGCACTGGTGAGGTGGCTGAAGGAGGGCAGGAGACGGCTGGATCCCTTGCGGTCCAGTACGGTTCACATGCTGGCTGAAAGGGAGCATGTGTACTGGCAGCACCAAAACCCTCAATCACTGGACGCAGGTGCTGGTCAACAGTCAGGAAGGCAGAGGCAAGGAGATGTGGAAGAGGGGGATCCACTTCCCTATGACAGCGTTCTCTGAACCAGCACCAGCCAATCTCCTACACGCCAGCTGCTGCCAATGTGGGCCAAGGGCATTGCTTCAATGTTAAGAGTCCAGACACACCAGACCCCAGCCTCGGGCAGGTAGCACTGAGGCTTTGGGGGCTACCTATCTTACCAAGGATGTGGAGCCACTGGACTGCAACCCCTTAACCTACTGGGCAAGCCACAGCCAGATGTGGCAGGATCTGGCCACAGTTGCCCAGGAACACTTGTCCTGTCCACCAACCAGTGTTCCAAGTGGGAGGGTGTTCAACATTGCTGGGGATGTTATGACACCCCCATATGTTATGCTTGAATCCTGGTTTGGTGGAGCACCTGGTGTTCCTGAAGGTGAATCCCCCCGCTGCTGGGGTTCCCCAACCTTCTCCTGCAGACAGAGTGAGTGCCACCCTCCTCACTCTGTCCGCACCTATTTCAGTTTTATTTTTTTACACCAGTTAATGTCCCGCTCTCAAAGCTGGAGTGGGTCCTCACTGCACCACCAGCCAACAGGCGAAGAACATGTCCCTGCTGAGCTTCCGTGCCTGGACAAACTTCAAGGTATGGGCTGGCGCTATGGGGATGGAGGAGGCCCCAGATCCTGGGCATGACCACTAAAACTGCACTCTGCCAGGGCTGGAGAGGCCTGGTGGGACTGCTGCTAGTGTGGCAGCCCCAGGATGTGCCAGGACCAAGGATCCCCCTGGTGAAAGGCAGGTAGGAGGCACCATAAACTCCAGCTACCACATGCACACAGAGTCCTGGCTGGGAAAAGCCCAGACCTGTCATGTCTTTGATAGGCCTGAGATGTGCTGGTTGCAGTGGAGTTGTGAGGCTCCAGGTGAGCTCAGCTTAGCTGCCTGGGATGCCAGCTTTCGAGTTCAAAAACCTTTTATCAGGCTGAGGAAGTACCTGCAGTTGGTGTGTGTATGTGCTGTTCCTAGATGGAAGGATTAGTAAAGAAGCCAGAGGGTGGCATGCAATGCAGGCATGAAAGCCAGTCAGTGAAAATGGAAATGGAGGCATCGGGGGTGAGGGTCAGGCTGCGGTGGGAGGGGGGGGATGTAGCAGTGCAGGTAAAAGTGGAGAGGGTTTGTAAATTCCCTTTCAAAATCAGGCCTGAGAAACTGGAGATAGAGGGGGGTTTTTTGTGAGAAATGTGCCCCAAGAGGTAGTTGGGTATATCTTTGATAGATTCTGGTGCACAGTTTGTGGGAGTACTGGAGATTGTTGGCAGATTTATTATGTTTTGATCTGTAAGAAGTTGGCTTCTAGTAATGAGGTTAGGTCAGCAAGATTCAGTGCTTGTTTGAATTTACAAACCACTTTTCACAGCCGGGCCTATGAACTTCACTTCATCAGCCTCCTAGGTACAGAAATTCATGGACTCACTATAGACACTGGAATTCTGACACACTACAACTTGCTGGACATCCGACTCCCCAGGTACCTCTCCATTTTTATCTGTACTGCTACATCTCTTTTCCTCCCCCACCCCAGCCTGTCCCTCACCCCCTAACACCTCCATTTCCATTTTCACCGACTGGCTTTTTTGCCTACATTGCATGTCAGTCTCTGGCTTCTTTACTATTCCTCCCATCCAGGAACAGCACACAGTCACACACCAACTGCAGGTGCTTCGTCAGCCTGACAAAGGGTTTTTTAACCTGAAAGCTTGCTAAGATATATTTCTCTAACTATTCATTTGGTCTACTTAAAGATACCAGATTGACCCAAAGGACCTTGTCTGCCAGTGCCATGCCCTTAGACCAACACCCCTAGCACCTGTCCCCAGTCAGCTGACCAAAGGATACAGGGCCCGGGGCACATCTAAGCCCCAGGGCTGGGGCTGGCAGGGAAAGTTCTCTGGCAGCTGCTGGAGAAAAAGCTTATGCAGGAAAGGAAAGAAAGGCTCTAGTCTGTGACAGTTTGGCTGCCTGAGATGCTAGTGCTACTGTGCTGCAGCGTACTGCTTATTACCTGTTGTTATTTAAAGTGGTGGACCAGAATGAGGCTGTAGGGGAGGAAGAGACCTCACTGGAGTACACTACCGTGTCGTATACAGGCCTTAGCATCAGTTACGGCACACCTTAACACACAGTGTCACCCATGTCATGAGTTTTGCTCGTCAGCAGCCTGAGGTGTAGTTTCCCAGAACCCCCTGTACCTGTCTCCTTGAAAGCTGGCAGGCTCCATGGCCTCAGCATAGGCTACCATCCCTGCAGTTTTCACCTCACTGTGCCTTAACACACAGACGTGACACAAGTTTTGCTTGTCAGCAGCTTGAGATGCAGTTTCCCATAAACCCCTGCACCTATCTCCTTGAAACTTCACAGGCCTCATGCTCTCAGAAGGAGCTACCATCCCTGCAATTATCCGAATCAGCCAAAAAATGACGAAGTTATAGGCATTTCAGTGATTCCCCATTATAGTCTCGGGCCGAACCTCTGAATCAATGCCAAATCTTTCAAAGCCAATTCAGCTGAATTGATTCGGGACAGTGATCTGAATCTCTGAGTTACTGTTCTCTGAATCAGCCGAATCCGAATTGAATACTTCCCTATTCACACAGGCCTAATAAGTAAACCATGATTTCACCAAACAGTATCAGATTTGAAATAAACAATACCCAGCATCCAGTCAGATGCACTCAATGTATTTTGGTGTGGCTCATTTGATCAGATTCTCCTGTGATGAAATTAATAATTATTATCAATACTTGAAAGCACAAGATTATTTTAATAGATCAGCCTGGATGTGCATATACTTAAATCGATTAATAATGTAACTTCACAATTGTAGCCATTTCCCTTCCTCACCCCAATCCCTCTCTCCATTTTATCTTACTTGTCAGCTTACATCTTAAACTAGATTTTAAACTGTAAAGCAGGGATTATATCTTTCAGTTTGTTCTGTGACATTTTAGCACATTTCTGGGTGCTTTAAAATATAATAATAGTAATGATAATAATAACAATAGCTTACCATGACATCTTTTAGTGATCACTGCATCCCCATAGTACCCGTCAGCACACTTCTCACAGTGATGGCCCATGGTGTTCCCCACACACTTCAAACATTCTCCTGTGACTGCATCACAATGGCCATCTTCTAGAGGATCTACATTCCCATTGCAGTCACAAGGAACACATGTCTGGCCAGATACCAGCGGATTTCCGTAATAGCCATTAGCACACCTGCACAACAGGTTGAAAGGTATATCAAACCAAACACATGAATGTCATAGTCACCCAGCCCAACAAAATATTGGTTTTGATTACCCAAATGCCCTCTATCAGAAATGTCCTCATATATTTAAAGTAATCATCTCTAGATAAATGAGGGTAAGTGACAGATTTTTTTCCCAAAGCTGTACTACATACCTTTCACACTGTGATCCTGCATACCCTGGCCAACACTTGTCACAGATAACATCACCTCCTTTTCCTAAGTGGCAGGTGGAACTGAAACTAGCAAAAAAATTTTGGAAAGCCATTATCAAGTCAAAAAGTTTTAAACCTTTACTCTAATTTAAATGGTTCTCAAAGAGCACTGTATCAATCTTGTAACCATACATTTTATTAAACCAAGGGTAAGCCTTATATGATTTAAATAATGTAACCTAGATAGCAAAGCTACGACAGGTTATATAATGTTAATACCACATTAGCATTTTTTTTTAAATCTTGCTTCCAGATGCTTTCTATTGCTCTTTAATTGCTTTCAATTAAAGAGTTTTCAGAATTGTTATAGCTGCCTAAAATTGGCCTTTACCTTTCTAACTCTCTTTTCTCTTTGCACAAGGCTCATCTTTTCTAAAAAGCACCATTTTTACCCTGTTCTCATTTCAGGTCTCTTAATTTGTTGGACTAATTAACATTACTCTAGTGTGAAAACTTGAACCAGAACTTTTCTGCCAGATTCAAAGATAATCTTAAGTAAATGCTATTGCATCTTTTTGTAATTCCTTCAATGTATAAATAGTACCAGATTCAATTCAGTTAAATTATCTTAGCTTCAGCAATGAATTTGGCTTTTCCCTAGTCCCTGGTAGAAGGCAGTTTTATTTTCCCCCCTTTTCACGCATTTTTATTTCTCCGTTCGTCTGTTACTCCATTCTTCTATTCCATCCTAAGTTTATTCCCCTGCTTTCTACCTCCGTTGCCTATCTGAGATGACTGAAGATACCAAGTAAGATCTCAGACAAGTAGCTTACTTGTTTTTATTCGTTCTCAGAGGACAGGCACAGGGCTGACAGTCTCCAGGAGTTCCTCGGGATGGAGTGCCATAGAACCCAGGCAAGCACTGATCACAAAAAGGTCCTGTAGTGTTGTGTTGACAGGCCTTGAAAAGATACAAAAAACCTTTTCATATTAATTCTTGAGGAATGTTCAGCCCCTGAAGGATCTCAGCATGAATCTTCATGCAATACGCCATTAAGATTCAAGGAAAGGACATAAAAACAACAGACTTTTGAAAAATAATTTAAATTTATCCCTGGTAACAACAACAATATTTAACTATCTGATCTCTAACACTTTAGAATGCACTTTATCGCATGTATTAAAACATCATTATATACACAAGTAAGTGTATTCTCCTACTTGTACATATTTGCAGTAACAATCTATTACATATTTCTTCCTCATTTAAAACCATTCTATTTCTGTAGTCTTTAAACCTCAGAAAGAAAATCTGAGTGTTGAAGTCCTGTCTTCCAAATGAAATGCAAAACTTCCATTGCTGTGAATCAGTGCACACATATATATCTGAAATCAGAATTCAGCTGTTAACTGTGGCATAAATCAATCAATTTTTGCAATTGAAAGCAGAGTGATTCAGCTCTTACTAACCAACATAGAGTGAAATCCTTATCCAATCTGATTCTAGAGCTATTATTCCTCATTTTAAATAAAGGATTGTGATGAACTGCAACTACTGAGAACAATATTCCATTATTGAAAAGTCTGCACTAAAAAGTTCAAATGCTTTTGTGCTTATGGCTCTGAATAGACACACTATAAAACTGTCTCTCACTCTTCTGTAACTAAAATTCTCATAATTCCTAAAAAGATACTCAAATCACACATGTATATGATGACTTACAAAGCAAACCCCATAGATATCACATTCATTTGCATGGCCATTGCATTCACAAGGTTGGCAAATCCCTCCAAAGAGAATTCCATCTACGCGGTAGTACCCAGGAAGACAGGACTGAAAATAAAATAGCACCAATTGTATTAAGAGTCAAATGTTAGAAAATTATTAAGGAGCCCATTTCTAAAAACAAACAGCCTGACTCTAGTCTGGTATACTTTGGTAGTAATGTTGCAACACCATTGGTCTAGTGGAAGTTACTTTCTGATGTAAAAGGGAGAAGAATCATCTTCAACACAAATTTTGATGAAGCCCTGCATCCATTAGAGGGAGGTAAAATGAGTCATGTGCTGACAGTACATGAAGAGCTTTCTTACTGAGATAATAAAAAACAGAAGTTCTGTCTGCTTTTCACAGTCATTCAAGACTCAATAGCACTTTCAGAATAAAGTAGTGCTCTGCACTGGCATTATTTTGTCAAAACATCCCCCTTTGCTCTACCAATAATGACTCTTCTATTCCCTTTGCCTTATTATGCGATTCATCTCATACTTGCACCAATCTCCAAGCCCAGTCACCAAATCTCCTCTCTAATCACACTGAAATCTCTCCACAAATTCTGCTGACATGGTCTGAATAACCTAAAATAAAAATAAAATGTTGAAAAATTGTAGGCTCAAGAAAAAATGCTATCAAATAAGTATGGTAAATTAAAAACAGAATGAGGAAACTCATACAACTACTTCTGTTTCCATCATTCCTGTGTACCATCAGCCTTTAGTGCTACCAAATAAAATTCAGAATGAAGTTGTCATGACATTTTGTATACCTAGAAGCTCATACCTTCAGCTCTTATACATGCTGGCTCCCCATAATGTATTAAACTAACAGTATACAGCACTGTCATATTTCTATGATACTGTAAACTAAGAAGAGTTTGTAATAATTGAATCATACAAAAATGTGCATGCTTTGGCCTACACCAAGCAATATACCAGGTTACCTCACAAGAAATCCCTGTGTAACCCTGAGGACATTCGCAGTGTTCCACATCTGCTGCTGAAGAAAGATCTATAACATTAGCACTTGCTGAATCCAAGGTGACAGAGTCCAGCCTGTGACCAAATACAAAAACACCTCAAGATTTGCTTCTTCAATGTTCATTTTAATCAGAAGAATTAACCAGAAACAATAAATCATTAGCATTTCTGAGTGCTACTTCATGATAGCATTTATGAGTCATAAATCTCTGATTTAGTAGTCTAAAATAGATCACAAGTATATTTATACATCTACTCATGGTGGGACTAGGTATAGAAGCCATCTCATCATCAGTGTAAGCCTAGAATGACAACCAGCACAACTGTTGCAGAGATACGGTACTCTTAACTACAGATTTCCATTTCTATCCCTTCTCTGTCAACTAAACAGGGATATACTGGTTAATTTTTTCCCAGGAAATAAGGACAATCCTCTCTGAGTGTCACTAGCATCAGCCTATTCTGCCCTGATTTTCTTTTTCCAATTTTGTCTGCAGTATAAAGCCTCTGCCACCATTGCTGTGCCAGCCTAGTTCTACCAGCAAAGCCCCAGAGTGCTTGCAGAGCAGATAATGGCAAACAGCGTTCTTCTGCTGACATACATATGCCACCTTCCCATATATTAGCTGAACTGGTAGAAGTCCTCTACTGTTGGCACAGCAGCATCCAAAGGAAGGTTTTGCCACCATAGCTGTTTCATTGAGGAATGTGATCTTTTCACTGCCCTAACTCATTTAGCCCATGCCAGGAGAACTTTGTAGTATCGATCACAAACTTGGGATGCAAAGTTAAGACAACTGTTTCAGCTGTATGGAAAAGCAAATCAAGTGATTATGTGTTCAGCCTAGGAGACCATGCCTTCAGCATGTGTGTATAGATAACTGTATATATGTACGTGTGCATACATGTATATACACATATATATGCATATGCCTGTGCATATACATATGTATGTATCATTGATGTAGCGTCAGCCTTGCCAGTCCATTCCCATTAATGTGGAGACGAGGAAGGCACAAATCTCTCCTAGAAAAAACAAAGAAACTTTGCAGTCATAGATAGGGTAGAATAACCCTATGCAATCAGTCTGGAGTCATGAATAGTCCAATTCTTAATTATTCAGTTCCATTCCCCCAAAAGCACAGAGACAAAAACAACTTGCTTGCTTTATGCACAGTGAACAAAACCCAAATACATTGATCCAAAACACTAGCACAGCAAAAGGACAAGGAAAGTGAGCGAGTGCTTCCCCTTGCAGATGGTCTTTTAACATCTCTTTACATATAGTGCCAGCCAACCCCTTTATTTCATTGCAGGCTGCCTTAAAACATGCCAAAATAAGCCCAGTGTTGGATGTTTAGAAATTGCTCCCCTCTAACAAAGTACTACCCCTCATCAATACCATCCTGGCAGGCCTGCTCACAAATGTCCTTGGGGCAAGGTTCCAGGCCATACTTTTTAAGGCAGAAAACAATGGTTCTGCTATCAGTCAGCCCAGAAACAGCCATGTATATTTTTCTACACATTCCACAAATGTTTACTTTTGGGATAAATCCAGTCATGAGGAAACTTCTCTCAGTAAAAAGGATTTGGTTTCTTTTAATCTGTGGGGAAAAGAAATCATTAACTTCTTAAAGCCAGGGTTCAGAATGGCACTTCTTTGCTCAACAGGTCACAGTACCACTGATACCTAATACATTCCAAGTTAATACAGGTCTGCATTCATCCGAATATTTTTTCATCACTTACCTGTATACAGCTCTTTTTGCAATGTTGTAGCTAGCTCTAATCAGAAGATGAGTTACATTTACTAAAACAGACATCAGCCTGTCCCGATCTATAGCCCTTTTTGTATTAGAATCTATGAAGTTATCAGGTACAAGACGCACTGCATTAGAGTACTCCTCATATGGCTGTAATGACAGGCCCTCTGCTCTGGTACTCAGAAAATGCCCATTGCCCTGAAATTAAAATAAGGAAAAATAGCTGGATATATCAGCACAAAGATTTTAGTTAACAGATTTATTACAAGTCCCCATACTAAGCAGGTCCACATCACTACCTATGTGCTCTAGAAAAGCAGATGGTTTGTAAGCTTTTGTGCTGTTTTCTTCACAGGTGAAGTCTTTGTAGAGACCGCTAACTGTACAATTTGACATATTCAGCATGGACCTGTTCATGCATACTATGCCAATTGCCTATAAGATGTTCCCAACTTATAGCCTTTGCAGCAGTCATGCTTGACTGATTTTAAAGCAGGCTGTTCTAGCTTGACCTCAGGTTTTACACATTCAAAAATGCACCTAAATGCACTCTCTTAACTGTCCGTGTGCCACACTTTTGAAGTGGGTTTTCCCATACCTCTATTGCCACGATTCTGGAACTGCCCATGTTTGTACCCTAGGGGCGCATCTACACATGCCCCTATGGCGCTGTTGTTACTGCACCATCATTTAGTACTTCTTCTAGTATGGAGCACGGTTATTTTTAGCTGTTACGTCACCATAACGATGCGCTATAGCAAGGGAGGGAGTCGACATAGCTGCGGCATAACGGTTTGTGCCTGCCAACACTACATCACCATACGCATTGCTACATCGACGTAGCATCTCGTGTAGACACTCCCTATGCTCCCAAATTCCTAAGCTTCAAATTCCCTCCTAGTCTTGGCTGCTAGGATCTTTGGGTGGCTAACCATGCAGACTGCTTTAGAGTTGGGCTTCATGGCTCTGGGTCAGGCTACAATGAGATCTGACCCAGAACCGGGGCTCCGTTTACAGAGGCATTCAAAATTTGGGGAGTTTATTCTGACACTCTGAATTGAAATGAAATTATTATGGAAATTAAATGAAACCAAAGTAGTTCAAAACATCAACGTTTTTCCTAAAGCAAGATTACCTTTCTCTGCCAAGCTCTATTGCTATGGGTGCATTATATTTAGATTAATGAGGTGTTTTGGGTGCTTAAAGCTCATGCACAGGAGTTTTTAAATTATTACTTACATCTAAATCAATAAACCATTAAGTCCATGCAAAACAAATCTCTTTAATAAATAAAAGGCACGATCTACTTTAGTTCCTCATGTAAAATGTACTCTGCTCATGCAGCAATCACTCTAGTAGCACCCATCCACAAATTTTAGGTGAACATTTTTTATTTACTGTTCTCAAGGACTGAGAGGGTCCAGAAAAAAAGCAAGCTGTTACAAAGGATCATGAACCTGAGCAATCCTTAAAACAGTCATTTAATAATAAAGCTTCAAATTATTAATATAACAATATTCTATGCCTTTTTTACCTAGAAATAAATACAGATGTTCCCCAGAATTTTTTAATAATGTCTGCCTGGCAAAAAAAAAAGTTACCTGAATGATTATATCCACACTAGACACTATATCACTATCCACACTCTCCATTGGAATGTCATAAGACACAGTGTATTTCAAGTATCCACCAAATGCAGTTAGCTGAAATTATGAAACACAAAATAGCAGCAGTCAGTATCAAAAAATAGGTCCTGAAGATTCCAGCTTACATGCAGCAAACTAGGGAGAGTATATGGTACCTTGGCCGCATATTTAATACTTGCATACAAAAGTACTAAACACAGTACTTGTCGCTACTGACTGCACAGTAACCCGAGTCAGTGTGTAGTAGAGTCACTGCATGGCTTTTAGGTGACACTGACCATGCAGTAGCTTGTTACTACTGCACAGTATTATGTCACATCATGCTTTGTGCCACACAACACTACTGTGCAGTAGTAACAAGCTACTGCGCAGTCAGCGTCTCATGTAGACGCAACCTTTGATTATTACTTCTGCAGTCTTTACAGAACAAGGGCTTGTTTTCATGGCCACATCAGCAAATGAATATGTAATGTGACATACGAACTAGCATACAAAGTAGTCTTGGATCCTTGCTGTATAGTTTATAAAAGCTAGATGGGATTTGCATTTTTTGCAGATGCGCTGCACTGTCCTTTCCAAAATTCACAGTATGAAATCCAAACAATACCACTGTATTCTACTTTTAAGCAAACAGACATAATGTATTGAAGTTATTTAGTCAAACCAGCATTGTAAGAGATCAGTATTTGACTAACCATTATATTACAAAAAATTTCTCTCTCAGGCCTCTGTTACATGTTGCATATGTTACGCAATAAACTGGCTAATCGTGCAATAGATTTAGACTGGACACATGCAAAATAAGACTGTCCACGAGTGGAAAGTAATTATCTGGTTAATTAACTGGTTAATTGCACAATACATTTAGACCAGACACATGCAAGGTAATTATCACATGATAAAAAGGACTGTCCAGCTATAAAGAGAACCAACCAGCTATAAAGTTAGTGCTTGAAAATGTATAACAACTTTATATCTGATTTCTATCCAGCTTTAATCTGAATGTGTAGTAGGGTCCTCAAAGTTACTTTTGGGGGACTTTACGCACTGACACTGCTTGGTGTATCCACCTACTCAGTCACTTAATATGAAATGAATATGGTGGAGGCACAAAGCATTATGTTTAATATGGGTAACTGGTGCATTTACTATAATGTCATAACCTAAACCCCCATATAAGCAACACAAATCTAGCCATATCATTTAAAAGGACCATGCAGGCTTGCTTTGCTTTCTTTATTATTTTTAAATTAATTATAGAAATTCAGACTTCCTGGGGCTTTTCAACTTAATTGCATAAAGAATCCATCTGGACTAAATATGATTCAGCTAAAGCTGAATAGGACTTCCCTTTCAGTTCTAGTTTGTAGTTGCTCTGAACCATGTCTGGTCCAGGAATACAAAATAGGGGATTGTCCCCTATATGCACTCAATCCCCTGACCCTCTCTCAATGCTCCAAAACCGAGGAAGGATTCAGTTGTTTCAAATCCAGATGGGGAAAGAATCAGACTGGGTGCAGTGGAGGAAGTAATGGGAACAAAGAACTGAGGTGGCAGATGAGTGAGAAAGCACCAGCATTAGACTCTGCCAAGAGAAAGTACAGTAAGGGAACTGGGACTGGGAATTGCATCAGCGGGCAGAGTAAGACTGACTTGGACCAGCATCCTGGGTGTGGGTGTAGGTAGCACAGGACTCGGTGGGCTATTTGGAAAAAGAGAATCGTACTGGGAATCAAAAAAGGGAAATCTAAGGCTGAGACGGGAGCTAGTAGATTGGAAGAGACTGAGACGAGAACAGCAGCCTGTGGCTAACGACTGTGCACCTGGGATTGAATTAAGGTTCTATCATTTCTGAACTCTTCAGTTCTTGACTTCAAAGCTTTATCAATGGTCTCCTAACATATTTTGATGCATAACTTATTATTGGAGTAGTGTGACAAAACATTATTTTTGATTGAATTATCAATATATCTATACAAGGTGTCCATAAAACAATTGCTGATTGCATGAAATGTTCAGTTAATTAAGAATACATAACAATTGTGAAATGATGTTTCATACCATATATAAAGAATTCAAGAAAAATGTATTAAAGACATTTAGATAAATTCACAGTATATTTGTTGTTCACTCAAAGTAAAATCATTCGACTCAGAAGGTATTATGTTAAAATGTAACAGAGGATTTTTACAGCAATACAGTATGGAAAGATTACAAAGGTTATATAATAAAAATATAGAAGCAGTTCTTTTTATTTGAAAACTTACTTTATTTCCTAGATATGGTTCAGGTGCTGACCAGTAGTAAGTAGGCTTCAGTATTTTCATAGCCACCGTATTGTTGATACTTATTTGATGTGATCTATCAAGCTGGCCTTGCTGAGGCTGTACAGTGTTTGGACTATACAGATCAGTCACCAACCACCTACCCATATCTAACACCTTAGGAAAAAAAGAGAAAACCTAATTAATTGTTGGGAAAGTCATTATTATAGGTAAAATTTCACTACTACAGGAAAGAATAAACATAAGAAGGACCTGAGTCTGCTCTTAGTCACAACAAGTTTCAAACTAATGTTAATACACTAACTTCACTGGAGGTGAGCAAAATTATAGCAGTATAACTGGAAGCAATATCAAGTCCACTGTATTTAATAATATAAAATGAATTACGATAGAATACCACATTTACCTGAATACAAGAAAAGGTTTTTCTCCCTTGATCAGCATCAGAAGAAGCCCCTCATCTTACATTTGCATATATGGAAACTTCATGAAATACACTATCTTTGAAATGCCACTAAAAGCAACGTATGCTCAATAATGGAAACTATGAAGTTAATTAAACATAGCCTAAACTGAGCATGACTACAAAACACATAGCACATACTGATCAAACATGCTTTTGGGAACAAGTTCAAGACAAAACTCCAGTAATTAGATTCTATACCTGGAAAATTATATCAAATTTGTAATTTTTCCATATATAAAATCTAATTATTGAGGGATCATCCTATAAACATGGTCATCTTAGCCAAGTAAATATGATACTTTCCCCTTCTAAGGTGTCTTGTCTTCATGGATCACATACCACTTTACAAACAATACTGCTCAGCAACACCCAGGTGTAGTAAGTATTACTACCCCCATTTTGTATATGGGTAACAGAGACAGAGAGATGAAGTTACTTGCCAAAGAATACAAAAGAGGAGACAAGGATAAAACCTAATTATCTCGACTGGAAGAGTCACACAAGCACATTAAAACTGATGGCAGTGGAAAGACAGGGAGGAGCTGGAGGAAGGATGACTTAAAGCTAGTGTTACACACTTCCTTGTAGTTTCTGGTTTTTATCTTTAACATGCAAAATACTCATGCCTTGATTGTAACTAACTGTTAAAAAGGCACAAAGTGAGGAAATCTGTTCAAGAAGCTCCTCCTTTGCCTATACATGCCTTCAGGCTCTAGTGGCATTTATAACCTTTATTACCTGAGCACAAAAACTACTTGAGCTAAGATCATCAGTCACACTAGTCTTCACCAAGCAAATCCACTTTTCAATGAACACTGAACAATTTTAATGAGTGTGGCAAGAACTACAATTTCCAGTGCTTCCAGTAAGTTATGACCGAATAGGTCTACCTACAGCCAGCATCCAAGTTGTGAGGTTACCAAGACAATCCAGTTAGGATGAAATCAAATACTAAGATATTGCATGAGCTCGGTAGCATGTCAAAGTGGAAGATGCACTGAATTTATACAACTGCCTGAGGGAATCTATATCCATGAACTAATGGCCTGTAATAGTAAAATACCTGACTGACGGGCCATGCAAGGCTGTCACAGACATCAGAAACCCCAAAGCAAAAACACTCTGTGCAGCCCTGAGGATTTCTTTCTTGCAAATTGTAGAATCCTGCTTTGCAGCGGTCACAGTTTTCACCTTCTACATTCTCCTGCAAATAGAATATAACATTTGTTTTATAGTAGCACTACTATGGTGGTAAATACTATGGATTAGATGGGATTGAGATATAATAGCATTAAGAAGGATATAAAAGAAAGCAGACTTCAGCACACTAGACGATACTGAATGAGACTTAGTGAGCTCAAAACTGGTTGGAAAAATACCAATGAAAAATTCATCATTTTTTCCCAATTTATCAAAATATAAACATTCCATAGAAAAGATGAATACTGACAAAAATGCAATGGAATACAGCTGCTGCCCAACCTCCATTCCGGATAGCACTGAGACTTGAATGGCGATGGCTTAGATTCATAGCTGTTCAGACTAAAGCACTTTGTGCAGAAATGAAAGCCTAAGTATAGGTGCCCAAGTATTAGCCTTTGTAGTGATCACCACATACAGTAAACACAGGCATACACAAATGAGAAGGACTAACCAAAAATTTTAATTACAGAGCAGTAGGCAAGCTTGGCAGACCCTTTGTCTCTCTGCATAACTAACAGCTATTACCTAGGTGAGGGACCATCTCCCAATACCCAACTCTTCTAAACTACAGAATATCACAGAATCATAGAAAAATAGGGTTGGAAGGGACCTTAGGAGGTCATCTAATACAACCCCCTGCTCAAAGCAGGACCATCCCCAACTAGATCATCTCAGCCGCGGCTTTGTCTAGCTGGATCTTAAAACCTTCAAAGATGGAGATTCTACATCCTCTGAGTAACCTGTTCCAGTGCTTTACTAACCTCCTAGTGATAATTTTTTCCTAATATCTAACCTAAACTTCCCCTGCTACAACTTGAGATGATTGCTCTTTGTCCTATCATCTGCTACCACTGAGAATAATCTAGCACCATCCTCTCTGGAACCACACTGCAGGTAGTTGAAGGGTGCTATTAAATCACCTCTCAGTCTTCTTTTCTGCAGACTAAAAAAGTCATTCCCTAAGCCTCTTCTTATACGTAATGTGCCCCAGCATCCTAACTATTTTTGTTGCCCTCCACTGGACTGTCTCCAATTTGTTCACATCATTCCTGTAGTGGGGAGCCCAAAACTGGGTAGAATACTCCAAATGTGACCTAACCTGTGCTGAATAGAGGGGAATAATCACTTCCCTGGATCTGCTGGTAACACTCCTACTAATGCAGCCCAGCAAGCCATTAGAATTCATTGCAACAAGGGCACACTGTTGGCCCATATTCAGCTTATTGTCCACTGTAACCCCCAGACCCTTTTCTGCAGAGCTGTACTTAGTCAGTCGGTCACCAGCCTGTACTGGTGTATAGGATTGTTCTGTTTTAAGTGCAGGACTTTGTACTTCTCCTTATTGAACCTAATGAGATTTCTTTTGGTCCAGTCCTCCAATTTGTTAAGGTCTCTCTGAATCCTAGCCCTACCCTCCAGTGTAACTACTATTCCCCCAGCTTGGTGCCATCTGCAAACTTGCTCAAGGTGAAATTCATACCATTTTCCAGGGCATCTGAACAAAACCAGCCCTAGGACTGAATGTCAGCTAGACATTGAGCTATTGACTACTACCCTTTGAACCTGATGATCCAGCCAGATTGGATCCACCTGGGGGTTATAGTGGACAGCCAGTTTCAAGTTTCAAAATTACAATTTCTACCTTCCTGCTGTCTGCAGTACTGTCAACCTCACATGCCAGGAAAGGCATGAGTGACACCCTCCAAAATAATTACATATATATTTGGATCTTTGAAAACTCCTGGTGCTCTGGTGTAGTGCCCGAAGACTGGAAGAAGGCCAATGTGGTGCCTATCTTTAAGAAAGGGAGGAAAGTGGATCCAGCTAACTATAGGCCCATCAGCCTGACTTCTTTCCGGGTGAAGATCTTAGAAAAGTTTATTAAAGAGGACATCCTTAATGGACTGGCCAACGCCAACATCCTCAGGGATAGCCAGCACGGGTTTGTTGCGGATAGGTCTTGCTTGACCAATCTCATTTCCTTCTACGACCAGGTAACCTATCACCTGGACAAGGGAGAAGAGATTGATGTCATATATCTTGACTTCAAATAAGCCTTCGATCTGGTATCCCATGATCACCTCTTGGCAAAACTGGCCAATTGTGGCCTTGGGTCCACCACGATCCACTGGCTGGGAAATTGGCTCCATGGTCAGACCCAGAGGGTAGTAATTGATGGCAGTCACTCATCATGGTGTCCTGTGACCAGTGGGGTCCTCCAAGGCTCTATCCTTGGACCCATATTGTTCAACGTCTTCATTAATGATGTGGACATTGGAGTCAGGAGCGGACTGGCTAAGTTTGCTGATGACACCAAACTTTGGGGCAAAGCATCCACACCAGAAGACAGGCGGGTGATCCTGGCTGACCTGGACAGGCTCAGCAAGTTGAGCAGACGAGAACCTGATGGTGTTTAACACCAAAAAACGCAAGGTTCTCCACCTTGGGAAGAAAAACCTGCAGCATCCTTATAGGCTCAGCAGTGCTATGCTGGCTAGCACTACGGAAGAAAGAGACTTGGGGGTCTCATTGACCACAAGATGCACATGAGCCTGCAATGCAATGATACTGTGGCTACTAAAGCAAGCAAAATGCTGGCTTGCATCCATAGATGCTTCTCAAGCAAATCCGGGGACGTCATTCTCCCCTTGTACTCGGCCTTGGTGAGGCCACAGCTGGAGTACTGCATCCAGTACTGCATCCACAAAAAGGATGTGGAGAAGCTTGAGAGAGTCCAGAGAAGAGCCATGCACATAATCAGAGGTCAGGAAAATAGACATTACGATGACAGGCTGAGAGCCACAGGGCTCTTTAGCGTGGAAAAGCACAGGCTCAAGGGTGATCTGATGGCCACCTATAAGTTTATCAGGGGTGACGACCAGTATCTGGGGGAACATTTGTTCACCAGAGTGCCCCAAGGGATGACGAGATTGAACGGTCATAAACTACTACAAGACTGTTTCAGGCTGGATGTAAGGAAGAATTTCTTTACTGTCCAAGTCCCCATGGTCTGGAACAGCCTGCCATCAGAGGTGGTTCAAGCACCTACATTGAACACCTTCAAGAGCAAACTGGATGCTTATGTTGCTGGGATCCTATAGCCCAGCTGACTTCCTGCCCTTTGGGCTGGGGGCTGGACTTGATGATCTTCCGAGGTCCCTTCCAGCCCTAATATTGATGAAAAAAAAATTATATATATATATGAAAGAAAACGTGCTCTATTCATTTGTTCCAATTTCTGAGGCATCTGAGTGCTGTTAGGTTATGATTTCAGCCAGGCTTAGAAAAAAAAATTAAACAACTTGTGTCACTTGCTAAAACAGAAACGATGCACAAGCTGGCATGAACAGCCTTCTCCATTTATTTTCTGAGGCATGTGAGTTCCTCTTTCAATCACTTTAGAATGAATAGCTTACTTGCTACTCCTCTTGATGATCTGATTTTAGCAGCTCTGAAAAGGGTACTCCTACCAACATACCTAAAACAACCATATTGTTGTCTAATTTAGACCAAATTTGCACCAGTTGACTTCACTGACTGCAGTCAAATATTCCTGATTTACACCAGTATATAGCAACTATCTCTGCTTCTTGTTTAGCTTGTCCCACAAGTCTTCTTCCTATTTCCATTCTGATTTTTTTGTTGGGGCTTTTGGCCACTCCAGTATTTTTGGTCAGATAAATGATGTAAAACCCTGAACAGTTTTTTTAAAAACTTCAAGCAAATTACTGTTGTTTTATTCAGATAGTACATAATATCATACTTGGCAACAAGTACATATACAATTAACTAATATTTGATTATGAAAATTACAGGTAATGGCTGCAAATATTAAAACTTTATATTGAACTTCTGCAAACCATCACTGTCTGAAACACCTTGGGGCTTATATTTATTGATATCAGAAATGTGTGCTTACCAAAAAAAATATTCTGCGAATCTCTTTAATTTGGTAAAGATTTTCCAACATGTTTTCAAACTGTTGTCACATTGTTTCAGATAAATTAAAAGTTATACAAACATCCGTCATACATTTAACAAGAACATTGGTTTTCAAGAATAATGCCAGCCTTTCCCCAAACAAAATTACCCACTCCTCCCCTCATCACAGAGCACACACGCAGAAGTTCTAATGTCATTCTGGCACTTGCCTTTATTTGAAAGTTTGTCAGGAATATGCAAAATCATGCTTCACAGTTTATCACAGTTTCCCTTCAGTAACTCATTCTCATTTTAGTCTCTGTTTAGAAGGACTGCTTCAGCATCACTTGCTTGTGAAAATGTGTTACTTGCTCGGAATTCAGGATGCATTTTTTCCAGTGAATTAATTTCTCTTATTAAAATGCATTTGCAACCCCAGCTACATATTTTGCAATAAATCGAAGTGAGAGTCATATGCACACTTACTTTGCAAAGACAAGGTTCTGTGCATGGGTCATCGTTGATACTGCCAACCATGCTGCAGTTACAGTGCACGCATTTTGGGTAGCCCCTGTAGCCAAATGCACAACGATCACATTTTTCTCCTGAGTAACCTTCTCTGCACTCACATTGACCTGGCCGAGTCCCTTGAAATAGATAAATAATAAAAAAAGGGAGGGGTCAAAATGTGGTTAATGTAAAATAGCCTAACTGCCTCATTTATCAAACTCTTTTAGTATAACTGTTTTTTCATATGAAGAGTATCAGATTCACTGAGCTCAAGCAGTAAGAAAGAATATTTGTTTGTTTCATTATATCCTAATCAGCATGGACTGACAGAAATATTTGTCCACATCTTTGAGCTCTCAGTTCCAGAAATACCAGCTAGATTTGAAGTTAACACTAAAAGCATTTCATAGACACCTACAGAAGCAAATCCAAAGGGGATGCAGTGGAGTAATCACACTCTCCTTTCAGGCCATGCCACTGAAGCAGCAGCCAGGGACTTCTTTAAAGTTGCTGAAACAAGTAAGAATCCCCCTATCTCCCTTCCCCTCCATGCTCAGCAACTCCCCCCCCGCCAATCCCACCCACTGCTGTTGCTGCCCCTGCTGACTTCAGCTGCCCCAGGAGTGGGGAGAACTGCTTGTCCTGCTCCAGCAGGCCTGCACAGGGAGCTGGGCTCAGCCCAAGACAGCTGTGCCAAAGGTAGCAGGCAGGTTCCTCATCCCTACCCAGTACCTCCAGCCATTTCCCCAGCGTGGGAGCAGAACTGTTCTGCTCCCCCTGGGAGGGAACTGGTCACAGCCACAGACACCACTGCTACCACTGTTGTCCTTGGACAAGCTTGGGTTTCTGTGCAGCCTGGCTGGAGTGGGACAGGATCAGTTCTGGAGCTCCCCCACTTATGGGACAGCCAGAACAGTGGCACCAGTGAATGGAGGACAGGGCAAATAGGAGACGAGGGGAGGGGACACATTGCGTACAGAGGTGAAAGCAAGATGTGTCAAGAGTGCAGAAGGTAGGAGAGGAGTATCTTACCTGTGTCAGGGATTTAAGGTAAGTTCCTGGCTACTGCTTCCACACTGTGGTCTGCCTGTCCTAATGGGGTCTTAGGGAGCTGGGAGTGGGGATGCAGCCACCGCTGTAGTAATAGTCACTGCTCCCTCACCCCCTTTACAAAACATGGATCCACCCATGGACACTTACCCTGATGAAGGTCAGAATGATCATCATCCTTAGTGCAGCTGGAACTCAGAGACCCAAACACATCACAGTCACAAGGATGGCAAGGGTTATCCTCATAGGGAGAAACCTAAAATAAAATTGTATTTTTATTGTTAGTCTCCAGTTAAATAGATGAAAAAAATACCTCTCTGCTTTTCTTGCTTGGGACCACTGGAGCTAAAATAATTAAATGATTAGAAACAAGTCTTACAGGGATAGACTCAAGAAGCTCAACAATCTGTTCAGTTTAACAAAGAGAATTTTAAGAGGTGACTAGACTGCCTGTAGGTACTGATTCGGACTGCCTGTAGGTACTGATTCGGGGAAACAAAACTATGATAATCAGCTCTTTGATAAAGCAGAAAGAAAGTATAACATGATTCAAAGACTGGAACTTTAAATACCGTATTTACTCGATTCTAAGATGAGGTTCCCCCCCTGTGTAGGGAAGGGGGAAAAGGGGTTGGAGCAGGCAGTTGCTGTGGCTCAGGCTCCAGTACCTGGGGTCCAGCCATAGTCTCAACTGCTGCATGCCACCCTCTGCCCCTCTCCACTACATCTCCACCCTGCCATCTTCTCTCCATAGCCTGTTCCCTCCATCTTCCCTCCTCACATAGCTTCTCCTCCCCTGCTGCCCCTATCCCTCCCTGCCTTACCCCCAGCCTGACCCATAGTAGTGGCATCCAGCCCATATGGCTGCTACATGGGCTGGGCTGGGAAAAACAGGGAACAGAGGTGAGGCAGAAGGTGGAGCATGGAAGCAGAGGTCAGGGGGTGGAGGGGAGAAGAAGCTGAGAGAGGAACAGGATGGGGGGCAGAGGGGAAAGGGAGAGCCTGAGGCTGTGGTGGCAGGCAGGGGACAGAGATGGCAGAGGGGCGCATGCACAACAGGGAGCAAGCTGCTTGCCCTCTTCACATCTCCAGTCCCTCCAATGCCTGCCCCCCACAGTGGTGTAGGATGAATTAAAGATCCAATAAAATTGGATTCTATACACTGAAAATTATAACAAATTTATATATTTTCCATATATAGAATCTAACTTTTGGGGAGCTGTCTTAAATTCAGGATCTTCTTTAATTCTAATACGTATGGCAATACCATATTTTCTCACACATAATATGTCTCCAAAAAGCAGCTTCTGGAAATTGGAATGTGCATTATATGTGAGAAATAAGATAAGAGCAGGTTCTGGTGCTTACCAGGCAAGACCGAAAGTAAAACCTGCAGTGATCCACAGGATCAGGCTCAGCAGGCTCAGCTCCTAGCTGCTGATTAGAAAAGGCATGAAGTTGTAGCTACTTACTACAAGGAAAGATCTTGTAACTACTTACTACAAGGAAAGATCTTTGCTTCATTCTGTCCTTCAAAAACTGGGTGCATATTATATTCTGGGGCATGCTGTATGCAAAAAGATATGGTATCTTAATTTACCTTCTCAATGTCTTTTCATGGAGTATAGCTATTAACAAAGCTCTATTTTAATAACGCTAAGCTGAGAAACAATATAAAGTACGAGTTGCTGAGACCTGAAAAAAATGTTCTATGCAGCCATTCATACTATAAGACAGCATTTCTCAACCCACGGGTTGCGACCCAAAGTGGGTCATAAGAATATATGAAAGGGTCGCAAATAAAAACTTTAAAAATGGATTAACAAACTTTAAAAATTGATTCTTCTTTAAAAGAGAAAAATGTTGAAAACAGTGGGTTTTCCCTTGCAAGATGGCAGTTCCAGCCTGCAAGGTACTGCTTCAGGCTCCCAAGCCCCACACATGCACCCCCCCTGCTCCACACACTGGGGGTCCAGGAGCGGGGGGGCAGCAGGTCAGGAGCGGGGAGCATTAGCAGGGCCAAGGGCTGTATTCTACAAAAACTACTTACTGAGTCAGGACTGGCCACTGATGTTTACAAATGGGTCCTGGTACAAAAAAAGGTTGAGCACCACTGCTATAAAAGATATGGAGTACAACAGAATATGATGTGCTTGCTCATTACTTCTCCAAAATTCAGATTTCACTATTATAAGTAGGGCTCTACCAAATTTATGGCAGAAGTGGGCTTCACAGCAGCTCCTTTAATCTTACATGTTTCTCCATACACCCTTCCACATTGCTGATTGGCTGAAGAGCCCTGGTGGCCCTGTTTCTTGTTGCTGACTGGCCAAGACACAAAAACAGTGCTATATTTAAAACCACGGTTTTTGCCTCCCTGCCAATCAGAAGTGAGTGGTAGGGCCCCTCCACCAATTAGCAGGGGGGGCATGTAGGGGGAACCTACAAGATTAATGGAGCTGTCACACAGCCCACTTCTGCCATGAAGCCCTAATTATAAGACTTCTCTTTTAAGGAATATTTTAGACAGGGTTCTCTGAACTTATCAACTGATATATGATTTGTGAACAAAGTACAATTATTAGTTAAACTGTAACTGTTGAAAAGTATTGTAATAATATACAATAAGTTGCAATACAAATGCTTTATTACTTGATGCACTGTGATATAGTTGTATTAATCTTACTTTATGTGGTCTATAATATCCATCAGCACAGATTTCACAGTTGATTCCTGTAGTGTGTTGAGTACAATTTATGCAGACTCCCCCTCCGATGTACTGGCCATGAATATTTATACTTCTGTTCTGGTCCGCAACACTCTGGCTATAATAGCAATCTTGTGCTTTGTTATGACAGTTGCACTCTAAGTAAAGATGAGGAAAATCCACTTTATTTGTCTCATAATAATTATCCCACTTCAAATAAAAAAAGTAAAAAGAAAGCACGCTATCTCAAGTTCATGATTTGCTCTGGCTACATTTTAAATAAAAAATTACTAGGTTACCTTAATTCTCAGGTAGAGAACTTTCATACCAACAGCCCAAGTCATAATAGCATCATTTTTGTTAGTTTTCTATAGTTCACACTGAGCCAACCCTATCTGCATTTAATGAAGTATGTCATCACTAGTAAATGTCTTACATTTTTATACTTCTATATTTCCAAAGACTGGAAGCCTGATTCCCCTCTCATTGAAACCAGTAGTTAATGTCACCAAAGCCAATGCAGCTATACTACTGTAAAACTTGATTTACAGGAGACTTGAGCCTGTACACACGTAAAACAGTTTAAATACTAAATGTAACTTTAAAAGCTCTATAAAGGGTGATTCAACTGAAAAGCCCACTTTTACACTTACAACTATAAATTTTACCTAATAGGCTCCTAAATGTCTGTAGCTTGTGACACGCATTACAAGCATGTCATGCATGTCAGGAAATGTTAACAAGCCCCAGCAACATGCACAGTTATACAACTATTGGCAAAACCTATTCCATTTTATCAGACATTTAGCACAATTAAATACTGTGTTGGCCACTACGGGAATTTCTTTTAACTTACATATACATACATGCAAAACTAATAAAAAAATATAATTTAATATAAACTAGCAGAGCCCATAATAAACAATGTGAATGTGCTAAATCTCTTTGCAATATTGTGAAACCTATCTGCTCCTCTTTGAAGATATCATCACAATGCAATTCCACCAGTATCAAAATTGTCAAGATACATTATTTCCAAACATAAATGATATTTTGAATCAATTTTGGCATAGCCTTTGCTTTCAGTGATTATTTAACCAAAGTGATCAGCAGTTTTAGGGTTAGATCCAGTCTTTTCCTGGAGTTCATGGGAGATCCACACGAGCTGGATCAGCACCTTGCAGAACAACCCAGAAGCACAAGCATTTTCAGAACCACTAGACACCTGAACTTCATTTACTTACTCTCACATGTGTTACCAGCAGAAATGGTTCCTGGTCTCCATGGTTTCTGGTGGTAGCCAGGGCAACACTCATTACAGCTCTCTCCACATGTATTGTGTTCACACTGGCATTGCAGTTTCTAAAAATTAAGTTGTAGAAATATTTTTAAAAGATCATTTTACCCAATGTCTTGAAAACTGACTCTATGACATATTTTTAAACACTAGAATTAGTTTTCAGTGAGAATGTCAGAGCCCAGATCTGATGCCTTCACTCACTTGAGAAGTTTTTATTCAGATCCTTTATCCTACTGAGAATGAGTTGGAGGATTATTATCTTTAATATATTTAATGGGATTTTTAAATTTAGGTTCTGAGGGAAAAAAAGGAGTTTGGTTTCAAAAACAATGCATTGCAAGAGAACTGTGCGCATTTAGGAAGCGAAAGGAAAGAACTCTGGTTTTAGCATGAGTAAAAGTTGCAAAATTGTTCATTTAATATATTTCTGTATATTACTTTGCATTATATTTATATAAATGGATATGTATAAATAACTCACATTCATATTTATTCACATTGTTTTTTCCTGATACTTTACACTTATTACATACGAAAAAAATCAGTAAACATATTCTGTGGTGAAATTCAGTACGGAAAAGGGAGTGTGGAACAGGATACAAGCAAAATCATTAAGATCTGCCCTTGTTCCACTGAATACTATTAATGACTTTTAACATTTTCTACTCAAATCATAACAACAAAATGTGTGCTCTGAATTCAAAAGAAAAATCCTGCCCTTCACTCATGCAACTAGAAGGATGGACAGATTTTTAACTCCAGTGCCCTTGCACTGGAAACCAGATGTTTTTAGCTAATGGTTTTCAACCAGTGGTCCGCAGACCCCTGGGGATCCACAGATTATACCTAAGGCATCCACAAAAGATTACTTTGATCTATCAAAAGTATGTGAAATACCCACACTTACAATTCAAAGGGGTCCAGGTCTCCATTCAAAATGTCCAAAGGGGTCTGCACCTCCATTCAAAAATGTTTGGGGGTCCACAAATGAAAAAAGGTTGAAAACCAGTTTTAAGCAACCATTTCTCCCACTGACATCAATAAGAGTTCCATCCAAAAAGCCTTTAAAGGAGCTATCATTGGGTCTATCTTTACTCATCTGAGTATTTCTGTCCAACTCCTGAGACTAAAGTTACTAATATGGTAAAAATCTTTGCAGGATGGAGTCCTTAAATCTAAGTCTTCACTCAATGGGAGTTAAGTGCCTAAACACTTCTGAGGATCCATACCATAAGTCTGGGTGACACCCAGACAAGCAACAAGCAGGGAACTTATGTGCATGCCTATGTTGAAACACAAGAGTACTCTTATTGACAGCAATGGGCTTATGCTAGACTAGCTTGTTAAATCAAGGCCTTAAGTTGCATATGGTCTTTGAAATTTGTCCACAAGAACCTTCTCTCTTTGTCCTTGAAAATAAATATTTTTTTATTGAAAAACTTTTTATTGAAAGCATACCTTTGCAGTTTCATCCAGTGGGCAACTTCGAGCATGGCCATAGCAAATACACATGCCACCAATGGAGACATCTTTTATTGAATAGTAATACTGGACAAAAGCAAAAGTTGAAAAGACAGCAAATGGAAAACATTTTATTTTCATCTTATATTGCACCGAAAAATAAAACATCAGTACTTGACTGACCTATGAACAGATGTGTACCAAAGGAGTTTATCACACATGGATTATCTGCATCTTAGGCAACCTTACATTTAGTAAATTCTTAGATTTTCCCCCTGTCCTTTTATATAAATAAAGGGCCAAATTCTGACTTTGGATAAACATGCTCAACTCTAACTTCAGTGAGGATTTCCACTACCATAGGCCAAAATTTGAGTATACTGAATGGCACCTAACCCTAAGTTAATGTGTGTAATACTGTTTATATAAATCACCATAAATCTGGGGAGCAGGGAAGGAGTTAAATTTCCAGGGCAAGGAAAACTGTAGGAAGTGACCCAGCTGGGTTCAGGCACAGTACACATGGGGTCAGATTATTGGTATCCTGGGAAGCTAGGGTTGGCACATATTACACAGGCTGGGATTGTAAAGCAGCTCGTTCTGAGAGAAGGGTTCAAGGCTTTGAAGCTGAAGGACCCAACAGTCCACTGGGACAGGAGCAGGAGGCACTTTTGTATACAGTAAAATTTTTACCAATGGGTTTTTTCCTTTGAAGGGAGCAGGAATTGAAGCAAGCTAGCCCATTTTGTTCTTTACTTTTTTTCCATCTAGGCTGTAGAAAACCTTGGCATTGATCTTGAACTGAGACTTCTTAGATGATAGTGAGACGGTATACCCTCTTGCAAATACCAGAGAAGAACAAAGACTCTCCTTTCATGTCAGATTAGTGATCTGGTGACATTCTTAAAGGGAGGGAACCTGTTTAGTGGAGACACTCTCTGTGTTCCCCTGCCCTCCAGAAGGGAGACACTCACAGTTGAAAGAATTTGTAAGAGAGTACATGAAATTATTGAAGTTTTTAGAAACAGGTCATGTCTAAGTAAAACAGAGGAGCAACAATTAAATTACAAAGCAGAAAGGGAGACACCAATCAAGTTGTACAGTCTCTCTTACAGTTAGCCAGTTAAAGACAGTAGGAACTGTAAACTGAGTCTGACCCTGAATTCCTATGAGGGCTTGAAGAAGTCAGCTTAAACTCTATGTGCCTCACTTTCCTCAGCTACATAACACGGAAGTTTTGAGGATCAATTCATAATTGAAAGCTCTAAGTGTCTACCTACGTTATTAATTAGTAATTAGTTATTCACAGATTAGTACTTATTGATTAAAATTCCCTTTCTCATCAGATAAGCATAAGCAACTTCACTCTGAATTAGTTTCAATACCCCACAATATATTAGCAACTGAAATATTCAATAAATCAGGAGTACCCAGAAATGTTTACCTTTGACTGCAAGTGACATTTTCATCAGACAAATCACATATCTATCATTACAGATTAAATGTTAGAGATGCCACCTCATGTTCAGTAGCTAAACAGCAAGTAATTTTGAAGGAAAAATATCTGAAAAATGTTTCTTTGGAACAGTTTTTCCTGACAGACTAAATATTGTCGGTAATCTCAAAGATAAGGCAACAGTTGGAGAACAAATCTCATGAAATGGAATAGTGAGATTCATGTCTGTCATCAAGATGGACAGAACACATTCAGTCTACAAAGTCCACTATGTTGAATAACTGATATAAATAAATGGTCAGCCAGCTTACCCTTCTGGTAACAATGGGATCAACATCTTTAGGATCATGGTGGCTAAGAGTCATAAGATCAGCATTAAGTGTTCTAATACGCTGCAGGCGAAGACGGATGTATCGTGCCGAAGTAAACTCCAATAGCTTTGGTGAAGGGTCATCAGCGCTAGGTCTACCATTGATAAGTGATGTGTGGATCTAGGGGGAGATCATAAATTTAACTATAAGCTTAAGTGTGAATTGGTTATAGGAACAAACATCTTACAAAGAAGACTTTAAAAACCCATACAAACTAAAAAAAATGGGGCTATCACATTATTTCATTACTACCTAAAATATACTGAAGCTAGGAATGTTGTTGTTAGGTATACTGCTGCCATTCCATTTACATCCTATCAGGCTGCATCTACACGAGACGCAAGTCGTTTAGTGCTTGTTTATACAAGTACTAAATGACTGTGCAGTAGCACCAACGAACTTCTTTTTTTGTGACGGTGCTTTGCAGTAACCTAATACTACTGTGCAATAGCATCGCATCATGGTTCTTGCCAAGTAACACTACTGTGCAGTAGTATCGGGCTACTTTGCAGTCAGCATCCTGTGTAGATGTGCCCTCAGAGTAACTAACTGGGAACAAAATTTCACTTCATGTCTCATCCAGATTGAGGCCCCCCCCCCAAACACTATCTACAAGAGGAGCTATTTTTTGGCATTTGCACAGAGAATATAAAAGGCTTAATTGTCTGATTAATTGTTTGCTTTGTATTAAGTTTCTCTGTGTGACCAATTTGACCCAGTGGTGTATATGTTCCATAGCTGTAATACATATTTGATTAAAATAAACTTGACTTGAAATCATCTAAGGTCCATTTGTTTTCCTTTACTATGGAAACCATAATTGTGATTTAACACATTAAGAAAAAGAGACTTGTGACACTTGCATTCTTTTAATTTACAGATAAAAAGTTATTGGTTTATACCAAATGAAGGAGTTAACAACAGTCTCCACTGTCTAATACTGGGTTTCCTACCGCATAAGGGGGACTTTCACAGTAGACTTAACTATTGGTTTCAATGCATTATTTCATTATGTTGCTGCCTCTCTGAAATAAATTAAACAACTACCATGAATAGGCTTGGTTAAAAGAAAGAACAATCAACAGTGAGCCTGCACAATTCAGAGCTCTTTTAATTATGCTCTGCCTGGAAAACAATGCCAACACTTGTTTGGGAGTTTCAGCTGCGCGGAATACTTTAGAGAGTGTTTGCTACTTTATCTTAGAAAACCAGGTGCTCCAAAAGATGTGATTTTCTTTTTGATATTAAAACTTAGCGGTACACAACATCAGCATGCTTTATTTTCTTAAAAGGAAGTGTCTAATCATTCATAACTACTATCCAACATCAAATTATGTGAAGAGAAACAATAAAGAGGTTGCAAGCTAGAACATGCAGAGGCAGGGAGATATTTTTTTTAACATTTTTTAAGTCTTTATATGAATTAAGGAGAAAGACGTACTGTTGTTAAGGGAAATGTAACAATCCAAACCATCTGACAAGAGCAGAAGGGACAAATTTTTCAATTGTCATTTACATTTCTGAAATCTGCAGTCAGCTCACATTCACATTTTGTGAATGACAAGGGCATAAACAGACAAGGTTGCATACCTCACCATGTTCCAGTGGAACTAGTCTGGAATAATAAGAGGTGCAAATCACTTCATCATCTCTTTTGTAAGTAGGAGGTCCAAGTCTTGGTGTAATATTATAACGAGTTAAGCATTCTGTGTCACTAATTGCATAGTATTGCCATGGTGTGAACTTTGTGCCATCTACAGAACGTTCCAAAATCCAGTTTCCAGGTCGGGGAGCATTAGCAGATTTGATGATGACATATGCAACTTGGAAGACCTAAAAAAAAAAAAAGGAAGCAGAAACATAATACCAGATAGTACTGTGTAAACAAGCATCAGGTAACCAATTTAGTTCTGAAATGAATGAACTTTTTAAAAGATCTTCTGCACTTTGCCTACAATATTTTCTAAAACAGAGAGTAAGAGTAATATACGGCATCTTTTACACATGCTCTGGAGTGCAAGGAGGCTTTTCCACTACAGCAGAATTAAAACTCACAGCATCTCTTGTATTCAGCATCCCACGCTTCAAAACGGCAGCAGAGGGGCTTTAACTAAAGCTTGTTCAGCAACGAGAACACTCCAGCAGACTCAATTAATTGACTCAATCCAGCAGACTCAATCAAGCAGACTCAATTAAGCAGTTGGAGCAGGCATCGGGCACATGTATAGATGCTCACAGTAGATAAAGGTTTCAGTACAAATATCTGACAACGGCCAATACAATTTTTCATTATTTTATGAAACATGGTTCCAAAATGCTAATAACATCTTAACAGAACATTAATGTGTCTGACTAATGCAAAAATCAGGACATATTTATCGTATCATTCTATAATAGTGGAGTTGAAGTTTTTCTTCATTGTGATACAGATGGTATACAGTTTTGATGGCATCAAAGGACCACAAAGAGGTGGACAAAGAGACACTAAGACAGACTATATACTACAAGGTGACCAATACAAATATGGTAACATGCTGTGACAGTGGTGCCTCCCTGGGGCCGCCTATTCGTGGCCCCGCCACACCGATCCAGGGCCAACTGCCCACCTTCTCGTCTGCCATGCCTTGTTGTTATTTTGATTGATTGAAAGAACTTAATCAAACGGGAGGCTGCCTATTTTCGGTCTCGGTGCCTTAGGCACTATCTGCGCCTCCTGTCCTCCCCTTATACCGCAGCCCAAGCCTCGCAGATGTATCCGGTGTTGTTCAGGTCTGTCCTACTCCCTGCCGTGCGGACGCCCTCTGGCTTATCCCTCCATCTGTATCCTGGCCAGCGCCTTCTAGCTCATCTCAGAGTCCACGTCCCTACCAGCGCCCTCTAGCCTGTCCCGCACTGCCCGCTCCGGGCCTTCTCGCTGCCCCCTAACTCTGGGGCTCCTCACTGCCCCCTAACTCCAGAGCTCCTCCCTGGTATCACAGGGTCATGCAGGTGCCCTGTTCCTATGAAGGGATAAGGGCAGCTGCCAATCACAGGGGGCAGCTCAGGTGATGGTTGCCGGGACAACCGAGCTGGTCAGGTGACCAGAAGGGGGCAGGCTTTATAAACAGCCCAGGCCGAGGCCCAGCTAGCAGTTCCCTTCTGGCAGCCATAGGAGCAGGAGCTCTGCAGGGGAGTCGAGCCAAGGCGAGCAGATTGATAGAGTGAGCAGCTGCATCACGGCGCGGGTGGACAGAACCCTGACTAGGAGGCTTTACTGGAAAGCCAGGTGGGACCTGGACCTTATGTTATAGCCAGAAGGTTTATTGTTGGCTCATGGCTTTTGCGTTCCCTGTTTGATATTGCTAAAACCGGAGGACCAGATGAGGCTGTAGGGGTGCAAGGAGGCCTCACGGGAGCTCCCCAGTTGCTTGGGGGTTCCTGGTGCCCTATGTGGGCAAACGAGTGGTGCCTGGGACGAGTGGTGCCAAGGGTAGCCCTGTATGGGCAATAGTGAGAGGCCCGAGTAGGGCAGAGGACCCCGCCCGAGGGTCTTAGCACCAGAGTGAAGCCTGTAGGGACTCGTGTTGGGCTCCAGGTGTAGGAACCACATGAGTGAAAGCCTAGGGTGGGTGCTGTAAAGGCGACTAGCCCGGCGAGGGCAAGTCAGTGGCTATATAGAGCCCGGAGAAAGTGCCGAGAAGCCGTGGGAGTGGGCATGTGTTGAAGAGAGGCCCCAGGCGGGCACGTGTAGTAAGAAGCAACCCCGAGAGGGGCGTGTATGATTGACAGTCACCCCAAGAGGGGTGCGACCTAGAAGGCGTTCCAGAGCGTTTCCACAGTAATAGGAACCCCGAGGAACCACAGGGGCCAGGTAAGGCTCCGGCCGCCTGAGCCTAACTGGACACTTATAATTGACAGGACCCAAAAGGGCCAGAGGGGCCAGGTAAGGCTTAAGTCGCCTGAGCCTAATTGGACACTTATTATTGACAGGAACCCAGAGGGGCCAGGCAAGGCTTAGGCCGCCAACCCCAGTGCATAAAAGCACCACCAGTAAGCCCAATAGGGCTAATGAGTAGAGGGGTGCCGGTTGCATGACAAGCCAAGGGCGCCAGAGAGGAGCGTCGGTTGCGTGACAAGCCCGAGGACGCCAGAGAGGAGCATCGGTTGCGTAACAAGCCCAGGGGGCGCCAGGCAAAGGGCGTCAGTCGCGTGGCAAGCCGGAGGGTGCCAGAGAGGGGCATCGGTTGCGTGACAAGCCCGAGGGCGTCAGAAAGGGGCGTTGGTTGCATGACAAGCCCAGGGGTGCCGGGCAGGGCGCAGAGAAGAGAAGGACCTGACAACGTCCGGAAGAGCAGTGAGGCTTGGGGCGTGCTAAAGGGGAGGTAGGAGGCACGCATAGCCCTTAAGGCTGGGGGTATCGAGTCACCCCACACAGAACAGGGGATAGTTCAGCAAATACTGTGGATTAGGAGATAAAAGGCAGCCTCCTTAATTGAACCATTTACCAGCAAAGATGTGGCGGGCGAGGATAGAGGGTGCTGGATTGCCTAATTGACATGGTAGGGGGGCGCTAGAGGGATCACGGCCGCTCCTAGGCCCCCACTCCGTGACACCTGGCCCCCTTCCTTTGGCTCTGGGGCTCCTCACTGCCCCCTGGCTCCGGGGCCTCTCGCTGCCTCCCTAGCTCTGGGCTTCTCACTGCCCCCTAGTCAGGGCTCTTCACTGCCCCCCTAGCTCTGGGCTTCTCACTGCCCCCTAGTCAGGGCTCTTCACTGCCCCTCTAGCTCTGGGCTTCTCACTGCCCCCCTAGTCGGGGCTCTTTGCTGCCCCCTAGCTCCGGGGCTTCTCGCTGCCCCCTAGTCAGGGCTCTTTGCTGCCCCCCTAGCTCCAGGGCTGGGCCAATGCACCCCAAACAAAGCTGCGCCCCCTCCAGTGCCAGGAGACCCCACGCTATCGTGGAGCTTCTATGAGGCCTCCTCCAACCCCTTATAGCCTCACCTGGTCCTCCGGTGAAACAGAAAACACAAAACGCAAAGCCCCCGGGCTACAACATAAAAGCTAGACCGTTCTGGTCAAAATACGAATCTTTCCCTACCAAAGCGAGAGAGAGAGAGAGAGAGAGAGAGAACGCATCAACCCCCAGCAGGAACCAGGGGATGTTCCGATCGTCAGAGTTCTCCCCTTTGTTCTGGCTGAGTTCCTCCTCCCTCGGCTGCTGGAGGGGAACTGCCCTCCTGGCCTTCTGCCTGAGCTTAAGAAGGGCTAAGCTCTGCCCCTTCCTGGCTCTAGGTTTCCCTGGTTGCTAGGGCAACCAGCACCTGCGCAGTCCTGGTGACTGGCAGCTGCGCTTCCCCCTGCCCGCCACTAGGGGTCTCTCCCGAGCTGTTTCTGCTCTCACTCGCAGGGCATCTGAGAGCTCTGCGACACATGCTCTTATCAAAGAACTAAGAACAAGTCTTAGTGGGGATGGAAGAGGTTCCTGGGCCTGGGGAATGACCTGAAATGACACCCAGCTAGGGCTGGATGGTGTGGTGGGGCTGCCTGTAGCAGGGTGGTCCCCAGAAAATGCCACACTAGTGCCTCCCTAGTGAAAGGTAAGTATAGAGGGCCATATAGCCTCAGCCCCCACAAGCTGCTGGGTTACCCACAGAAGGGACAGGCAAAGGGTCCAGGCATGTCATCAGAGGCCTGAAGCCCAAGGGGTATAAGGTCTAGTAGCCCCAGTGAGGGGGTGGTATAGTAGGCCTGGTGAGGGGGGGCCTACCTATGCAGTGAGTAGGCTGCATAAAGTAGAGTCTGTATGAAAGGCCCGAAGGACTGCGTGTAGAGTAGGGTCCGTATAGGGTGTCCCAAAGGATTGTGCACAGGCCAGCCTAAGTAGAAAGTGAGCTGTGTTTGGGGGGGCCCGAAAAGGCGGACCCATACGGGAGTGTGAGGGCAAGTGGCTCAGTAACCTACCCAGAGTAACCTCAACTGGCCCATGCTAGGGCCAGGACCAGACTGGTCAAAGGGCTAGAATGTCCAATGCGAGGGACAGCCTAGAGGCAAGGCCAGGGCCAGTGAGACCAAAGGTCCTGGAGGGGGCCACTGCCACAAGGAAAAAGGACTTAGGGAGTTTTGCAGGCCAGAATGAGAGCAGAGAGTAGAGTGTCTAAGGAGGAGGGATCCAGGTGGCATCCAAGCATCAGGCAGGTGTAGAGTGAGGCCCAGTAGGGAGCCTCATAGTGATGCCATCAACAAAGCATGGGACACAGTGTAAGGGAAGTACAGAGCCATGTATTACTCCCTTGGCATCGGGCAGTAAAAAGGCAGCCTCACCCCATATAAACAACTACTGATTAAGTTACAAGAAAGGCATGGCAGGTAAGACAGGTGGGCAGACTGCCCTAGATAGGTGTGTGGGCCAATGACGGACCAGCCTTGGGACGGCATCCTGTTACATTCCCAAAAATATATATCATCATCCAGGATCCCTGATGTGCATTAGTTCTAGCTCTGCTGCGTTCTGCTCTGACACATCCTTTGTCCACCCCTTAACTACTCCAGAACGTCAACTATACCTAAGGTGACCATACATCCTGGACAAACCAGGCAGTCCCAGCTTCTGTAGTCTGACCCCAGCCAGTTGGTCAAACATCCCAGAGCAGAGCTGGTGAGGACATGAAGCAGCATGGTGCACCAGGCAGGCAGGCGGATAGGCACTGCTGCTGTTGGGTGAGAGCAAGGCAGGAGGACTGGAGTAGATGGCACCCAACCAACTAGCAAGGACCAAACTACAAAAGACAGAACTGCCTCAGTTTGCCCAGGACATAGGGTCACCTACCTATACCTAACGATGGTGTGAAAAGAGCAAGTGCCAAAAGCCAGAGAAAAATATATTGCTTAACTATATGGGAGGATCATGTTCTTACCTGCTATATACCCTGGACTGAAAAGTGAGTATAATAATTGTTGTCTGAATATACACGACTAAAGCCATCTTATATCACCACTGGCCCTATCTTTCCCATCCATTTTTAAAACATGGCTGGTTTTGTGGTACAGATAAAATGTAGCTTTGAAAAAATTCCCTCCTTTTCCCAGCTGCCCCCAAGGGTTCTTTAGATTGAGTTCTACAAGGACTTGTTTAGGAAATTGGCAGGTGCAAAATCCTTTTTCAGTAATGGAAATATTTATCTAATTCTAAACTACTAAAAAGGTCAAATTGTATCAGGTTAGCTTTAGATGTGAAAGTTTCCTTATAACTTGATATCCATTTGGTTTGATTCTCTTCTCAGGCACTTTGGTTTTACTCTTTGGATCAGATACCCACTGGGCACAAACAGATGTGATTCCACTGGCTTCAGTGGATACTGTATGGCAGTGCTCTCCAAAGTAGGGTGCACAAGATGATCCATTGGGGTGTGGGAAGAAAATATTAGAACTTCTATTTATTTTTATATAAATATACATATATTGGGGGGGTATGCTCAAAAAATTTTTACTGATAGGGGTGCGTGATCAAAAAATTTTGGAGACCACTGCTGTATGGCACCACAGCCTCGATATAAACTGTACTCTATGATACCTGACTGCAAATTATTTGCTTTCATCATGAACATGATCTCCAGTGGATCATTTAAACTCACTGCTAGCCAAGGAGAAAAAAGCAAGGTATGAACTCCGAGAAATGGAGTCCCTCAATGGTCAGTGCTAGCACCAGTACTAGTCAATGTATATATCTCAGTCTTTCTGCATACAACATGCAAGCAATACATATACACTGATGATGTTGCTATAGTATCCCAAGGAATTGACATAAAAGAACTGGAAAAGATACTGAGTTCTGGATGACATGGAATTCATGAATATCTCCACATGTGGCACTTAGAGTTGAGCAGCAATAAATCAGTATCATCATCACTCTTCTACCTGGACAATCATCAAGCTAAGTGCCTGCTGAATATCAAAGGAGACAACCGCATCCTTCCACATGAGCATACCCAAGCTACCTAGGAGTCATATTAGACCATTCCCTCACCTATAAACATCACTTTCAGAAGGTCAGCAGTAAAGTCTCTGCATGGGTAGCTGTCTTAAAATATTTAGTCAGCACAACACAGGTTGCCAACTTCTAAGTGGTTAGAACCACTGCACTCACAATGTTATATGCTCCAGCAAAATATTGTGCTCCTATATGATCCAGAAGGTGTTACACTAAAAAGCTCGACACTGTACTTAGCAGTGTCCTCAGACTCATAACAGGCTGCACAACCTACACACACACAGATGTACTCCCTGCTTTCTAGTGAACTCCCTGTTCTCTAGGGGTTAGACCAAATGATAAGAAGATAGACCTTAGACCATCATTACTGGCAACAGAGGCAAGAGACGATGAAAGTCACCTGCCCCATCAACCGTTAACTGAAGATCCAAACAGATGGAAACTTAAAAGTCTTACAAGTCATAAGCCAATTACATATGAAGGTCCACAAGCTTCTGGAAGAGACTAGAGATGCTGAACCAAACCTCTGAGCAGTGGGCTGACTGCTAGGGAAGATATGACCTATTCCTACAGCAGTTTACACCAACACCAAAGGGCACGAATTTGACAGAGAAGCATGAGTCAAGCTCAACAGACAGATCTGGATACAGATACTTCAAAACAAAACTTTACAAAACGAACATTTTAGACAGCCTCTTGTATGAATGCAGTGTCCAACAAGAAGCACAGCACTTAAATTGAAAGCTACAATCTTTACAAATGCCCAGACGGGACAACTGGAATCTCTACATTGAGCGATAATACCAGACAGTGGCTCAGCTTTAGAAGTCGATATCTGACGTCATACAAAGAGAATGGAGCTTTGACAGGCTGTTCTACACAAGCAGAAATTTTCACCTATCAAGTTGTTTTTGCTTTTCATGGATGTAAGAAAAGAAGCAGACCCATTTTTTATAATCACAGTATTAGTCCTATTAAGAGAAATACACTATCATCAGCATAGCAAATCATTAGTATAGAACTTGTAGTATAGATAGTTTAAACTATCATTAGTATAGAAAAATCTCAAAAAATGTTACGTGAATATCAAGATGTTAAGACTATAATATGCTGTTAATTTACTACAATATATCTCTTTTAAAAACATTATGCACTCCCACAGGCTAGTAAGAGAAACATGTCATATACATATACATATACATCCCATGTGAAAAGGAACTGAAATCAAGCAGAATCTGCATCAGGTAACTTCAGTTCCACACACAATGACCCAATTCTCATTAATGCAACTGAACGGCACTTACTGAGCCTGAGATAGATATATATATCTATATAAAAATAAAAGAGAAATCAGAGGTATCATCACTTTAATACCCTGAAATAAGAGCTCAGAACTTCTGACCATTGTACCAGGCAAACAAAATGAAAGGGGTTTTGTTGACTAAATCTGAGGTGTCACTATTTCCTTGGAAGCCAGTTAAATTTCTCAAATTTGTGAAAGCTATATAACTGGGCCCCAAATTTGTTTCAAACTGCATGAAAGGGCAATCACTCCATATTCTTTAATTGAAATATATTGTAAATTTTTTACTTGGTGTCTGCTATGGGCAAGTAAACTTGCTTATTATACAGTTGGCTGAACAACAAATGAGCTACTTTTCATAACACAAATTCTTCTAGAGCCGTTATGGTCTCTCAGAAACTACAGTGGAGACGGCTAGTTTTAAATCCAGTTTTATCAGTCACAACAACAAGTTATCCTTTACTAATATACTAATGGTGGTCAGTGTTATGGGAATGAAAACAAACAATATTACAAGAGTACATCTGTTAAATTTATTTGAATATTAAATTATTTTTGATGTCTTGGCCATGAAAAAAAATTTCACAGAGCTTGTGCACTTACCTAGTTCATTCAACGTAAGAACACACTTATAAAGTCAAAACTTTGAAAAGGACGGTTGCTTACGGGCTGATGCTTTTGAGTGCCCTGCTTGAAACTCCTAGAGTTTTCAAAAGTCCTAGGCAGCCAGAAACCACAGCTGAAATCAACAAAACTGAGGGTCTGATGTGTCTGAAAATTAAATCCAAGTTATATAAAGTTGGGCACCCATAAACTGATACACCTAAAATTAGTGTACATTTTCAGAATTGCCAATAAGTATATCTAGTCATCCTAGATAAAGGGCTATTTTCTCAGGCTTTCTTCACTGGATCCTATGATTCTACTTAATGAGCACTTAAATGCATAATTCTATGGAGTCCTCTCTGTGTTCCTCCCATGGCTCGTCCACATCATCCTAAGTTAATTTGTAAGACACAAAACATTAATGTTACAGGAAGACATAACGGCTATGAAAAAAATATTTTAATTGAATTCTTATTCTGAAATGTTTCATTAAAGTGAAATATTCATATTCATTTCATTGAATAGCGTACACTGTTGCATTACATTGCAGTAATAAAAATCTACTTGCTATTACATAGTCTCTGCGCTCAATATCTAAATGTGTTGCAGGCAGAAGTATAAGAATAAAGTAGCAGACAGGGATGTCCCAAAAGATGACTATTTCCAGCATATCTAGATGTCTCCATCTCTGTACACTCTCAGCATGTAGAGGTCTTGCATCTTCTACTCTCTACAGCGGGGTATCCAACCTTTTTGAATGTGGGGCCAGATCATGAACTTTTCATCATCCAGTGGGCCAGTGAGCCATATTCAAAGACCTCACAGGAAGCCGTATCACATCAGGAAGTGATGTCACCTGAACTTTGACACCAATGAAGTTGCAGGAAGTGACAATGAAATGGGTCTGGAAATGTGGTTTAAAATCCAAAATAAAAACAATTTGGTCTGGTGGCACTGTTTTATTTTAAACAACCCCCTAGCAGTGCTGGAGAGGAGCGTACCACCCTGCTGCACCCTTAATTCCCCGCCTTTGTCCACGTGGAAAGCCACAATTTGCAGAGGAGTAAAAATAATTTTTGAATGCAAAACCTCTGTTGACATCATGCTGTATTTACTCCAGAGAATTGTTGCAGGGATCTGATTTTTCCAAAGGTTACCAGAGCTTTCTATTATCAAAGAAAGGGAGGAGAGTGGATCCGGCTAACTACAGGCCCATTAGCCTGACTTCTATCCTGGGGAAGATCTTAGAAAAGTTTATTAAGGAGGCCATCCTTCAGGGACTGGCCCAGGCTAACATTCTAAGGGACAGCCAGCATGGGTTTGTTGCGGGAAGGTCTTGTTTGACCAATCTCATTTCCTTCTATAACCAGGTGACCTATCACCTGGACAAGGGAGAAGAGATTGATGTCATATATCTTGACTTCAAAAAAGCTTTTGATCTGGTATCCCATGATCACCTCTTGGCAAAACTGCCCAGTTGTGGCCTTGGCTCCATCACAATCCGCTGGCTGGGAAATTGGCTTCGTGGTCGGACCCAGAGGGTTGTGATTGATGGCAGTCACTCATCATGGTGTCCTGTGACCAGTGGGGTCCCTCAAGGCTCTGTCCTGGGACCCATACTGTTCAACATCTTCATTAACAATGTGGACATTGGAGTCAGGAGTGGACTGGCCAAGTTCGCCGATGACACCAAACTTTGGGGCAAAGCATCCACGCCAGAAGACAGGCGGGTGATCCAGGCTGACCTGGACAAGCTCAGCAAATGGGCAGACGAGAACCTCATGGTGTTTAACACCGAAAAATGCAAGGTTCTCCACCTTGGGAGGAAAAACCTGCAGCACCCTTATAGGCTTGGCAGTGCTACGTTGGTTAGCACTACAGAAGAAAAAGACTTGGGGGTCATCATTCACCACAAGATGAACATGAGCCTGCAATGCGATGCTGCGGCTAGTAAAGCGACCAAAATGCTGGCGTGCATCCATAGATGCTTCTCGAGCAAATCCAGGGACGTCATTCTCCCCTTGTACTCAGCCTTGGTGAGGCCGCAGCTGGAGTACTACGTCCAGTTTTGGGCTCCACAATTCAAAAAGGATGTGGAGAAGCTTGAGAGAGTCCAGAGGAGAGCCACGCGCATGATCAGAGGTCAGGAAAACAGATCTTACAATGACAGGCTGAGAGCCATGGGACTCTTTAGGCTGGAAAAGCGCAGGCTCAGGGGTGATCTGATGGCCACCTATAAGTTTATCAGGGGTGACCACCAGGATCTGGGGGAACGTCTGTTCACCAGAGCGCCCCAAGGGATGATGAGGTCGAACGGTCACAAACTCCTGCAAGACCGTTTCAGGCTGGACATAAGGAAGAATTTCTTTACTGTCCAAGCCCCCAAGGTCTGGAACAGTCTGCCAGCGGAGGTGGTTCAAGCACCTACATTGAACACCTTCAAGAGTAAATTGGATGCTTATCTTGCTGGGATCCTATGACCCCAGCTGACTTCCTGGCCTTTGGGCAGGGGGCTGGACTCGATGATCTCCCGAGGTCCCTTCCAGCCCAAATGTCTATGAAATCTATGAAATCTATGAAATCATGGTTTCATGCCTCCTAGTTTTCAAATACTTGGTTGAAGTACATCACAGTTCTTTAATTTCTTGTTTGCAGGCACTCTCGCGGGGCGACATCCAGCCAGGGGGAGGCAAGAGTGGGCACTCGCGTGGCCTGTCCAGTCTGGCCTGGGGGTGCAGGGGTCAAGGGGCGCTGCCTGACCCTGCCCTCCCTGACACCTGGGTGGCCTCAAGGATGCTCCCATACCTGCGCGCCTAGGCTCAGCAGTCTGAGGGACATGCGGGGACCCTACAGGGGGGTGCAGGACGTGCAGGGACACTCCCCTGCTCCCTCTCCCCCAAAGCACCCTGAGCCCAACCAGTGGGGCCATTAGGAAGCTGTTGAGCAGCTGGGGGGAGGGACAAGGGGTGGGAACGAAAGTAAACATTGTTTACTTTTGTTTCCCGTCACAGCACCTTGGGCCTCAGAAAACGGCTTGGCAGGCCACATGGCGGCCCACGGGCCGTATGTTGAATGAGCCTGCTCTACAGCTACCAATATCCATAGCTCCCTCCCTCCATTCCGCCAAGTGGATGCTGTGCCAGAAACACTGTAAGATTAACATCATTTTATATATTTCTCAGCACATTTTTCTGCAAGGGATGATGATGATGATGATTATACTAATTGTTAAAGTTAACAACACTACTAGTGGGTCACAAACTACCCCCTGCTTCCATTTAATGTTCATTTAATGTCTTGTGACAAACTGGTTTGCATAGCTGAACTACAAAAACTAATCACCTGTCCATTTTAATTTCACCTTGCAACTTCCCAAGAGCTCATTTCCAGGCTAGAATACAATGGAAAAAAGGGCAAGCCAAACCAAGTTAGTGATCCTCAGGCAGTTATGTATTGTAAAGTATTGTTTTACCTGCAGTCAGTGCCAAATGCAAAGGCCAGACAAATAAACCTGTACTGATGAGCCATCAGTCTGTAGCTGCAATAAGTCGTAAAGATGTTATCACTTCTGCTTTGTTCATTAATTTTCCAGAGTTGCCAAAAACTGATGTTACTAGAATTTGTGTCCCTGAATACAGATGCAGTTGTGTCTGGTCCATTTTTAGTCCTTAAAGACATTTATTATAATTTTTAACTACCAATGACCCCTCCTTATCTCTCAGCAAAGAGATATCTCACTGTCAAGAAAGTGAGAACCTAAACTCAGTTGATAATAGCCAGTATAGCAGATGATAGCCCAATTTTCCCTACATTGCCAATTCTTTGACCTATAATTCTTTGCCAAAACCCCGACCTATAATTCTTTCCTGCAAGTTTAGTCCCAGGCATCTTTTAAAATAAAGACTGCCAGTTCCACAATAATTTTTCAGTTTGCATAAATGGAAACTACTGTGAGAAGAGATATGTCTAATGTAACCAAACATGTTTGAGCCCAACTCCTGAAAAATATAGCATAAGGGATTACTTCAAACTGGAAAGCTCTCTCCCCAAATTTCAAAATTGTTTAACTTATTCAGAAAGCAGCCAACTGCAAAGTTCAGACCCCCACATCCTTAGTCAAACCCCAACTCTGTCAAACTTATACTTCCCAGTTCCACAAAGTAAAAGTAAAGGAACTGACACCATCCACTGAATTTCAGAATCTCATTAACTGTCCTATTGCATACCTTGTAAAAAAAACACATAAGTGTAATGCAAACTTTGTAATGCAGAAGACTGCACAATAAATGAGCCCTGAAGAATGTGCTCTGTTTGCAGACTGGCTCCTACTAGTTATTTTGTAAGTTAAGCTAAATCTTCCCTTCAGGGTGAGTGCACCAAAACCTGTACCTTGAACCACCACAAAAGGGCAATTTAAAGAAAAGGAAAGTGCATTTTTCAAAATGATTTGACAAGGCATGTAGTTTAAACATTTACAAAAGCCAACAGATACTTTGCATTTTGAATGGAACTGCAAAATCTGTTTTATTCAGTGCTGTACACAAATCCAGCACAACTACAACTTGTTACCAGAAAAGCAAGTTTTTTTCTAGATCCAACAAATCTAAGTTATATCTGTGCAATCCCAGCAAACAGGGCCAGGTAGGCAGGGTGGGCCAGTAAAATCCTGGCACATACAGCCAGGTGGGGTGATGTACAGGGGCATTATGGGGCCCAATCCAGGCATGTGGGACCAAGAGGAGGCAGCTCAGGCCTGATCCTAGTTTTCAGGGCCCAATCCAGCCTGCAGACAGGGCCAAAAGACTGAGCACCACTGGTGCACTCCAATCCAATTCAAAGTCTGCCAAAGTCTAACAGGGAGGCTAGTGAAATCAAGCAGAAGGCAGGGTAGATTTGCACCTTATAAGCCAGTGGTTCTAAACCTTATGAGACTCAAGGAACCCCTCAATAGACTTAATGCTCCTTTCAGAAAATGTCAGCTCTTGATTTTCAATCTATTTTTGATTACAAAAAATTATAATAGGGCAATTCTTCTGTTGCAAAGAACTCAGAAAGATTGCAACAGCAATGTGTCATAAATCCAATGTCTATATTTAGTGACCCTTCCCAGAGACGAGCCTATGAACTCCACTTCATCAACCTCCTGGATACTAAAAATCATGGACACTGGATTTATGACACATTATAACCTGCCTGACTTCCAACTCCCTAGGCATCTCTCCACTATTCATCCCCCTTCTCTCTCTTCCCCCGCCCCCCCCCAGCCTGTCTCTCACCCATTGACTCCTCAGTCTACATTTTCACTGACTACCTGTCTTGTATGCAGACCAACCCAGCCTCTGGCTTCTTTACTTTTCATTCCATCCAGGAAGAGCACCAACTGCTGAAACTTCCTTAGCCTGACAAACAGTTTTTGAACCTGAACACTTGCTTAATAATTGTTTTCCAACTATTTAAGTTGGTCTAGTAAAAGATATCGGATTCACCCAAAGAACCTTGTCTGCCTACATCCTTAGACCAACATGGCTACAACCTACACCCCTGTAAGCTTTTGCAAGCAGAAGCTTATTTCATCAGATACTATGAAGGGAAAACAGGAAACAGAGCTTCTAATAGAAGGCAGTGATCAGGATACAAAGGGTAGAAGGCTAGGACAAGAAAGGAAAAAAAGGGGACACTGCTAGAAGAGACAAAGTGAGTAAAAGAGAGAAAAAATAAAGCAGTGATGAGTCCCACCAATTTCTATAGCCAATCCACACAAAACAATGGTGTGTTATGTCCATCCACATCTGACGCACTAATCTGAATGACTAGGCCATGAATCTTCCAGTGGGGTGCCATGCACTGCTAGGGGTGCAAGCATATTTCACAACATAAACCCAGAGATTCCAATTAAGAGTTTATGATGTTAAAACATTTTGACCGGTTGTGGTCTTTCTGAGTTCTTTGCAACCAAAGAATTGGTTTTTTATTTCCCTGCAGTCAAAAAAAGAAGTGAAAACTACGAACTGGAATTTTATGAGGTATGCCTTGAATCTAAAAAAGGTCGAGAACCACCAGACTAGGTACTTACTTACAGTGAGGTCAATTGAGGAAAACCCTGCTGTATGACTCTGGAGCTATAGCAAGACATTTTAACCACTCTGCCACTACCTCTTGGCAAGTTGAATACAACAAGGTGTCAAAAGTCTTGAACTACTGCCTTTTACAATTTCCTCCATTCTGAGGAACTCTGTCTTTAAAATATGTAATGAGTTCATTTCACTCAAGAAATATTTTTATGAATACTATGGCGACCTCTGAGACTGTTGAAAAAGTCTATCAGCATGAAGGTCTTGACACAGAGTATAAATTGTCATCAGTCCACTAAAGTCAGTAGAGCAGATCCAATTTACATCAGCTAAAAATATGCCTTTACAGAAAGACACTTACAGTGATTTCAAGACGAAAGCCTGATATACATTTTAAGTATTATTATAATTATATCTGATTTACTTATGGCAGACAACACAAGTTAATCGTATGACAACCTCTAAGAAGAATATATGAAATATTTATGAGTCATAAATTCATCAGAAGTTTCAATATTTTTACAATATTCAAGACCATATTGGAATAATGGCTTTGCTTTAAAATTTAAGAATAGCTATGTGCCATAGGAATTTTTACATTTCTACTTTTCACAGCACAGGATCTAATCCTGTCAGGAGTCTATTTACTGTAATATTGATGGGTGTCTTTGAAAATCCAAGTCCCATACCTTTACATGTTGTAGAAAATCTCATACACAATGAAGAGCAATAGCATAATGTTCTTCAATGAATAGTGCACAATGTCCTCACAGAACTAATTCAGCTGTGCCAGATACTGTTGACACTAATCATCATCATCATCAATTTGTTGGTATTTCTAAAAAAAAATCTAACAGATTGGGCACAAGATACTTTTTCCTTTATTTGCTGCTAGGTATTTGGCCTCTGTGTAGCCTTCCACCACAGGCAGCAAAAGAGAATGAAACATCTCTTGTTATCTATCTTATATACCAGTACTGCAACATTGCACCTCACTGCAAAACTGCTCTCTCCAAAGCCCTGAATCCTAGCCATGCATAAAAAAAAAACATCATATGTTTGGGCCTCAGCAGGCTGAGAAATATGCCAGAATACTGTGCATCATGTGTATTTCACAATCATTAAGTAACTATTTGAATATTAGCTTTAGGCTAAGTACAGACAGTCAAAAAGCCAGAGGCTGAATCGATTCAATCTTTTCAGGTAAGTCTAAGCTGCATAGATTGAACAAACAGGGAAGTGAACAGACATTCACTTTTGATTCAGGAAATGCAGTCACATGCCTGCAGTAGCTCAGGCCAGAAACCAGGGGGTGCTAGAACACACCTCCCTACTTGGCTAGAGCAGACAGCTTGGGCCAAGGCTAGCCCGCCCACCCTGCAAGATGGGAGGTTTGTGGGGGCAAGGTATAAATCATCCTGAGAGGATGGGGGACTGTGAGTTAACTTGAATCTGGAGGGGATCTGGGACAGACATTCAAAAAACTGATCTAGCCTAAATTAGTTAAGTCTGATACTACATCCATCCAGGTTTATCATAAACCAGTTTCGGCCATTTTGAAACAGTTTATATGCACTGAACTTCTGTTGTGTTACAGATTTGAACCAGTTTCCAATCACTTATACCAGTTTGTGTCCCTAGCCTTGAAGAGTAACCACAACATTCTCTGAGTCAACACTCCTCTTTTAACTAGCATCCATCAAGCTGTTTGTCTATCCATCTCTCTCTAGACTAACAAAACGAGGTGCAAGCTACAATATATGTCAAAGGAATGCACTTGGCTGGTTGGGGAAGGTTGTTCCCTGAAACTTGGGAGTACCTAGAATCTAGTAAACAAACGGGGAGCAGCTCCTCAGCTGTTAACTGACTTCAACAGAGCTATAACTACTCACATCAGGAGTGTCAAACGTCCAGCTTTGGCTGCGGTGAAAAAGCTGTTTATAGTGCTGCTGGTGCCGCCACCTCCCAACAGAAGCCAGGGTGCTCACTGCTGCCACAGAAAGCCCTGCAACTACGGCCATAGCATGGCAGGGTTTACCTGTAGAGCTGCTGGGGCAACCAGCACCTGACTCTTCTTGGGGCACAGGCTGCCACCATAGCCAGAGCCCTAGAGCCCCCACTCTGGTCCTACATTGCTGGTAGAACTGCCATGCCCTGGCAAAAGCCTGTCCACTATACTGCTTGGCTGAAATCATTCTGCAACTGCTCCCCTCTCCCCTACTCTGTGTCTTCTGAGACCAGGATGATACCAGCCTGGAGAAAGTGAAGTGAGCATTGCCTGCTCCATTTGCCCCAATCCCAGAGAGACTGGAGAAGCAGGGAAAGGCTCCCTGTACCTGCCTAGACTGGGCTCTGGGGAAAAGCCTCCTCCACTCCACTTGCAGTCTCTGGGAGCAGAGTAGAGAGAGCAATGGGGCAAAATCCCCACCCAGACCCTTACCCAAGCCCAGCAGTGCCCAGTTTGGGAAAGGGACTGGGGGTTGTGCTTCACTGTGCTTCCCCTCCCAGCATAGGTGATGTGTAGGTGGGGCATGGGGGGCCCCCTCATCAAAAGTGCTGGTGCCCCACCAACAGCAAGCGCTCCAGCTGACAGAGGGGCACAGAGAGTACTTGTGCCCCACCTCAAAACTGGCTCCACTGCCAGCATGTCAGCAGCAGAAGTGCTGGCACTTCCATGCCACCAGTGCACTAGCTGACCAGTCGCTGGCTGGCCACTGAGGGACCACCCCCCGCCAGTTGTGCCCTGCTGGTGTCCCACCACACTTGGGAGGCACCAGTCACCCATGCCTCCAGACCTGTCCAGAAAGGGAAAGGAGCAGCAGATCAAAGCCCCCCACATGGAGCAGCTTCTCCTCTGCTCTGTTCCTGGTTTCCCTTCTTACTCCTACAATTCCAGTGTCAGAAGCAAGCAGGGGGTTCACTGCATTGTTCCCTCCATTCAACTCCCAGTGTCGGGAGCAGAGGGGTCAGGCAAAAACACTGCCAGCTAAGAATACATGGAACTCACATGTGACAAGCAGGCAGGGGATATGCCCCATTACCACAGAGACAGCCTCCCTGGCTGTGTCAAGATGAGCAAACGCGTACCTGTTGCAGCGCCTCAAAGCAGTTTGAGATGCCACAAGAGGCACGCTGGGAACAAAAAAAGCCATCCATGGAACCAGGCCAGCCCAACAGCGTATGGGGCACATGGAGGCAGGACCTGGCCTGGCATAAGGGCACTCACCTCTGGCATGTGGTGCCAGGACCCTGGGTGACAGCAAGAATGGCTCAGGCCTATGCAAGGGTGCATGCCAGCAATACCAGGGATCTCTGCCAGGAGCAAGCCAGAAGCACTCCAACGGCCACTGCTGCTTCAGGGGAACTTCATGACCCACCCCTCTGAAGGGCCCAGCTGGAGGGTAGATGAAATGGCTGACCTCCTGGCCATTTGGGGCAGGAGAACATGTTTCAACACTTCAAAGTGGACCACCACAAGAAGCAAATCATCAGGAGAATAGCTGCCTGGATGGCAAAGTGGTGTCTCCCAAAGGCCAACTGTGCAGCCATGACCCATTAGCAACTGGCCCAGAGGTGCAAGAGGCTCTGCTGCAGTGCCGAGACCACAGCCCAGGCAGCCGCGCAGTTCCCGTGCAGGTCTGGCAGGCATGCAGACATGACACCGCAAGTCCAAGGGGGCAGATGCTGTCGCAGGTGGCAGCATGCCACAGATAGGTAGCAGCCCCCACTGCCAGACTTCTGCAGTGGATAGAGGGTGCAGGAAGCACTCAGGAGTTGGAGGGTGCAGGGACCACTGAGCTGCTCACCAGGGCAGCTTTTTATACTGCTGAGGCCAGCATAAGTGGCCTCTAGCTCCCCCTGACTGAAGATCCCGGAAGAGCTAGGCACGGTCAATTTGCCCCAACTGGCACAGTCTGCCCTACACCAAAGCACATGTTCAGGAACATGTGCTGAGGCACAAATTTCTGACACACATTTGTGCCACTGCTATTTGAGCTGCTGCAAGTGTATGTGCCTGCATGCATAGATGCACCCCTCGGTCATGTCCAATGAGTGCGGCTGTGTGGTATGTAGTACCACAAAACACCGTCTGCAGCACACATACTTCACATTCAGATGTTCTCTGTGCTGCAAAGGAGCTCTGCCTGTGTGTGAGCTGCTCTGCTTTTTGTTTTTCTGCAGGTTTTTTTTGATCCCTGGATATCCAGGGGTGAAAAGAAATCCACAGGAAAAAAAAATGGAACAGTGTACACATTGGCAGCATTTGCTGTTCACAAGCACAGCAGGGTCACATGGAGCTGCACTGCAGCTGCTGGCCAGGCTCTGTGCAACAGAATTACCATTACTGCAGCCCCAGGAGGCCCCCAGGACCCTAGGTCAGGCTGCTGGGGCCAGTCCAGTGCTAGCCCCAGCCTCCCCTGCCCCAACCAGAGCAACCTGCCACACACCAAAACGTGCATGGCACAGATATTCCCTGGGGATACACAACAATGCTCCAAGTTGTACCACCACTACTTGTCCCTGAGGAACCAAATGTCCATGCTAGTGTGGACACAGCCCCTGAGTCCAGTTCCCTGCCAGACAGTTTCCCCTCTCCTGCCCTCAAGCCACTCAGCAGAGCAGTGGGGAGGGCAAAAGGAAGAAGCTGGCAGGGGATAGCACTGCTCTGCGTGGTGCCCAGGAGCCAAGAAGGGCAAAGTCCCTTCCCATGTCTCACACAGAGAAGTCTGGTGTGAGAATCAGGCAGAGGGCTGTGTTGCTCTCTACTGCCCAGCAGCTGAGCAGAAGGAGCAGTACAGCAAAGTTTCTCACAGTGGGAACCCTGCTGGCAGCAGCCCCTCCCATCTCCTTGATCTGCCCTCACACATTCTCTAAGCCAGTGACCCCACAGCCTGTGGCACTATGGGGGCTGCCAGTATGAGAGCCAGGTTACAGCCCACAGGCACCTGAAAAGGATGGAATTCATCCTTTCAAACAATGGAGTTTGATATCCTTGATTTACATGAGCTGAGAAGGCATGTGCTTTGGAGTCAAGCCTAGAATATGTCCCCATGTTCTAGAATTCATCAGCTCTGGGATTGCAGGATTATGTAAAGGAGATACCACACAATCCCAAAATGTGTTTCATCCATTTTGTTCTGATAAATCTTCAGTAAAAAAACCCAGAGAATAAACAACAGCTAAACATACTCATATCACAAAAGTCCTGCAAACAAAAATAAATTTACACATCACGTTTAATTAAATCTACTAAATAAATACATTATATAAGTCCTGGAATATAAATGAAGTAACTCACAATATCAATGCCAACTAGATACAACCACATATACAGATATGGACAATGGTTTTCAGACATACTTTGAAAACTTTGGTAAAACAGAGTCCCAAATACTGCTCAAGGCACATTTTAATTCATTTACAATATACTTTTAGAAATAAATATTTACTACATTCTCTAAGATTGTTCATACATGCATTTAGATTCCTCTTATTACTCGTTGTGACTTGCTCTGCATTATAATACTGCGTAAATCAGCTCTAATAACTCAGTGACCTGAGGCAATCTTTATTAGCCCAAATCCTTCCTCATGGGGTAGTAATTTACATTCAGATCCCATAGCCTTAAATGTGTTCTTTCTTTCAAGAGCTCTAAAGAAAACACAGAATAAAGGCCCTCGGGGAGAAACATTTCAAATCAAATTAGTGAATCTGAGCCTGACTCAGGAGAGAAAAGCTATGTATTGGGGAAACATCAACAGTGCAAAGACCATAGAGAATAAAGGAGTTTGACAGCAGTTTAGCTGGTCTGTCTCCAGGCTACAAATATCACCCATTTGGCAGAATATTACAGGAAGACAAAACGCTAATGGCCCCTCCTATTACTTCCTTCCTGTTTGTCCATTTACAACACAATGTAAACTGTTCAAATGACAACAAAGTTCCATCCAAACACTTTGTAGTTGTTAAAAGATATGCTGTGATTACGTTCCCAACCCAGCACTGCTTTCCAATTACAAAAAACCAAACAGCTACTGCAACCACTGCTTCATTTTAAGATATCTGATTTTTAAATCTACATTTCATCATGACTCTAGGCTCTAAAGCAGTAGCTCTTAACTTTTATTAAACTCAAGGTACTGCTTGTTAAATTCACAGGATCCCTCAGTAAATGTCAGCTCTTTACTTTCATTCATTTTTTGACTGTGTAACAATAATAGAGCAATACTTCTCTTGCAGAGACCTCTAAACAATCACAACTAAAAACATCCATTTGAAATTTCTGGGTTTATCTTGTAAATCATGTGCAGGTATTTACAGACCTAACAGTGCTAATATTGTGCAGCGCAGGGTGATCCTTAAAAGGGTCATACAGCTCCCCAGGGGGTTGTATCATTCTAGTTGAGAATCACTGCTCTAGAAAGTCCCTTGTCATTAATTTCAGTTTAAAACTTTGCTCTATCTTTTCCTCAATAAACAGCATTTATCCAAGATTTGTTATCAGTTCACATTATTCTGGCTAAGGATTTGCAAACACAATTTTCAAAGGTAATAGAATAGTGTTAAAGGCGGCTACATTTTATGCAAGCTCCCCAAAAAATACTAACCAACTTCTCTTAAATGTAAAATTTTTCCCCCTCTTATGAAGCACTGTTATTAATCTAAGCCCTGTTGACAGACTGACAAAAGTATTGTGGAATCTCATTTCTTGGAGCTGGGGGAAGGAAAATAACCTAACAAGTGGGTCTCCAAGCTTCATTGTAAAAAGGCCTCAGAGCTAGTGCAAAGGAACTATCTTCTAAACAGATAAACCTGGTGTAAGAGAGGCCCCTAACTACACCCTTGGAATTATGCAATTATGCACCTGCACAATTTTGTGCATGAAAGGCATGATCATGCAAAATTGCATAATTTAACTATGGCAAGCTCTGTGCCTCCACCTCCATGATGTGGACAGCTGTTTAAGTGGGGAGGGGAGCTCCTGCAAGCAGGGCTGGAGAGGTGGACATGGGGTTTGTGGGTGGGTGTGGCATTTGTAGGTGGGTATAAGCAGCACGCCATTGGGCCGGGCTGGCTGACAATATGCCCCAACATAGGGTTTCCAGCACTTCAGCGGTAAGCTGCATGTGGAGGCAAGCAGGTGCCCGTCTGGCCTGATGTCATGCAACTCCATGTCTCCACGTGCAGCTTCCTGCTACAGGTCTGGAAGCCCTATATAGAGGACTAGCCCAGCCCAACTGCACATAGACTGGGAGATGCATGCTGTCGGGCCAGGTGGGAAGCCACACATGGAAGGACAGTCATGCGCTATCAGGGCAGGTGCGCTCCTGCTTGCCTCCACATTTCGCTGGAGTGCTGGAAGCCCCATGTGGTGGCACAGAGCCCGCCCCCCACCCGATGATGCACAGTTCCCATTTCATGCACCATTGGGCTAGCCTATCCAGCTCTGTGTCTCCACATGGGGCTTCCAGCAGACTCTGCCTGTCATGACCATGAACACCCCAAGGGCCCACTGCCCACTACTGCTGAGCCAGCATCAGCAGGCACTCGGAACCATGGATGGAGGATATGTGCAGGGGGCCCCAAACACACACCCTTACCCCTTCACAACCCCTCCATAAACCCCATGTCCACCCACAAACCCCACATACTGCCATACCCACACCCCTCCACAAACCCCATACCCACCCACAAGCCCTACACACATATCCCTCACGCCTTCACAACCCCCCACAAACCCTACATACACACCCACACCCTCTAACACCTTCACAAATCCCTCACACACACACATACTCTGCATCAACCCCCCCGGGCATACAAAGTACCTGCATATATTTCTAAAGAAGTTCAAATGACCTCATAGTTCAATTTGTAAAAATAAATAAATGTAATTAATTTTGCATAATTTTGAGTTTTTCTGTGCATAATTCCCAGGGATGCACCTAACCCTTGTTACTGCAGAAGGTGCAGGCTATGAAATGCTGAGCTCCAGGCAGCAGAGCTATACCACTAAAGTACTGCAGATAGCAACACTATGGAGCTGCAGTCTGCAGGATATAGGCTGCAAGGTATCATACTAATGAAGAACCTCATTAAAGAAGGGGAAGTCAATTACTAGAAGGGGTAGAGTTTAGATGCTATATGAGCCTTGCTCCTGGGCTGAAGAGTCAGGCCAACCCAGGCCACAGTGGGCAAAGGAGACCCTGCTAAAAGCTGCAAGTCTGGCCCTGACAGCCAGAGAGGAAGGAGTTCCCTGGAAAGAAAGACACTGTAATGAGTAGGAGAGGAGACTGAGGCTGGGGGCTGGCAGTAGGACTGGCAGTAGCAAGCAAGAGAGAAATGCGGAGAACTTTAGGAACAGAAACCTCATTTATGGGTATGGGTTTTGTTTGTGTTTCTTTTGCTGTGAGGTACGGGGTCATTTGCAGGGTATTGGGAGGCTACTAAGCACACTTGATGAAGTGGTATGGTGTCAGTTGATCTAGGAGCAGACCAAGACTCTGGAGCTGATGCCCAACAGCAGAGTACAGGGCACCAAGCCCCAAGGAAACGTAGAGGTGAACGGTAGCCGACAGAGGCCTGGTGGCCCAAGGTGGGCCAAGAGAGGCCCAGTGGTCTAAGGTGGGTCAAGACAGGCAAACTGGGGGTAGAAACGCCCTGCTTGAAGGTGATGCAAATAAAGATTGGGCCAGACAGAGGTGACCCAGTGATGACCAGGGTGAAATAAGGTGCCTAAGATTTCACACCAGCAGTCTGAAGGCTGACTCCCAAATTTATATTAATTACCATTAAGACAGGGCAGTATCACCAGTGTGCGGAACAGGCTTGGTTGGGGTAGCTGCCAGACGGTGCCAGAGCTGCCTTAGAGGTGAAGCCCATTACACCTGTTTTTTTGGGATGTCCCCAGGTTCTGTGGATTCTGAAGGCTAAACCCCTTTGTCAGAAGTAGAAACTGCAGGCGTCCAGACCAAATTGGGGCACTCTCTTGTGTCCTTAGTATGAGCAGATGATGATCAGGTACAAAAGCAGTAAAAGAAAGCAAGTCAGACCAACCCTGAATTAAGATTAAGCTTCAACTTGGACCATCTGAATACTAAAATTAAACATAGGCCATTTATTAAAAAAAACCCAAAAAACCAAAGTAATAACATAATAAAGTAATGATGTATGTTAGTGTAATAATATGCTAAAGTAATGACCTTTGTTAGTGTAATAATACAGTTTCAAAATAAAATTACCAAGAGTCAGGAAATCAAAAATTAGAGTTCTGACAGCAATGTTATTTCAGGCTCCTTGTAACTGTGCAGTATTTTCTATTCCTGAGAATTCATCCCCAGAGAGATATGTAATTGTGTGTATATTACTTTCTCTAGAACCTATAACTGTAAACACCCTGACTTATCTGATTTCAAACCTAACCAATATATTGCATTACTTCAGTGTTTTATATTTGATGCTATAAATTAAAAGACAGAAAAAATAAGATATAATAAGCTGGGATTAATTTATATATTTTCATATTAACTGAAAAGCCCAATTTCTATAAGCTAATAGGCAATAATTGATTTACATACAGTAATTCTGAGAGCCAACATTAATCTTTCAATAAATTCCTTTCTTCTGTGAAAGCTGAATACCTTGATTACTATACTTACTTCAGATGAAAGGCTGTTGGTAACTGAATGTTAGAAAACAGAGTGCAGTATTCAAACCCCCCAGCAGTGTTTTTAGTACGTCTTACTCAAAAGCATTTACTCCCTTGATTGAGATATCAGTTATTAGGAGACTATATGTTTTAGTAAACAGAAAAGTTAGTTCCTGCTTAAACCAGGTATGACTTGACAACTCCAAAAGCACCATTATGAAAAATATTTTTTTTCCTGAAATGATTGACAAATCATGCTTAAATAAATAAAAAAAAGGCAAGGGTCGGCAAACTTGTGCCTCCACAGGCCAGAACCTGTGACCCAGAACCCTGCTACAGGCAGCAAATCTCAACTCCCTGGGATGCCCAAGCCACCTGTATTTACCCTTGCCACCAATTCAAGGGCTAATGGTGTTGGAAAGGATTAAATGCATAGGCACTATAGGAAAAGAGCATAGAGGGCTGGGTGGTCAGCAGACACTGCAAAGGGAACAGAGGGAACAAGGCAGACAAAAGACCCTAAGGACATTCCCTTAAGGCAGGGGCAGGCAACATATGGCCTGCAGGCCATATCCAGCCCACCAGGCCATTCTATCTGGCTCATGGGGCACCTAAACAATTTAAATAATGAATATTTTTCTTCTCCGGGCTGCCTGTGAAAGTTGATAGGAACCAGCAGCAGCAGAACCTGGGGGAGTAGGGGCAGTGGCAGAGGATGGGAACCACAGGACCAGACCAGCTCCTGCTGTGTTCTGTGCCTGGCATTGCAGCTGGGAACCGCAGGATGCCCTGCCAGGCTGGTTGGCTCCATGCCATTCAGTTCCCACTGCAACGCCCGGACGAAGACTGCAGTAGGAGTTGACCTGGACCCACAGTTCCTGTCCACCTGGACCCACAGGCTGCTGCTTCTGCCTCTTTTGAAGGCTGTGAATTGGGGGAAGCCCCAGTTGGAGCCGCTGCCTTCCTGCCCCCACCGTGCAGCTCTGCGGATCAGGAGTAGATGGAGCCTGCTCCCTGCTTCCCGTGGGGTCCAGCAGGGCTGCCCCACGTGAGGGCGGGAGCTGCAGGCATGCGTGGAGCCCCCTTAACAAAGGCAGTCAGGCAGGCTGCACCTCTCACCTCCCCATACACACCAATGGCTGGAGCCATCCCACCAGGCACCAGTGCCCTGAGCACCCCTCCCTCCTTTCTACCTGCAGCTGACAGCAGCAGTGGCTATGTGCCCTAGCAGGGTGTGCAGAGGGTCCCCGCACCCCACAAACCTCACACACCCACACCCTGCCCCCACAATCCCTCCACATGTACACAGACCCTAACATACCCTGTCCCCCCGACAACTGCCCACACGCCACCATATACACATATCCCTATACCCCACACACAATTTAAAAAAAATAGGACTGTATTTTTGAGTTATGATGCAATCCCTTCTATACACACTACACAAACACAAATCATGACAAATATTTTTTGTAATAAAATTGAAATCTGTTTTAGCAGTGATTGACTTTCAGTGTATGATTTGTTTTTTTTCTGGTTCTAAGATGGCAACTCCCCCCCCCCCCCCACATAAAGGAGTATTTCTGCAGGTAGGGCAAGGGGAGGAACATCTAGTGGCAAAGATCAGGGGTTAGTGGGCAGGACTTCCACTACCAAGATAGCGACCAGGGGGTGGGGCTACCTATGCGGCCCTCAACAGCTCGCAAAACTCGTTAAGCAGCCCCCCCACCCAAAATAATTGCCCACCCCTGCCCTAGGGCCTTGGCTGTTGCGGAAGGAATAGATCAGAGGTGGGCAATTATTTGGGCTGGAGAGCCATTTAAGAAGTTTCAGTGAGCTGCTGTAGCCCAGAGGTGGGGAAAGATGGCATTGACCTGGCCCCACGAGGCAGGAGGGGTGCTGGCACAGCTCTGTGTAGCAAGGGTAGGGGGCGCAATTGGTCCTATCTGTCCCCAGACAATCTGCCCTGCACCCACTACTGAGGGTGCCAAACAAAGCAGGCAGGCAGGGTATCCATGGATGCTGGCCCAGGACCCCTACAGGATGGGCACACTCAACTGAGCGGTTGGGATAGAGGCAGACAGAGAGCTGAGTGGGCTGGGATCAAGAGGTGGTGTCAGCGCAGGGCTGGGGCCTGGGCCCGAACTACAGTCCACTCATGCAAGTCACTGCAATGGGTGCCAGCTCCTCAAGCAGGGACATGCGGGGCTATCACTGCCCCACAATCCCGGTCCTGGCCCTGCCCACCCATCCCGCTCCCAGATACCACTCCCCCTCACCTGCAGCCACATCCTATCTGCCTGGCTGAGGATGTCCTACAGCAAGGGTCCAAGACCAGTCTCCATGGAGACCCTACCTGCCCTATCTGGAGCCTCCAGCAGTGGGTGGAGGGTGGATTGCCAGCAGCAGCCAGACGGAGTGAGCCATCACCCTGGGAGCTGCTGGGAAGCCCAATCCAGCTGTCACGCTGCCCCTGTCCTGCTGCGCCCCTGCGGGTCACAGGAACACACACCATGGCCCTGACATATGGGCCAAGCAGGGCCAAGGGACTCAGTGCAGGACAGATAAAATCCATTGGCTGGCTGAATGCAGCCTGCAAGCCATATTTTACCCACACCTGAAATAGACAGAATGAGGCAGGCAGTAGGACCCTGGTCATATCCCATCTGCTGCCCAGGCCACAGCATGCTGCAGATCCTCCAAGCTGCCCAAGGCTAGATCCAGCCTGTGGGCCAGATTGCCAAACCCTAAAACATATCAAGCAAGTCTTACCATCATCTTAATGCTGTTTAGTCCATAAGGGATATTCAATGATTATAATATAATGCAGAGCTAATTTTTTTAGGTACCTAAAAACTATCACCTGATTAGCCTTACATCACAGGAAAAATGTATGATTTTGTGCTTCTTGTTGTTACTCACCTGTCTTAGATCCAGGGTGATGGTGACCCAGTGATATTCCCTCCCATTCTGAATGCTGGGACTTTGCCACCAATTATTCGTACCATCTATAGCATTAGAGATAGGGTGCTGTTCTGTTTTTAAACAAGAAAGTCTTTTAATTTCATTATTAGGAATGTCAAAGGTTAAACAATTAATTGTTTAAACTATAAGTGCAGTGATAACTGGTAGCTTATCCTTTAGCGCAGGGTGGGTGCAGTGTGGCAGGGAAGTGAGGAAGGGAAGCTGTGCAGTGCCCCAGAAGGAATCTGAAGGCAGCAAGGCGGGCAGGAGGGAGGGAGGGAGGAGTGAGGAGGAGGGGATGGGAGGGGGACTAATACCCATAGCCTAAGAGGAAAACAGGGAGCAGCACAATGACTCAATTAAGCAATTAGCCACTTGTTTACAGATGCTCCTGCCCTCCCAGCAGGGTTTCAGGTGGGCTGTGTTATCTGGCTGGGCTTGCCTTCTCGTTCCCCTCCCCCCAGTCAAAGGGCTCCAGTAATATTATTAGAGGAGGTTAAATGATTTTTAAAAAATGATCTTTACATCCCTACTCATTATTCCTTCTCTTACTTAGCATGTATTTAAGTTGCACAGTAGATATTTTATCCTTATATTAATAAACAGGGATCCTAGTTTTCCGTGATAAAAAACCCAAACTTCTCCTATTTAAAAAAAATCATAAAAATCTGTACTTTTCCATGCCAAGCCCCCCACAATACTGATTGGTCAAGGGGCTGTGACCCTGCCACTCACCACTGATTGGCCAAGAGTACTGCCTTTCACCACTGATTAGTGGACAGGAGCAGGGCCACACAATGGGCAGCCCTCTTAGCCAATCAGCGGCTGGGGTGGGGAGGGGGGGCTGCCATCTCTGTTGTTTCCCTATGTGCCAGCAGATTCTCCACCCCCATAGTGGACTGCTGCAGTGGCTGTAAAAACTACTGGTTCCCACTGGAGAGCCAGCATTTTATTTTTAATAAAGTTTTTTTTTTCCAGGGATTCCAAAGATTCTCTGTAAACACACAAATTCCATGTTTTTCTGTGACAAACACATTTCTAGGATCCCTGGTAATAACCAATAAAGCATACAATGGTTGATCCCTATGCAGAATTCTACCACGTAGCCTGCTATGAAGGTTTTTGTGGGACTTAAGGGTTTGCATCTGCCCTTGTGTCAGAAAGCCTGAATTTTACCCAAAATGTAGGTGAACATTAGCGAGTATTCTAAGCAAGTGCATACCAGACGCACATTATATTGTTTGCGTCCTGTTCTTTCCTTCCACAATTAACACAATGAACTTGCCTTTGGGATTAGGACTGTTGTTGTCACAGACACGGCACTGTGCATTGCGTAGAGGTCGACCAGGAACATGTTCCACCAGTTTGCAGAACATCTCAGGTCCCTTCTCGCCACAGGTAGCATTGGTGGTGATATGAGCATTGCTAGCCAGATTTAAAATAGCCGGAAACAAACCTTAAAAGAATCAAATGCAAACCAAAAATATTATCATACTTATAAGACATATTAATTAAAATAAAAAGACATGTATTTGACTGTAGTATCTGGTAACGAGCAATGTTCTTCGCTGTGTATGTCCCTTTGTCCCAAAGAGTTTGGTAAATAAATGTACTGAAAATACATCACCTTTGTGGAAGGAACAATAACATTTCAAACAGTGTTAATTCCAGGTCACATTGGTGTCATTTTTGAAGAATAACAGAGTGTAATTTCATACACAGAAATTAAGCTTATTTAACAGTGTAAATCAATCCCAGGAGGCAAATTTAAAAGTACCCCAGATGAGAATCATACAGCAAGTGTCCTATGCCTGCAGCCATTCTTTTTAACTGATCTCATAAAACAGAAATGCGAAGGACTTGAGCAATGTATTCTGAAATCTCTAAGTTTATAAAGAGTGAAATTTAGACCTTGATTCTGGGCACTTCTATGGGTTTGATAAAGCAAAGAGCACATTATTTTGACCCTTTGTCTCCCCCCAAATTTGCTGTCCCCGAGATAAATTATAGCAGTAAATCTGGGAGAGCAGGCTGGGAAAGCAGCACCACACTCCTCTCCATAGCCTAGCCGAGATTTCCTCTCCCCAAAACATTTTCTTTCAGAGAAGCCCAATTCAGTGTCTGTGGTCTCTGTCTGTGATGACTCTTGCATTTGAATATTGTTGTACACCTTTATTTAAGAAGCATTCCACTTCTTGGGTAGCTCAGTTATTAACATAAACATCTGAGAAACTGCTAGGTTTTGGTGACAATACTTAATCAAGTTCTATATTCAAATCTGAGTCTTTCTTTTTCTCTTTCTTTCTCTCCATACATCTGGGTTTTCCTGGATATGTCCTCTTTTTGAGCACTCCAATCTCTGTCCAGGCACGTTTTTCACATCTGACCAAATGTCCATCCAGGTTTTTACTTTGCTCTGCTGATGCGAGCAGAGGGAGAGGCAATTGTAGGCAGGGAGTACCATGTGTGTCTGTGTGCACCCCAGAAGCTGCATTCAGGTAAGTCTGGGATGTGGGGCTGGGGCTGCAACAGGGCAGGGGGTCAGAGGGGTTACCTGCCCCTCCAATGGAGGAAGGGGGACCTTCTGAGTGTAGCAGGTAACTTTGTGCCAAGCCAGCAGCACAGGGGCTCAGTGGCCAGGAGACGCTGCCCAGGGGAAGGGGGCTGTGACCACACCAGGCCTCCTGGCATGGTGCAGCAGCCACAGCCCAGGGTGGGGCGGGTGCCACAAGCCTCCCCTCCTCTTCCCTCCACCCCAAGCCAGGACCAGACTTGCTCTAAGCCACTGCGCTTCAGTCCACTTGGGACAGGAGCAGCTGAAGCCCCTCCGGCAGGGCTGGGGGGAGCAGGGGGCTGCGGGTCAGGAGTGAGGGGCACCAGCAGGGATGGGGGGGAGGGGGCTGCAGGTCGGGAGTGAGGGGCATGAGCATGGCCCAGGGGAGTATGTTACAGAGTGCACCCGCCAGGCCTCGATCATCTGGTCCCTCGCCGCTCGGCTCTGGATCTTGATGATGCTCCATCCCAAAGGTAATAGGGCCATGAGCTCTCACCTCGGGCAGTCTTATCCCCTCCTAATCCTGCCTGCCACGACTTTGATGATTCTATCAGTGGTGGAGGGGTCCAACCGTCCGGGTTCGGTTATCTCAGGCCGAGGGGTGATTAACTTCATGAGGCTCCAACCTCCCCTGTACCTCACCCACTACTCAGCCTCGACAGTGTGCTGATGTTGTCTTCCGTGGCCAGCCCTCCCTATGCGAGGACGTCTTGGGTCTCGCTAGAGCCTGAGTTGTATGGCTGAGTCAAACTAGGCCCTCTAAATCCTTGGCCTGTCGTAGCCCTCCGCCTTACTTTACCCTGGCGTCCCGGGCAATAAAAAATTAACAAATAAAAAGAAAAGATGCTAGCAACAAACTGCTTGCTACCTCTCAATAATCCATTGATTACTATCCTGTGGCATCTAAGCTACAGCGTGCCCCCACCACCGACTGCTCCTTCGTGCTACCTCTTCCCTACCCTTAGTGTACCCTATGTGTATCCAACCCTTGACGTCCCTTCCACCTCGGAGAAGAAACCTTCCTTCGACAGGCTCTCCCGGGTCTTCCGTCCAGGACGAGTTGGTCTTAACTAGCCCCTTGACCGTTCACCTTTCTCCCGGGCGATCCACTGGAACCAGTCTCTGTCGCTGAGGACCCTCCTGGATGCCCTCCTCATGGCTTCAAAATGATATGCAGCCTGGATACCTCAGTCCTTCTAAGCCCAGTAACAGCGTCTGTATACTGATGCTTGTCTGGGAATTCTCCTGCCCTATGGGTAGCGCTCTCCAGCTCCCCCTCCTCCTCAGTGGGTCTGGGAGCTACCTTCTCTTCACTCTTCCTCCACCTCTCCTCCCCTTCCGTCTTGCTGTCTCCCCTTCTTATCCTTCCGTGCCGGCTCTCCTCCCCCTTCTCTCCAGCTGCTGTCACTTTAAAAAAACCACGGCTAACGAGCCACGTGGGTCCCGCCACGGTTCCTGCAGCAGGTAGGGTGTTTTTGTTTGTTTTTCTCTCATGTTTTCCCTGGGGTGTGTTGTCCCCCAGAGTCCCTCCTTGACCCTTCGAGGTCCGAGTCCTCCCCTTGCCCCGGGACACAGAGGTTTGGGAGTGAGCATTGGCAGGGCTGGAGTCTGTGGGTCGGGAGTGATCCAATAGATTTGAGGCCCACCTCAGAAAATGCCAGCTCTTAGTTTTCACTTGATTTTTGACTACAGAAAAACAATAGAACAACTCTTCTATTGTAAATTCCACTACAGGTCAGAATATTTTCAATGGTATGGATTCCTATTTGAAAACTTTGGGTTTATTTGTGAGCCATATTTGCACACCAAACAGTGCCATCATTGTGTGGCACCCCACAGCACCTTTGAAAGGATCTCAAGGTGCCATGGCACCATGGTTCAGAATCACCGGTACAAGGCATCATACCCTCTGGGTGCACATTACTTTGATTGCAGCACTTAAAAGCAATGTTTTAAAATGCCTGCAACACATGTTGGAAATACATGAACTGCTGCTGTTTGTTTTCTGGTTGTGTATATATATAAAACACTTTTTCCCCTTGAGACTGAATGATCATGAGTTAGAATAGCTATTTTGTTCATCCTGCTTATTTAATCCCAAATCTTAAATCCTTTGACCTACAGTTGCAATACACGGTGACAAAAAATAAGTTAACAGCTTCAACCACAAGTGTATCTGAGGGTGCATTATGAATTTAAGTGTTTCTAGGCATTTTTGAAGCCATTAATCAATAAATCCAAGCAAACTGAAGTGAAAACACTTAAACAATTATCCTGTTCTTATAAGACGATAGAGAAGGATTATGATTTACTATGAGCCTCTACTGAGATATTTAAAAAAAGAGGCTAGCGATCTACGTGAAATTTTAGGAAAGCCTGACAAATGGTTGAAAATGAGACCCAAAGAGATTAATTATTACAGCTAAAAGGCCAGAGAGAGCAAAGCTCTTAGAAAACTCAGGGTCAAAGGAAATAACTTTGGCAGAAACAAAAGTATTGGAGAGTGGGTGGTCAGACGGCCACTCCTTTATGTTTAGGGTCCTAAGGCTGAAAAATGGATGGGCTATTGTCCACTTTTGCTGTTACTCTTGTATTGTAGAATGGGTACACAACCTTGCAACGTGTATGAAGGTTTTAGAACTTTTTTATTCTGGAAATTATTTCATTTTGTTGAAGGTTAAACTGCACTGACATTAAGGAGGCAATTTAGGACAGCCAGTTAACACCATCTTAACAGCTTGTTTGTTTATTTCCTAATTTTGATTTTGATCAGTAAGCTAAATCTGATCCTGTTTCTTAACAATGTTGGGTGCTATGTCTGTTTATCAGGCTAAGATTTTAGAGCTGGTCTCATTTCCTTTCAGAATTTAAAATGAAAAGCAACTTTGAAAAAGGGAAGCTCTGGAATGCTAACATGGGTTTAGACATTAAACATGATAGGCTGACAGGAATTAAAACAAACCTAAGATCCTGCTCCCAGATCAGGTATGACATATAAGATGCCAGAAGTAATCACACTTCAATTGCTGTAACAGATACTCAAGAAGCATGATCTGAAGTTTATTTTATAAATTTATAAAGAATTAAAAGTTAACATTATTTCAATTAAGAATCCAAACCTAGTTCTAATAACAAAACTTATGTTGGTTCTAACCCTTCCAGGTACCACAATATGTAGGATGAGAAGTTAGGATAATAGCATTTCTGTTTTCTTAGTTGTACTTCAATAAGGCACAACTAATTATGCCAAGAGTTTTAGCCAGAGTCTTTGTCTGTGTTATAATTACATTAGCATGGAAACCCTGAAGAAAGGTTTTAGCTAAGTTTAAAATTTGACTTCAGTTTTCAAATTGTGAATAAATCCTAAAGTTTTGAACCACAGTAGGGTGTGTTTTCAATTATCTTATATTTAAAAAGGACAGAAGGAAAACGTTTTTTATTTTTGATTTAAGCTAAATCAAGTACAATCCATTTTTCTTGTCCTCTTAGATTTTAAATCTGAAACAGATGGTCATTTCTTTAAATACCAATGACATTACTATTTTATTGAAGTTATCAATACATTCTTTGTTCTGTGTGCGATCTTGTTTTCCCTCTCACTTCCTAGAGTTTTACTTTTACAGTTATAAGGGGAATGTCCCTTTGTTTTCCCTATAAATGCTTAAAAAAGCATACATGGATAATGCAACATATTAGACAAATGTTCCTCAACCAGTTTTTTTTCTAATGACCAAAAGATGCTAATTTTGCCTTTAAATAAAAATACTTGTCTTTGCAAAACCACGAAGTCAGTGCCAAGGTGCCACGTTTTTTTGTTCTTAAATGATTAAGCTGTGACTAGTGATGCTAACAGTTCTCTCATTTCTAATGAGTTGTATCAGAAGGTGCATCTACACATTCATTACTGTGCATTTAGTTTAGCACTTGCTTAATGAAGTACTAACTAAATGGACAGTAACTACAGGTTTTTTTGTGCTACTTACTGCACAGTAACCTAATAACACCATGCAATAGCTTATTAGCATTGGTTTTTTGATTGGCACGCTACTGAGCAGCCTTATCAGGCTACAGCGCAATAAGCATCTTGTGTAGATGTGCCACAGAGAGATTAAAAGAAAGTATGGCTGGTGCTATTTCAGGAGCTACGAAAACCATACATTTTTAGAAGTAATCCATGCATGGCAACCTGGATATTGTCCAGATATTGTCATGTTTATACTTAACCCATAAAATGCAGAATGACATTGTTAAATATAGAGCTATCTGGGAAGAGTTATGGATCAAACACTTAACCCACCACACAGTCAATTTGAGATTGTGAAGGGGGCATGTTCTGGTCCCTGCTTGACTGGATCAGCAGAGTCCAGCAAGTGACAAAAATTCCTCCCAACTGTCAGTCATTGTAATCTCTTCTATGAATCTGGCAGATTTCTAGATAACCCATCCTTTTTCTGTGTTTCTTGTCCTTCTAAACAGCCTGATGCTCAGCAGTGGTCGATATGAATAAAGTACAATGTGTACATTGCTTTTTTAGAGCTGGAAACATTAATAACAATTAATTGTGCCTTGTCAGCCTTCATGGTGGCATTTATCATTTTTTCCCCTCAATTTACAAGACTTCTATTAAGGTTTTTGCAAGTCTTGGGAGATCATAGCGACGGTAAATAGTCTTGGACCTTTAGTTCCCCCATTTCTGGAGCTGATGCCGGAGATGTAGAGCCTGGCACAGCTGCTTGCAGCCTGCCTGCTGCTTGCTGCAGCTGCCCAGAGCCTGGGCTGGCTACAAACAGCTGCACAGGGCTCCGGAACCCTGCTATCACCTCTGTGCTGGGAGTGGGAGAGAGACCAGGGCTGCACTGCCTCAGGCCCCTCCCTCACCGCCCACTCTGACAGGCGGGTGCATGCGCTGGTGCAGAGCTGATGCTGGAGCCTGGCACAGCTGTTTGGAGCCTCCCGCCTGCAGCCAGCCCCAGCTGCAAGCCCCGCCGGGAGCAGCCCGGGCTCCGCCACTGGCAGCAGCTACCCGGAGCCAGGGCTGGCCATGGCGTGCCAAGTAAAATGGCCTTGTGTGCCATGCTCGGCACACATGCCAGGGATTGCCGACCCCTGCTTTAGGACTTTCTGCTGCTGTTGAACACCATACTCTCTATGTTCCTTCCACACAAAAGCAAAGCACTGATCTCAAAGGTTTATTTTTAAAGTAGCTCCTTTTTCTCCTGCTGAGAAGTTTTATAATAGAAAAGATCATTAAACACTTACCTGTTAAAAACCTCTACCTCATACAGCCCCCATTACTTTTAATGCAGGATGTGGGGCTGTATTTCCTACAGGCTCTGAAAGAAATCTGTCTTTACTTCCTAATACTGTGCTCTAATTCAGAAAACAGAGGTAAAGAGATTTGATTTCATCCATGTTCTTCAGAAGTAGGTTTGCTAAGTAGTTACATATTCACTGATATTCAGAATTTGTCAGCTAAATGCTAATTATTTTAGGGATACTTGCATTACTGAAGTATGCTTGAAAAATGCTCACCTCTATTTTCTACTGTTTCATTTAAAAAATAATTGTTTGTAGTAATGCCATCCTTGAAAGGATCTCAAGGCACCCCAGAGTGCCATGGCACACCGGTTGAGAATCACTGCCTTAGATACTTCTGTAAGTAAATCTTTAAAACCTGCTTCTAACAGGAATGATTTCACCTACATTCCATGCTGCTGATTAATGTTATTACTATTATTTTTAAGAGTGCCTGGATGAGACGATAACAGGACAAAAAATTAAAAGAAATTAAATAAAGAGAGAGAGAGGGAGAGGAAAGAGGCTTTAAAGTCACAGTCCTTTGTCTTGCTATTTCACACTACACTGCGAATGAAAATGAAAGGTATCTGTGATGTTCATCTTCAGAAATAAAGATTCTATAATAGGTAAATAACAAAATATATTGATAAAATTTGTGCCTACTGGATGAAATTGTGCCCTTCCAGCCCTAATGTCTATGAAATCTATGAAATTTGATTCAGTGCATTATTATGCATAATATTCTGCCTGATGCCATAGATGCTAACCACCCACACCTTCCATTGACTCCAGGGTTACTTATGGGTACTCAGCACTTTTGAAAACAAGGTGCTAAGTATTTAACTAGGCACTGTAAGTATTGCCACTTGTATGCTATTCTGTATAAAGTCTTGTTGCCTCACTATGAATTACTGTTTCCTGTTACTAGCAGTTTCCTTCCATATAGGGTAGGTTTCAGATAAACAAGGTAAGTTTGTAAAAGCATTCTACAGCTCAGCTGCTGTAATGCTGTTTGTTTGTGCTCTGATCCTTTGTTTTAATAGTAGTTGCTATCCTCAGGCAACTAAGATCACTGCTATCCAATTTACGTGCAAACCTACATTTGGAGTTCTTGGAGCTGTGTGGGGCACAAACTCCTTCAAGCAATTCAGAGCTTTCAATGGATTACTTTATTTTGGTAATATGAGATGTTTATGTTAAATAGTCAGGTGAAGGAGATACTCAGATAAAGAGCTCATTCATATGATGAGAAGGCTTTTTATTTGGACATAGCTAGTATCCTTTTTCTTTTGCTGAAAAAGACCTTCTCAAGACACCTACAGTGGTTGAATGTATTCTCTATCTATACCTATGAATTCCCTCCCCAAAAGTCCATTCTTTCCTGAAGGGCTTTTTTCCCCACCCCTTTAAAATAAAAATTATAATTTTAAGGTTAAAGATGAAATCCCTTTAAGCCTGAAAATGTTAACATTTTTATCAGTTACTTTCTGTTCCTGTTTTCCCTTGTGTACATAGTATAACACTTATAAACTATATCAGAGGAGAACATAGCCTGAAAAACAGCCAAGATTACACTGACACTGAAACCCGTTTTTAAAAGCGTTATTTTAACTAAAATGCCTTAATATTGCACTGGCAAGGTTCTTCAGGTAGATGTGATATCTTTTATTAGACCGACTGAGTAGCTGGAACAAAGTGTTTGGCAAACTTTCGGGCGCAATCACCCTTCTTCAGGCATAGGGAGTCTCTGCTGTTCTGAGACTCCAAGGAATGAGAGGAGCTAAAAGTGACAGGATGTCAGTGAGAATGTAAATAGATGGAAATTAGAAAAAACAAAAGAAGTAGAACAGGGAAGGGGGGAGGGAACAAGAGGGGAAAAAAGTCAAAGGTAAATAAGGTGGACTACTGTAGTAGTTTTCCAAGGTAGAAAAGAGACTGTCTGTGAAAAAGTTAATAGCTGGAAAATAGGAAGACAAAGGATAGAAAAATTCAGTTGCATTTTAAAAACATGCACTTGAGTTGTCGAATTTAAAATTGCTTAAAACTATCCAAGCAAAACTAATTTGAAGGGACAAAAGGCTATCTTTTTCCCTATCCATACAGAATCAATCAGTAAGATTAAGTAAGTGAGGCCTCATTACAATGGTTCCAAAGAAATGCTACACCCAGATATAAGCTACTCATGTAAATCAAAAAACTGTCTAGTAGTTTAGGCATTAACTTGGTCCTTGAACCACTCACATTCAACTCCCTATCCTAGTTCTGCAGTAAGTCCTTCTATGAGAGAGAGCTTATTTTATTTAGGAAATTGGTTTAACCTACAGTAGTAATAAAACTCCTTTGCCAATATAAGATGGTGTTCCACTAAGAGAGTTTGCTGAGCATAGTTGGGCAGAGTGACATCTTACAGACTAGCAAGACAAACCCTAATTTAAGACATGACCTACAGTAGTTATGTCTTCCCTCCTTTCCACACCCTTCCTTCAGTATCTGAGAATGTCACCATCTTAAATAAACCCCACTCCAAAACCCTTGTTAGGTAGCAAAGATATGTATCCCGTTTGCAGATGAGGTACTGAGGATATACAAATGATCAAAAAGCCCAAGGCAAAATTGATCCAATCTTCACAAGTTTCTCTAAACTGCATAGACTGAACCAATAATAAATTCAATTCACATTCAATTTTCACTTGAGAAAAGCAGGCAGAGGCCCAGGCCAGAAGGCGGGGGGGGGGACATGAACATGCCTCCCACCCCATCCGCCATTCCCATCCAGCCAAGCAGGACCCATCCCTGATTAGCTGACCATCATGTTCCCAACCCCCTGCAGTCCCCTCGCAGGGGCGGGGGGACAAAGCCCCCAGCCCGGTGCCAGCCCAAGGGAGCGGGGGTTACCCATGCCTTGGGGGCTCTCCCCAGCTCAGGGTTGTTACAATACATGTGGGTTTCCCAAGACATGTCCTCTTTGTCCCCCTGTCCAGGCCAGTTATTAAGATGAGAGCAAATGAGAGAGAGAGAGACAGACAGAGACAGAGAGAGTTGCACCTGAAGGGCTGCATTGAACTTCTGTTCTGTTACAGGTTTAAACTGGTTTCCAATCACTTAAACCAGTTTATGAGTAACTTCTGTCTCTAGCCACAAAGAGACCAAGGATTCTTCTTCACTATAAAGTGTTTGCTGATAGAACTGTACCAGTAAACACTCATAGCAATGAGGCAGCTTATACTGAAAGAGTCCTTTTGCTGTTATTGCTAATTTCGTAGCAATAGTTTTGGAGCTGATTTAATGTATACCACCAGCAAAAGGACTCTCACAAAAAAGGACTGCTGCTGGCATAACTGCGCCTATGCCAGCATTTTCAAGGGCATAGCTATGTCTGTTAATAATATTTTCTTCACTCCCATTATCAACGCAATATTGGCAAAACTTTTAAGTATACACCAGGTTTAAGAGAGTTCTCCCTCAAGATAGGACGTCTTTGATCTGAGGCTCTGTTCTGTACTTGGGAGCAGTTTAGAGGAAAAATATATATATATATATTTATTCCAGAATAAAAAAACAAAGAACTCTTGGGAACCGAAGACAGACAATTATCTGAGATCAGGCAGCAACAGGATTCAAAGGATGACATAATGTTTTCTGGGTTGTACATCAACCCAGACAATAAAGATTCATTCTCAGCTAGATTTTGCCAGTAATTTTACTGATGCATTCTGCAGGGCAACAGCTTGATTTTTTTTCCACAACTATTTTGGCGTTTCTCCATCGACACTTGTAAGGAGATAATTTGCCAGTGAACAAAGTCAATGTGACTTGGGCAAAACATAAGAAGCTGATATCTGCAGTAACAATGGGCCTTTTTTACTGAGTCAATTTTCAGAGCACAGAAATACCTGAAAGCTTCTAATCTCATTCACAAATTAATGTTCTAAAAATGTAAAGCAGTCAGCAGTTTATAACAAACGGACAGTGTTGAAGTTGTTCACCAGCAGTAGATCTTTGGTTTATAGAAAATATTTACACAGGACACAGAGCAGCAATTGTTCAGGATAGTTTTGTGCACTGGAGGAAAACACAAAGGATTGTAAAGGGCAAAAAGCAATAAAATGTTGAAGACTAATAAAATGTATAAAATATGCAATAGTATTATACTACACAAGCTGAGCTCACATTCTTTATCTCAAAGATAGCATACCACAGCACAGATTTTATCCTAGTTGTGTAGTTCTGTTCCAGTTTTAAACAAGATCAAATGAGTTCAAAAGAAATACTGAACCTATGACGTTTATGGCCGAATTCCTCAATGTACTCAGTGGACTAACACTTCTTTTATTCAGCAGTGAATGTCCCCTGAAGCTTTTTTTTTTTTTTTTTACTGTTTTGTTAAGTATCCAATCCTGTAATCTTTACTCATTTGAATATCCTTACTGAAGAGTTCAGCTTTGCAGAACTCAGTTTTGTAACATCAGAATACACAGAAATTTGGTAAACATAACAGCAGACAATGGCAAGACATAATCCTCTGTACTTCCTATGCTACAGGAAAGGATAGCAAGGGCTTTCAGAATATAGCTAACTTATTTGTCATCCTACAGCATCAAGAGTAGTTGTGACCCATTTTCAAAGACGGGACTTAACAATTAATTGCACAAAGTGTTTAAATAGAAGGTGATGATAATCAATTTAATAAAAGGTAATGCTGCAGAAATCACATAAGTAGACTTCTCCATTCTAATGTTATAGTTAACCATATACAGTAGAGCAGGGGTGTGCAAAATGCAGCCTGGGGCCAAATGTGGCCCACCAGGCCATTCTATGCAGCTCGCAGGGCCCCTAAAAAATATAGAAAATTAATATTTAACTGCCCTGGGCTGCCTGTCATGCAGCCCTCAATGGCTTGCCAAAACTCAGTAAGCAGTCCTCTGCCCAAAATAATTGCCCCCCCTGCAGCAGAGTAACAGAAAACCTCTCCAAGACTCAAGTAAAGAAGTGTAATTTTACTCTATGGCAGTTTTAAAAGTTTTAAACATTAATGCTTTATATTAGCTTTCCATAAATAAAGGGAAAAAAAAAGCTCAAAACAGTGCCACACCCAAAGTCTTTTCCTAGAACAGTGTTGGGCAATTATTTGGGCCCACAGGCCACATAGGGAGATTTGGGGATCTGTCACAGACCAGGTCAGCACCTCTCCCCCTGCAACAGCTCACCAAACAACTCTACCTATGTGGAATGGGGCCATGGACTGGCAGGGGGGGGAAGCTCGCATGGGCACAGGTGATAACTGAGAAAGGTTCAGCCTCCAACACGCCCTTCTATCCCTTCTACCCTAAGGAGAGGCTTAGGCAGATGCCCTGACCCCCAGCGGGAACCTGCAGGCTGCATCCACAGCTGATGCTGACACCCACTTGGGACTGCTTCTGGCACATGGGGTGGGAGTCTGTGTAGCTGTGGAGACATGCTGTAGGTGCAGGACTTCTGGGGTGGGGGAGACAGAGAAAGGTGGCCCTGCCCACAATGAGTGGTGGTAGCCGATGCTGGGCACTGGGCAAAAGCAGGACCTGGTGTTGAGTACACTCGCTGCTGCCAGGGCCCTTCCGGTTGCGGCCACCCAGAACCCATGACGAAGCTTCCCGGCAGCTCCTCCCCGCCACTGCTTCCAGGCTGCCCCAGACCCAAAGAGCAGCAGCAATGGCAGTGGGGATGAGACACAGGGCAGCCCCGGCACAGGCTCCTGGCAGTTGCAGCCAGAACGGCTGCAACAGCAGTGAGCACACCCACCACTGGGTCCCGCTTTTGCCCAACACCAACCGCCACTGCTCATCATGGGCAGGGCTGCCTCTCTGTCCATCTCCCCCCGCCCCCTTCCCTCCAACCATCAGCCCATCCCTGCAGTTTACACCAGATTCTGCCCCATACACCAGAAACAGCACAAGGTGGGCACTGGCATCAGCTCTGGATGCAGCTGGCAGGTTCCCACTGGGGATCATCAGAGTGTCTGCCCAGGTCCACAGGTGATGCTGCTGCATCAGCACTTTAGCTGCAGTCCCAGGCAGTCATCCTTATCCCTAGCAGGAACCTGAAGGCAGAGTCCACAGCTAATTCTGGCATGCACCCTGTGCTGGTTCCAGCACGTGGGGCAGAAGCTGGTGTAAGCTGTGGACAGGGACGTGCCCACCTGCCTGGCATAACACAGCAGCCAGAGCCACCAGCTCTCCAGAGGCCAGATCCTATGACTTTGTGGCTACCAATTCATGGACCGGATACTCTCAGTTGGTGGGCCAGATCCAGCTTGTGAGCTGTGTTTTGCCCATCCCTGTCCTAGAGGCTGGCTCTAGTTTTCCTTTGTACTTCTTCCTAATATGGTACAGGGCTGGTGTCATATCAATGGACTCAGTTTCCTTTCAGTCACTTGCTGAATGCTCTTAAGCTCCTTGCTCGTTAGGACATTCTTACAATAGTTTTAGGGTTTCCCTAATCTATAAAAGCTCTTGCAGGTCAGAATTGATCTAACAGACACCTCCAAAGGAAAGACAGAGTGCACCACAATAGCTAAGAGTTAACATGTCCAAAAATGCTTCTTTTTTGATCCAAAATCTGCTAGAACACCAACCTCAAAATACCAAGCTTTCTATGCTGCCTCTGACTCAGCTCAAATGAAAATGACAAAAGGCCTATCTTCAATGGGCTTTTTTCCTCCCAAATTTCCCATTGTTAGTACCAGCAAGTCAGCTCCATGAGTCAGAACTTCATTTTGTACAAGGCACTGACAGCCACCAGCATTTTAAACAGCAAAGAATCTAGACTGAGTCTGAACTGGGTTAGACAACCTGGTGACTAAAACCGCAGTCTTTGAAAGAGCATTCAGAAGCTGTATAATACTGCAGCATAACAGAACTATTATCTAAAATTCAAGCTAAAAAGAGAAACTTAAAGCAACAATGCTGTTTGTTCAAAAATGATCACAGCTTTACAATTTTCCCCCATTTATGTATTGTCCATGAAGGTTACAAGAAAAATAACTTTTTCTGATTTGAAAGCAACACTAGTTCATTTTGCAACATGCCTTCTTTCAGACGCACAGACAACAGTGTTTAAACATTATCAACTAAATGCAGGTTTCCTTTGCCAACCACAGTTTTGAGTATCCATGTGTAATATTCTATATACCATTTTGGCTACCACGGTATACAGTTTTGAGTAACCATGGTTTTCTGTGGCTGCGCATCAGCCCACCACATGCCATTTTTCCCATAAGCCTTTTGTCTGGTCAACCACGGTTTTGCCAACCACAGGAAATTTCAGGAACCTAACCCCAGCAGTTGTCAAGGGAAAACTGTAGTCCAAAAAACAATTTTAAGGTAAGTCAATGGATCGAAAGACAGTATACTTGATATAACAAATGACAGCAAACTACAAGAAAAAAAATAAGTTACATTAGTCCATCCTTTTACTTCATTGCAAAGGATTGGGTCACACCTGTTCTACCGTAACAGGAGGAAGCTAAATCTCTGCAAGGACTCTCCCCACCTTCCCCCATCCCCAACTCCTCCTTACCCATCCCATGCCAAAATACTTCCCTGATCATTTCATTATGAGAATGGATTCTGGCCCTGCCCCCAAGAACATCCTGGGGAATGAGTGAGAAATCAGGACTTCTCACATGGGATCTGAGTCCCCAGCAGCCTTCCCTATTCCTTAGAAATAAAGCAGTACTCCAACAGGATATCCACTCTTTACAAGGGAAGGCAGATTTGTTCCAGGCTGCATTAGCTTTCCCACAGAAATGACACAAATCTGGAGCAGGGATGGACAGCTCAATACTTACAACCCTTCTCTGCTAACCCAATGTCTCCAGCTTCTTCCCATACAGGTCTAAACATCTCTGGGGGGGATTTTGTGGGGCAGTAACATAGAGGGAGAGTACAACAGCTGAAGTTGACTCTCTTTCTGCACAGGACTGACACCTGAAGGATCCTTTGCTTGCAAGGGTTTGAGACACAGAACCCAATGAAATTAAATATTCTGCCTTCTAATGTGTAAAGATAAGAAGTTCATGTGTTCCTATTTGGAACCTGCTAAAAGAAAAGAGTATCAAACAACTAATTAGTCTTTTGCAGGAAGGAAAGATAGGTTGTTTTCCTTTGGCTAATTGGGCCAATAAACAATTAAAGCTTGAGTCAGCCTTCAAATACACTTTGCACGTTAATGTACATTTTAGAGACTATTTGACATTGGTGTGCATTCATCTTGCGTACTGAGACAGAAACTCAGCGGAAAAAAAATGTGTAATCATATAATTAAAGACTGTGTAAACATGGGGGGAAGGGGAGAGGTCAAATTAACAACACATGAACATATTGGCTTTTCTTAACTCTGATTGCTTTGCTTGGCATCTTAAACAAAATCCTTTTAATGTTATTTCTTTTGATTTTTCTATTTTTTTAAGGAACAAGATGAAATTCAATTCTAATGTTTAATTATATCAACTCCTCCCACTGTACAATATTGAAAAGTTTGGAACACTGTACTTTGATACCATGGCAGACTTCTACTACTTGAGCTAAATGGGCTTCCCAGTGGCTACATCAACACCAGCATAACCCTAAAGTTCATAGAACGTAGCATGGAAGGGACCTCGAAAGATCATTGGGTCCAGCCCCCTGCACCAAGCAGAAAAAATAATTGGCATCAAGTGATCCCAGCAAGGTGACCATCCAGTCTCCTCTTGAAGATCTCCAGGGTAGGCAATTGCACCACCTCTGGAGGGAACTTATTCCACAGTCTGGACACCTTGGCTGTGACGAATTTTTTCCTAATGTTGAGCCTGAAACGGTTTTCCAGGAGTTTGTAACCATAGCTCCTGGTTTTCCCCAAGGGCACCCTGGTGAACGGATGTTCACCAAGCCCTTAATGCATGCACCTGACGTAGCAGTAAGCTGCTACCAACTCCCCTCTCAGCCTTTTCTTCTTCAGGCTGAAGAGTCCCAGGTCCCTCAGTCTTCTCTAGTATGGCTTGCCCTGCAAGTTTCTGATCATGTGGGTGGCACTTATCTGGACTCTCTCAAGGTTTTCCACATCCTTCTTGAAGCGTGGCATCCAGAACTGGACGCAGTATTCCATCTGCAGTTTCACCAGTGCCGAGTAGAGCAGAAGAATCACTTCCCTAGTTTTGCTGGAGATACATCGATTGATGCATGCCAGAGTATTATTTGCCCTGATGGCTACAGCATCATGCTGCCGGCTTGCGTTCATACTGTGGTCAATTATTACCCCCAGGTCTCTTTCATTCATAGTGCTGGCCAGACTGGCATTGTCAAGCCTGTAGGTGTGCAGGGAATTGTTCATCCCTAGGTGGAGCACTTGACATTTCTCAGTGTTAAACCTCATCTGGTTCCCATCTGCCCAACTTGCACGCCTGTCTAAGCTGCAGTTACAGGAGGACCCATCTTCAAGCGTGATCATGCTTCCCCATAACTTGGTGTTATCCGCAAACTTGGCCAGTGAGCTCTTCACACCCACACCCAAGTCATTGATAAAGATGTTGAAAAGCACTGGGCCAAGCACCAACCCCTGAGGGACACCACTGGCCAATGGTTCTTGGAAACTTCTCAAAAATGTTCAGAGGAAAATTTACATCCAATTTTTGTTGCTACTGCTGTTCCCCCTTGAACCCAACACTGGTTTTGCCCCATTACAGCCACAAGCTGCAGCTGTGCAGGGTGCCAGGCTTGGCAGGAGAAACAGGTAGCAGTGGGCTGGTTTCTTTTTTCTGTACCTGCTCCCAGCCACTCTCCACCCCCCATGTCCCCTGAGCGGGCACTGGAAGGAGGAACCCACCATGCCTCTGCCACTGGCACTGCCCCCAGCTGACACAGGCAGTGGAAGCCCCAGAACCATTCCTGCCCCACTCAAGCTGCAGGGTGCTGGTCTCTGCTGGGAACAGTGGCAGTGGTGTGCAGGTTCCTCCTTTCAGCACCTGCTCCTAGTCATCAGGGGACACCTGGAGGGTTGGACAAGGAGCAGGGACTGGAAGGAGCGACCTGTATGCTGCTATCACCATCCCTAGCCAAGCCTGACATCCTGCACAGCCTCAGCCATTCGCCACAGGCCCTGGCTGGAGCAGGGCAGGAGTAGCTCTGGTCATGCCCAAATCAGCTGGGGATAGCAGCACTGGTAGCAGCAGACATATATCCCCACTTCATGCGCCTGCTCTCCATGGGCTCCTCAGTGATCCCACTAGTCCAGGAGCTCAAGCCAGACTTCGTCCCCATCCCCCTATGGTCTGTCTGTATGTGGCGTGCCTGTAACAGAGAACCCTCACCCTGTTACTGGGAAAGAGCTAGAAGACAGGCAACAGCTGCAAAAGCTCTTCAAGAAGAGAGTCTTAGAGGGAACTGCAAGCAGAGACAGGGTTTCCATGGTTTCCAGCAGTCCTGCAGCAGGTGCATCAAATTAAAGCAGGGCCGCACAGCCCAGTGAAAGAGTCCAGGGAGTATGCAGTGTGATAGGCTGAAGTGGCTGGAAGGGGAGGGGCTCAGGAGTATAAGATGACCACCCTCAGGCCAACCCTGACTGAGGAAGGAAGAGGAACTTCCAGGTATGTTTCTGTGGAGCTTGGAGGGGATGGTAAGGAGAGCTCAGGTGTGCAAGGGAAGAAGCCTCTTTTTCTTTTGCTTTGTCTGAAGTTTGCCTCAGGGTGGGGATGATTTTGAGTTCCATTAGATTTTGGTTTTGTGGATAAGCAGAGGGACTGAGCTTTCTTTTTTTCCCCCACAATGGTAGAAATGACTGAAACCAGAGGACTGGGTGGCTAATTGGGGCACAAGAGAGGCACCTTGCATAGAGCCCCATGGGAGTCAGGGGCTGAGCACACAAGAGCAGGCTGGTTGGAGTCAAGGAAGATAAGTGGATCATGAGCAGCCTTGACTGAGTCAGAGAACCCAGAGGACCCACAGCCCAAAAAAGGTGAAAACAGGGCTAGGGGGTAGCTGAAGGGACATAGAGAAAAGAGACTGAAGCGGAGATGGCTGAAGTCCCAACAAAGGTCTGGGGCCAAGTGTTGCTGTGGAGCCAGCCACCCCCCAACAAGTGACGAGGCGCCACCTGCAAGACATGGGTGTGGCTATAAGGGCAGAGAGAAGCCAGAAATATAGCACATAAAGATGCCTGGTGCCCTAAGGCACCAACAGGACCAGAAGGTCACAACTTAGTGCCCAAGGGCATGTGGACTGGACTCAGTTTGGGACCCTGGGACAGCCTCTGAAATCCCATGAGCAACATCAAAGTGTGGCAGGTGAAATAACAAGGGAGGGTAGCCTCAGGAGCAGGCCACTTGGGGGCACCCTGGCCACCTCTGAGGCATGGGTCCTGTCACAGTGCCATACCCCAATTTAGTAAATCCTGGATCTCTCCATGTGGACACCCCTAAGCAACCTGAATTTTGGAGTTCATACCTAATCTCCTTATAGGCTTGCGGCGGAGTCTGTAGATTGAGAGAACACCATTAGTGGTGCGTTGTTCACTTTGCAAGGAGCATGGCTGTGTAACAAGACATAGTAGGAGCTGAGGGACACAAGACAATTTTATCAAGAAATCAATCATTCTGCTGCTGAAGTACAAATATCTTGGAAAAGTACCTGGCACATATTGAAGTCAATTTTATAAAATGAATACTCCAAAATTTTAAAAATAAACCTGGTAACTGTACTGTACCCTGAGAAATATAAAGTCCAACACCTCTAAAAAAAAAATAAATACCTTGTGGCATGCCAAACTGTTCTACTAGCCAAAAATGGCTCAGATTTTTACACAAACTACGTTTTCTATGATAACCTGTTATCTTGCTCCTTCTTTAATTTATTCACATACAGCTTGTTCTAATAATGACCCACTGAAGTCAATGGAGAACCCATTACTGGTTATGAAATTTCAACATTCTGCTCTCTTCCATCAATAATGCTCCATCAAGAGCAATTCAAAAATAAGCAAGCAGCTTAGATCCTTTTCTAGACCTGTTGTATCAGACAGTAAAACTCTTCTAATCTTAAATCTAATTTTGGAAGTAAAATCGTTATGGGCTTTTTCAAATTGGCGAGTTATTGCAGAATAAACTGTGGTGTAAATTCATGAATAGCCATACCATGCTACTGGTTTTCTCCCTATTTAATATGGGGAGAAGAGAAACCCCTCATACTGGAATCCAAGATGAGTAGGGTATGCCTCTGGTTCTGAACCTGCCAGAGTTACACCAACTGCCTGTCCCCATCCTCCCTCCCCCACTGCCTCTGCTCCACAATAGCCTTGGGTCCCCACCCCCTCTTCCACCATTGCCCCCCGCCACACCACTTTTTCTTCCCCACCCCCAACAGATTCAAGGCCTGCTCCCCCTTCCCCTGTTTTTCCCCACCCCTGTCTGTCTGCCCTCTTTTTGCCTTCCCCACTGCCTGATCCCCACCTCTTACCACTGCTTCCCCCCACTGCAGTGGTGGAGACATACACGATGATTTTCTAACAATTAGATTCTATACTTGCAAAACAAAATTCCATGTATAGAATCTAATTACTGGGGATTGTCTTAAATTCAGAGTCATTCTGGATTTGGGTAAATTCAGTAATTCCTCCATAGACACTTGTCTTCTTCATTCAAATATATTCAAATTAGGAACTACTCTGAAATAGCAATTCCAAGCTACTTCCTTATGTAGACAAGTTCCAAGACTTGTGAAAGGCATACATGATGGATTTTTTTAAATAATAACAACAGTGTATATGTGCAGAACTATGTAAAATGCTTAGTAAATACCACAAAGAAAACTATTGTAATAAAGGAAAAAAATTTATAAACCCCCTTTTTAGTTTTAGAATACACAATTCAGCAACAAATTAAGGGGTGGCATGATAAAAAGGAAACAGCGGCAAAGAAAGTATCTTTCATGCAGAAATGAAAGAATATGACTGGATGCAAGTTAGCTAAAATGAGCACATCTTACAAGCTGTCACATTTACAAAAGTATAATATTTAATATTCCTTCCCACAAGTCGTGTCTTGTTAGTACTGAATCTAATATCTATGTAACACCATTCAAGAATCTGCCTGGAAACTGTTTCTCTGTCACAGCATTTAAGCCAAAGTAGAAGAGCCAAAGGTTGACAGACCAGCAATTTGCCAGGGAACAACAAACCTGCTAGACCATGAAATTAGTTCTTGCTTAGTTTTTCAACATGCTGAGGAGCCTACATCTTCTGATTTTTTTTTTTTTTTTTTTTTTAGTATGGTACTAGATTTTTTTTGTGAAATGTTAAATAGAACATTTTTCTCTACAAAACTATTAGTAATTGTGACAGAACTACTGTATATTTTAATGAAATGTATGTCAATTCATCCTTAAATTCCATGTGTTCAGGAGTCTCCACCCTAAATGTTATCACTGAATTTCAATACGAAAAATAGGTCTAAAACCATCTCTTCAAAACTTGGATGCCTTAAACTTTGGTACCTCAATAATTACACCTCACTTGGTTAAAGGTGCTGAATATTCTTACTTTGTAATCCTGCCAAGCATGTAAGTTCAAATATATCTGAATTTGATGTTTTAAAAAATAGATACATTCACAAAATAACAGTTCCCTACCCTGTTTCCTAATATCACCTCTGAACCCAATGGGATCTCATTCTGCAAGTGAAATCCCATCTGGACTCCTACTTCCAAGTTCCCTCTGATTTTGCAAATGCTTGCAAAATTGATACTGCAATGTTTTCAAAATAAGCTTGAAAACAGTATGGAAATTAGCTTCATCCCCTTTAAAAATACATTACAGCCATTTTACTCTCATGTGTAAGTGTTTGTAGAATTGGACCCTTTACTGAATACTTTCTTAATGAATGAGTTGTTATAACTGAAGTGCCTATTAGTTCTGAAATTACAACCACAAGAGAAATAAGGATGAGAGGGAATAGGAGACAAGAGTTTTAAGGGAAAAAAAAAACGTAAAGGTTTGGTGGTTTCCTATTTAGACATTAAAAAAAATTCCTGATGCCTGCTGGAATTCCCCTGGGAGATAAATCCATAGTTTAAAAATGTGATAGTACTACAAAATAATCATAAAATATGTAATTTCTTATAGTATGAATTACTCACTGGTCCTATATAAAATGCAAAATAACGTTGCATTTATTTTCAATTTAAACTTGCTATTTTTTACATGCAACACATTCATTTCTGTTTTAAATAAGTGAAATATCTCTATTTAATTAATGGGCAATAATTCCAAATTTTACAGATTACATAAAATTATCTATTACTTTGTCTTGTCAATCCATATATACTAAAACATGGTTTATGTCCACCTGCAAAAAGAAAACTTTTCATTCAAATAGCAGTCTACCAGGACTTAGATAAAGGCTAACCCTCATAGGTGTAAATGAATATTGTTCATCTGCAAAAATGATTTACACCATCTGATAATCTGGACCAGAAACTGTATAATCTGAAAGCCTATCGTATTTATTCTCAAAACTTCAATATGAAAATCTCATCTTTCAGAAAGAATCCATTTATTTGACAGAAAAAAGCAGAGGGAGAAAGATGTCATGAATTGTGCTTGTTATTGGCATTCTTGTTCTCAAATACCGTTTCCTCACATACAAAATGCTTTGGCATATAATGTGCACCTTATTTTTGAAAGGCAGAATGAAGATTATTTCAGAGTTATGACTGCATACAGCCTAAACTTCAGCTTACTCTCAACCCTCCTTTACTGCTTAACTGGAGCTGAAACGCTAACTTTTCCTGAAGACTGGTTTCCATGGGTAAATCTATGATTTTGAAAAGAGCTAGAGTTTCCAGGACTTGAAAGAAGAGAAACCAGGAGGAGCTAGCACAGCAAAATTGCCCTAAGAAATGTTAGTTTGATTAGTAGAACATAAAGAGCAATAAACAGGACAGATGTTCATCAGCATTAGTGGCATGAAGAACAATGAACCATTAAATCAAGTGACTCCTTTAGCTGCTTGAACAGCAATAACACAACTGCTTCACAGTGGAGTAGGGATCAAAGCAGGATGCTTCTATCCCAAACAGAAAATCAGGTTCCCTAAATTTTTGGGGAAAGTACATGTTATATGTGAGAAAACATGGTATATTCTGTTCTATTCTGTCCTTGGTAATAGAGTATAAAATACCACTACCACTTCTTTCTTAGTCATAGAAAGTAGAACACATCCTACTGCTCCTTTCCTATTTTTCTTAGACTTGAGAAGACAGAGGAAAATAGGAAAGTTCCTGTTTCCAAAAGGAGGTCCATTTATATAGCTTTTCTTTACTATAAACTTGTATAACTGCTTCTAGACCTACATAAACTTAAACTCAGATATTATATATATACATATATACACATACCCTGTATGCACATGCTCATGTATATATTGAGAGCCCCATATATCTGTATATTACAAGTATTTGTGACTACTGACTTGCTCCACATCTTCTATAAACCATTTAAGTACACTTATTTTTTTCTAAATGCTCATCAAAAATGTCAAAGTCATTTGCTTTCATGCAGGATATACCCCATACCTGGTTTTCAGGACACAAAGTAAAAGGGGTAAGTCTAGAAAATACTTTAAATAAATAAGCCATGGGAGACATCTCCTCCCTATCCCCCACCAGTACTCAGACAGCCACGTGGAATTTTAATCAAATGTTCCAAACTAGTTTAACTTTGGCCTGAAAACAAGTATGAGGCATTTTAGCCTAGAGGCTATTTTTTTTTTAAAAGAGAATTATGACAGCCTGAAGACAGGGATTTGTGGCTGAAGAGGCAACTTTCATTTGAACTACAGCAACACTACTGGGAAACTATATAAAAAAAGAAAACTCAGTTTGGACCTGATCCTGGAACTTCGTGTTCACCCAGTTTTGCAAACTTCACGCAGGATATAGACTACTGATATAAACAGGACCTGCAGAACTGTGTCCTGAAGTATCTGAAACTCATTAGTACAGCAAGGATCGTTAGTACAGTAAAGTTTATGTTACGTTTTCAAGGAACAAAATACCATCAGTTCATACTAGGTGGTATATTTTTTTTCTTTGTTTTTCTACTTGCCACTGATTTTTCTGTCATCAAGCATAGAGTTTACTATCGCATCTCATTGTTCCAGAAGCCATCTCTACATCACTCATAGTAAAGTCCTCACATCCCTTCCCTGTTCATCTTATCATGATACTAGATCATTTTTCTAGACAGAAGTAAAGGGTGTACAATTTTACCCACCAAGAATAACAACAGTATCCCTGTGTTGGATCAGTTGTTGTGTTAAACAATTAACACCCCCAAATCAGATACTGTTTCCCACCTGAGAAGACTTCTTTTCACTTTAGTCACCATGCAGCTTAGCTTGAAGTTTGCCACACATCCAATGACCTAAAAACCTCTTTTTAAAAGAAAAATAATTTGTTTTTTCATACTGAGTATATACTTACCTTCCTCAAATATACAAAATAAACATGCTTCCATTTAAAAAGGAAGAGCAAGACACATTCATACATGAAATATTACCCATAGTAGCTCTGTTTTCTAGACTTTCTGGATAATAAATGTAGATTTGGGCAGGGAAAAAAATCTGAATCTTGCCACCTGTTAAAATTCTCATACTAGTTCAGTGCCTGGGTTTGGGATCTTGTGTTCTACAGTGGTTAGCATCAGATGTTTCAAAGGAAAGTCTGACAAAACTCACTCCAGGTAAATGTGAGATAAAATGGCCCCATGTACGCTTCCTCCTGATCGGTAGCAGTTAAAGAATGGCCTCTCCCAACTCCAGAGCCCACAATAGAAAATCTGCCCTATTCATTACACAGAACATTTTTTCCTTGTTATAATTTTATTAATTAACACTACGTAATAGACCAGTCAACCCTGGTGTGATCTCTTAAGTCACAAGGGATGTATCTGACCGAAATATATAGTTGCTCCATGATTTCCCCAATGATAGAATCCTTACAATTTTTCTGAACTGCAGTATATTTAGAGTATGCTTACTAGGACTGTGTGAAATTTCACTGCCAGTTTTGTTTCTCTCTCTGTCGCTATACATGGGGATAGTGATATAGATACTCATGTATCATCTTTGTGTATAACCATATATTAGTGTCAGTACATATATAATTAGGGACAAGCACTCATGTCACAAGTTTTGCCTGCCTGCAGCCAGAGGTGCAGGGCGCCATAACCCCACTGTACCTATCTCCTTAACAGCTGGCAGGCTTGTGGCTGCAGCAGGGCCTAGCAGGCCTGCAGTTTTTACCCCACTCTGCCCCAAGACAGACAGTCAGTTGCACAAGCACCCATGACACAAGTTTTGCCTGTCAGCAGCTAGAGGTACAGGGCCCCAGAACCCATAAGCCCCTGCACCTATCTCCTTGGCAGCTGGCAAGCTTCGTGGCCTCAGCTTTGTGGCCTCAGCCTGCAGCTTTCACCCAGCTGCACCTTAACACACAGTGTCATCCATGTCATGAGTTTTACTTGTCCACAGCTTGAGGTAGTTTTCCCCAAACCCCTGCACTAATCTTCTTGAAACTTGGTAAGCTTTGTGGCCTCAGCAGGGGCTAGCATGCCTGCAGTTTTGACCCCATTGTGGCTTAACACATACACATGACATGAGTTCTGCTTACAAGACTTTGAAGTGCAGGGGTTTCAGGGAAACTGCACCCATCTCCTGAGTGCAGGCTTCATGCCCTCAGAAGGGGCTATCATTCCTGCAAGTTTCATCCAAATCAGGCCAGAAATGACAAAGTTATAGGTTGTTTCAAGCTTCCCTATTATAGCCTATGGGCAAAACGTCAAAACAGCATCAAAACAGCGAAACTGCTTTGACAAAATGGAATGGAACCGCAGTTTCGAATCGAAACAAAATTTGAAACAGAACGCTGTTCCATCGAAATGTTGAAATGGAATGCTGCCATTCTGCACAGCCCTAATGCTTAACAGTGACCTACCAAATGAGTTTATTTTGATTTTTATGAGTCAAGACAGAAATCCTCATTATCTTTGTCTTTACCAGAACTGTATTCTCTCTAATGTAACAATTTTTTAATTTCTCAGCTGCTACCTGTTCTTCAGTTGCAATATGATTGTAGAAGCTGGCTTTCTCATCAGGGAAAGAAGAACTAAATAATTTTAATGATAATATTTCATTTTTAATTGTACAGTATGGGTACTTGGGTGGTGCCGGTGCTAAGATGCATGTTTGACAACCCAGAAGTTGCAAACTTAAAGCCATGGCAGGAGTGTGTACCACGTGGCCCTGTCAGATTCTACTGAATCTGTGAATTCTGCTAAATACCTTGTCACAAGGACACGAAAAAGGGAAAGATTGCACAGCATGATGAGATACCAATATTTTTTTAGAACCATATTTTCTCTTGACTTCATGCATTTTAACAATGTTTTCCATTCTGTAAATTAAGCACACAAATTATTCCATTTATATCAGTGAGCTTATCTGTGTGCTTAAAACTAGGCACATGCTTACGTACTTTGCAGAATCAGGGCTCCAGCAAGGAACTCTTTTTCTGCACAGGGAATAAATGAACAATTACTGAAAATAGGTCCACTGTGACTCCTCTGAAGTCAACAGTATTCCTTTGAAATAAAAATCAAATTTGGGACTCTCCAATGTGCTTGGCGAACTGTTTTCAGATAGCAGGACCTTGGTAGACTTTTCACATCTGGCATAGGACAAGGTAAATGAACAGAATCTGAGAATTGTAAATGTCAGAGATTTCACAAACACAATTTAAACCACTTTTTCTGCAAATCCTAATACAGTTCAATCTATGCTGAAAACTTCTCTTATCTAGCCCTTCTCATCCTATAAAATAGAAAGAGTATAGCCACTAGGGCTATTAGTAGACAAGGTTCTTTGGCTAAATCTGGTATCTTTTATTAGACCAAGTCAAATAATTGGAAAAATTCTTCTTACAAAGTTTTTGGGTTTAAATACCCTTCGGCAGGCTGAGGAAGCATCTGCAGTTGGTGTGTGCTCTTCTTGGATGGAATGAATAATAAAGAAGCCAGAGGCTGCGCTGATATGCATGAAAGACAGGCAGTCAGTGAAGATACAAACTGAGGAGTCAGTGGGCAAGAGACATGCATTTACAATTACAGGTACTGCATTCTGTCTTAATTTGTTACTATACTTCAAAGATACATGACTAAAGAAAAACTGCATAGTCTTACAATAAAACTCTCTACAAATGGTAAACAAAATATAGACAAATATTACATATGAAATCATTAAGGTTGTAAAGTATAACAAAGGATTTTCAGTTGCTTATATCAGAATGATAAAAGTTAATGAAAGAGACTGAAGTAACAAATGACTGATTCTCTTTCAATCTCAAATCAAGTAATTATTGTTTAGGTTCTGTCAGATACTGGTGAAAGAATAGTAATTCCACTCAAGTCAGTAAAACATACTTATACAAAACCAAAGGGCCTGATTTTGCTTTTATACAGAAGCCATTCACCTTTAATTGGGTCCTGATTTATACCAATGTAAATGAGTTCTGAATTGGGCACACTGACTAGTAGAGAAAACCCTATAATCAAACAGCTCAATGCCAGTTTTTCCTGAATAAATTGAGTTCCTAGACAATGCAACTGCAATGCAGGTGCCAACTGCTAACTTTCTCTATCACATATATGTATTTTAAGGCCTTTGCTGCATTACGGTTCAAAATGGGAATGTAGCATCTAAAAATCTGCATAATTTTTTTTTTAGAAATTTAAACATTTACATCATATATTCAAAGCAACCATCAGAAAGTTTCAATGTAATTACTGTTTCCGTTTATATTCACTGGGTGATGTTCCAGACCCAATGAAGTCAATGGGAGTTTTGCCACTGATTTTACTGGGGACAGGATTTCACTCCTCATGGGCTTAAAGAGGTCAGTGAGGAAACAGGCTAATAAGAAAACCTAAAGTACGCAAGTTCATTTGAATTACACTACTTTCAATAGTGTTCTTCATATGTATTTATTTATGTAGAAGTGTCACACACTTTATTTTCCTAAGCTGCCACACCAATGGTTCACTTCTGCCAAATTGCATTTGATTATTCTGCACCCAGAGTTGGATTTTTTCCTTACCTTGTATCTGATCTGTGTTATATAGGTTAAACACTAATCAGGAAGGCAAGCACGTTAAAGAAAGTCTTTGTTTATTAACTGACAACAAATTATTCTTGGAATTGGAATTTTTTTTCAGAGTAAGGCTTCATATTGTAACTTCTCATGTGAGTAGTAAAATAGGAATTATAATTCCCTGGTAATATTTTTTAATTAGAAAAAGAACAAAAAAAAAAATCTACAAAACTTTATGCTTTCCAAACTCATAGCTGCTCTCTTCCAAGCTGCCAAACTCTGCCAATTACTGAGGCTCTGGATAAAGATTATTCACAAATACTCTAGATTACTTTAAATGCTATGAAATTACCAGTTGAAACATCTATAAATATTCAACACTGCATTTTTAACACATGCATCAAATTCAAACAGGATGCTTCTCAAGTTTAGACTATGTTTAGACTATTTTCTAAATATTTTTAGCCCTAAGTAGGAAAAAGTTACTATCTGAATTTAGTACACAAAGACTAATAGTTGGATCCATTAAAAGACTCAGGTACCTATAAGAAGCTCAAACTTAGACTTAGGTTATTAGATTCTTTGTTACACTGCATGGGGAGAACAAAACCTCAAAAATATTTTTAAAAGCTTGCATACTGAATAGAAACGAAGTACAGAGGCATATCTCAAGTCATGCCCCATCTGGAAATGTAGGTGCCTTAATTTAGGCTGCAGGCAGACACCTCCATCCACTCGGGTTCAAAAGCCCAGTCACCCGCTAAGAGAGAATGCCTACAATTTTTTTCAAAAAGCAGGAGGGCAAATCCAATGTATCCATATACTAAGAAGGCATAAGGTGATAAATTTAGTCACATAAAAAAAAAAAAGGAAAAGCTCACAGGCCAGTGTTTTAAGATTAAGGTGATTTCACTCAAATTCTGAATTTAGGCATTTTTACTTTACTGCCTGGGAACCTTAACCACCATTTTTCCTAATCCTGTTTCTCTCCCATCAACCCCACCTAATAATCGCTGCAGATTATTAGCAAAAAAAAATCTTTAAAAAAAAAAATCACCTGAACAAATATGATAGAGGAAAAGGGGATATGACTCTATCTCCAAGGTCACTTGCAACTAGCAGTAAAAACAGACAGCTGAAGGGAAAATAAAATCTTAGTATCAGGAAGCCAGTTACTTAAGTCTGGTAACTTTAAATTTCTTCTCACATGGGAATCTAAAGAAGGGCTGTGTCCCACAGAAAATGAGAAAGCTCATCAAAAAATATATCTTATGTTTATAAATTCCCTCAAACACAAAGAATTTATTTAATTATAATTGGTCTGAGTGGGTCCTTGACACAGTTCTTCATTGTTCATCAAGCAATATTAACAAAACATATTTAAGGTGATAAACAGTTGGGAAAGCTAATACCTCAGTTCTGCCCTTTGTTGGTACAAGAAAGTAGAACAAGCAAGAGGCTCGTGGCTGGTGGAAGAAATATTAAAAAAGAAGAAACATCCACTGTGTGGCATATTGCTTCTTTCATCCCAACTTGAGAGGTGATACTTCTGTGAATACACTTGAATGTTTTGGAGGATGGGCTGTTAATGAATGTAGAGTTCTGCAGAATCTCATACACATTAAAGCAATATAGTTCTACAAAACTCCAGATAAAAAAAATCAGATCTTCTCCTGCGCTAAAAAACAGGTCTCATAGGGATCCACCTATACTGCATGGCCAGAGGCAATGAGGGACAACTGTGTTGGGTCTGTCACAAAACTGATGGCTCCTCATAAGAAAGATTCTCACAAGAAGGACTAGTCCCTAAAATAGCACCTGCCTATTCTCACAGTACAGGTTTCCCTCACTTCATGCTGTACGTGTTCCTGGAAAAGGTGCATAACTTGAATTCTCATAAAGGGAACCCACTTATAATGTAACTGTGGCAGGGCACTGTTGGTGTCTCCCACTTCAAGGGCTGTGCCAAGCAGCCAGCAGGTGCTTGATTGCAGCGGCCATTCTACATCTCTGGCCGCCTATATAAATAAAGCAATTCACTGCTGGCAGGCAGGCAGGAACATTGCCTGGCTGCACGGCTGCATGCAACACCCTGGACATAAGGGCAGGAGCTTAAGGGGATGGTTTGGAGGCTCCTAGTCCTGAGCATGACCTAAAACTGCACCCTGCCAGGAGTGGGTGGCCTAGTGGAGCTCTCAGTGGTGAGGGAGCACCCAGGAAATGCCAGGCCAGTTACCACCCCCGTGAAAGGCAGGTCGGTGTGCCTTAATAACCCGAGCTTCCATACCCAGGTGGGTTAACCCAGAGCAGGGTCAAGAAGGCAGAACCAGGTTAGAGAGTGGGCTATAGACTCAGAAGCCTGACTTAGAATATCCTCAACTGGTTGATGCTGGGGCCAGGACCACAACGGTCAAAAGGGCCAGGAGCCCACCGCCAGGGACGCCCAGAGCTGAGGGCCTGGGGTTTCCGACTGGCTTTGGAGGTGAGGCCAGGGCTTGTGTGGCCAAAGGTCCTGGGGGGACCACACCCAAGAGAGAAAAGAGTTCAGGGAGCTAGGCAACCCAGAATGAAGGCGGAGTAAGCTGCCTGATTGGAGGGATCCAGTTGGAGGATTCTGGGGCCCAGTATGAGGCCAGTGATAAGAACAGTGGATGCCATCTGTGAGGCTTGGGCTGTGGTGTAGGGGAGGAACAGAGCTGCAGATAGCGCCCCCTGGCATTGAGGCAAGAAATGGGTAGCCTCACACCCAATAATATCCTAATTATATATAATCTAGGCATGGCAGGTGAGGAGGTGGGCAGTTGTCCATAGAAACAAGTGGGCAGGCCGGCATGAGGTTGGGTCCTGAGCGTGCCCCGTTATAGTAACAAATAGGAATAAGTTCCAACTGTACTGACCCCCAGACCCATTTCTACCACTTTTACAATATAATTTTGGTATTCACCAACAGCAGACAATACACACAAGCACAGGATGGTGGTGAATGTTACCATAATAGGGACAGCAACTACCAAAACACATGTCGCAGACAACGCACCATGAGCACAGATCCACACAGGAGATTATATTTCAGTGCATGTCATTCCCACAGTGCACAACACAAAGCAGCTGACTGCGAGCTTCTACCACACCTATCACATGAGAGTGAATTTACCTTGCATATAACTCATTTTTGGTATAAAAGGGTCATCTTATAAGAGCAAATCTGCACATACAGAACCCATATAAAGCGAGGGAAACCCGTAGTGTCATTAATGGCTTATATTTTGTCAACATCTTAATAAGTTGAGTATCCAGATAGTAGCTGTATTGGTCTAGAGCAGGGGTGTCCACCCTTTTTGAATATGGGGCCGGATCATGAACTTTTTATCACCCAGTGGGCCGGTGAGCCATATTCAAAGACCTCACAGGAAACGGTATCACATCAGGAAGTGATGTCACGTGACCTTTGATACCGGTGAAGTTGCAGGAAGTGAAAATGAAATGTGGTTTAAAATCCAAAATAAAAACAATATAAAAGCAACAATGAAATATTACCAAACACTTGACTAAAATAAACACTTTCACTTCTACTCACTTCTCAATGAATGAAAGAAGCATAATGCAGGTAGACAGATCAAATGTGGAAAAGATATCAGCCAGAGTGGAAACTAATCAAAGCAACAAAATATGGGCATTTTTGAGAATAATCTTCAAGAAGATTTAGTTTTATTGAATTCATAACTTGTTAGTAATGCATCTTTAACAAGTAGTAACAAGTTGAACCCCCAATCCCACACAAAAGGAAACAGAAGCAAACACAATCCAAACACTAGACAGTATTTTTACAAAGAGTTTTACCTGCTCCAAATTTACATTGGAGCCCAGATCATTCATGCTCTATTCTTGAGCATATTGTTATCTTAAATGAGCATACAGCACAGCTGCAGGGGGCACAGTCACAGCTTTCCCTCCCCGGTGCAGCCCAGCCAGACCATCCCATCCCCTATCAAGTGGTGTCTTCCCCACATGCTGCTGCACTTTCCTCCTACCTGCGCCAGCTGGTCCCAAAGGGCAGGAGGCTCCACCGCTGCTTCTGCTGGCCAGTGCCAACCCAGCCAGGCGTCCCCAGCAGTACTTGGGAAGCCAGCTTCAGCCACATGCTGCCCCGGATGGGATGGGCCCAGCCAGGTCGGCACCGGCCAGGAAAAGCGGCATGCAGCTGAAGCCAACTTCCCATGTGCTACTAGGGATGGGAGGAGGCCACCCAGGTCAGCACCGGCGAGCAGAAGCAGCAGCGGAGCCATGTGCCACTCAGGACTGATCGGTGCAGGCAGGGGGAAAATGCAGCTGAGCCCCTACCGCTCCTGCTGGGCTCGTCCCGTCCCGTCCCGAGTGGCACACGGCTCTGCCGTCACTTTTGCTGGCTGGTGCAGACCTGACTGGCCTCCTCCTGTCCCCAGCAGCACGTGGGAAGCCAGCTTCAGCCACACACTGCTCCAAATGGAATGGGCCCGGCCGGATCAGTACCAGCCAGGAAAAGCGGCATGCAGCTGAAGCTGGCTTCCCACATGCTGCTGGGGATGGGAGAAGCCCAGCCAGGTCTGCACCGGCCAGCAGAAGCAGCGGTAGAGCCGTGTGCTGCTCGGGACGGAATGAGCCCGGCCAGAGCAGCAGGGGCTCAGCTGCATTTTCTCCCTGCCTACACCAGTCAGTCCCAGGCAGCACATGGCTCTGCCACTGCTTCTGCTGGCTGGTGCCGACCTGGCCAGCCTCCTCCCATCCTCAGCAGCACGTGGAAATCTCCCAACTGCATGCTACTCCAGATGGGACAGACCTGCCCAGGTCAGTACCAGCCAGCAGAAGCGTTGGCAGAGCCGTGTGCCACCTGGGACTGACCGGCACAGGTAGGGGGAAAATGCACCTGAGCCCCTGCTACTCCGGCTGGGCTCATCCTGTCCCGAGCGGCACATAGCTACTCTTCCCACATGCACCGCGTCAGCAATATCAAGCTGACGCAGTGTATGTGGGAACGTTGTCCCTTCCCCAGCCCTTCAGCAGCCATTAGGAAGCTGCTGAGGGGCTGGGGAAGGGACAAGGGGTGGGCCCACTGCAGCACCTTGAGCCTCAGAAAATGTCTTGGTGGGCCGCATGGGCGGCCCGCGGGCCATATGTTGGACAAGCCCGATCTAGAGGCAAAAGGAATCAGAACTCGTGGTAGACATGATAACTTTGATTAGACCAACTAAAAATGCATTTGCAAACATCTAGTTGATCTAATAAAAGATATCAACTCTACCAGGAGTTCTGATTAATAAGTCAATACACTACATAGCTTCTAGGTTTCCTACTAATTGTACATAAAATTTTACAGAAGCATAAAAATCTACTAGCTGTCTTGTAAAATTGTATACGCATATATAGCATAATACCTGATGATGTGTAAAAAGAATAATGAAGCCTTCAATCTGAAAACTGTTTTAATAGGACAAAAATAAATTTTAAAAGAACTATAACATGAATAATCTGAGTAACTCCCAGAGCAGAGGGACTGATCATTATACACTAAGATAGTTACCGCTGTCATTTATCACTGAATAATCACACGGTAAAACATGGACACTGGAAGACCCAAATTCAGTGTCTATTTTATGGTACTTGCAGGTATTAGCATTTATTTTATGGCAGCTCACAAAGCAGGCAATTGCTGCCTGAGGATGTACTCATGTCATAACGTGATTACTGAAGTACTCAAAACATACACTGTTTGAGAGTTGTGGGGCATGTGGCCTTCAGATGATGAATATTCCTGTAAATCAAAGAAAAATTAAATAATTTCATCTCTAACATGCTGCTTTTCTTTATTCTGACATGAAGGGCATCTCAGTAAGGAACGCCTGGAGGACATGAGCTGTTTAGCCCCTTTTAAAAGAAAGATATAGAAAAAAAAGAGACAGACACTGAATGAAGATCCTTGCTTTGGTGAAAAGTGTTATAAATACCAACAACTAATCAACATATGCCGATAACCTGGAATTTACAGGAGATAGACTTTTCAGCCTCCAGGGTATGGGGAAAATATTTATGGCAGACAAAAGTGGCTTTTTTAAATCTTAATCTCAAGTCTGCTTAGACTGCTTTCACAGGACTTTTCTCTCTTTCCCATACCTTCGCATTCTCAAGGAAAAGCAAACTATTATGTTCTTCCTTAATGTGGCCTTTCTTTTAAAAATAAGACATACAGAAAAGATAGAAAAAGTCTGATGTTTAAAGATCATTTCACTAAGGCTAGGGACTTACTGTTCAATTTTAGAAAGTTTCTCATCAAGTGCCTCTATGTCAGCCGCTGGCATACCTTATGATTCTCCCCTCCTCCCACAGTTGAAGATCTAAATGACACACACTGGAAGCAACTTCAGCTTTTCACATTATGCTTTTTTCATTTCCAATCCTCTTTAGTTTGGCGAAGTTCTACCACATGTAATGCCATCCTCAAAATACTACAATGTACTTATCAGTTCTCTGAGGATCACATGCTTTTCATGCCCTGCGGTCCACTGGGAGGCAGTATTCCTAGGGGACATTCACTAAGTACTGTATTAGACTGTCTTCTATGTGAGCAATTTAAAGCTGTAATTGGGTAAAGAGTGAAAGTGAGTCCCATTATACAAAAGCTTTACAAGTTGGGTCCATTAAAAGACACAGACACCAACAATTTAGGCATTCCTGCACTTGATTTTTAGTCTCATGGCTCCAGAGGAAGATCCAAAACCTAGAGTGAAGTGCCTAGACTCGCTATGCCCGAGATTCTCAACTAGGCTGCTGACGCTCTGGAATGCATAAGATCCTTTTAAAGGTGCTCTACAACTGCTAGGTGTGGAAACACCTACATGAGTCACAACATAAAGCCAGAGGTTTCAAACAGGAATCCACAGTGTCAAAACCATTCTGATCTGCTGTGGTCTTTCTGAGTTCTTTACAACAGAAAAATTGATGTATTTTTATTTCTGTATTCCAAAAACGAGTAAAAACTAAGAACTGGCATTTTCCACGACATGCTTTCAGTCAAATAGGTTGAGAACCCCTGCCCTATGCAGAGCACAGGGAGAGCTAAGGGGTTCAAATCCACATCTCCAACCTCCTGGGAGAGTGCCCTTATCACCAAACTTCAGGCAGGCTAGTAGAGATGGGAAGAATTTTCCTCACCTCTGGATGAATCTGTGCTAGGGTCCAGAAAGGAAGGTAAGCGACATGAGGCCAAAGAGGAGCACCTCAACAGGAAACATAACTGCAGCCCTGTGATGAAACCACTCAGCTAGAAGGGGGACTTTTGGAGTTCACTCCCTGCTCCCAACACTAATACGTTTCATAATGAACAGTCTTGGGATAAAAAACAAAAAATAATGGGAGCACAGACCAGATTCCAGCACCCCTACTTCCAGCTGAGAGCTGAAACAAATAGACTGCAGGCTTGGTAGTTACTGTGCAGAGAGTCTGGAATTCAATTTTGGACTTAGGTAGCTAAAGTTTTCCTAAGCCATTTTTAGCCCGTAAGTCCTTTTTGACGTCTGTTTCCCCTTCTGTTAGGCCCCATCTACATTTATATGTAAAGGTGCAACAGGATTTAATGCCTGCTGCCACGCCACACAGGCATGGCAAGAGGCATAACTGTGGGATCATGCATTAGAACCCATTGCACCTTATTACCGGTACAGAGGGAGCCTGACTCCAGGCCTGCACCAGCAAAAAGCAGGCTCCTGCAGCTCGGAGCCCAATGCACCCCAGCTGAGGGGCTCCCAGCCATGGGAGTGCCTCACATGCACCTGGGATAAAGAGTTAGCCCTTGTGCCAATCTGCCCGCCCCAGGGGTTTCGAGTTTGCCAGGAGGCAGGCTGCGGGGACCCAGCATCCACAGCTATGTGACCGTGGGTCCCAGCAGCTGCCGGGTGCTACCAAGACCCAGAGTTGCAACTGCTGACTTTGGGTTACCTGAGAGTCCCCAGTAGTTGCAGCACTTGCAGCACCAGCTGGGCAAGGTGCATCCCTGCAGCTGAACACCCACAGCTGATAGACCCTGCCACATGTGTAAATGAAAGCTTGATAGCAACTAACTATAAAGTTAGCTTTAGCACCTGCTCAGGTGGAGGGAATATACACAATGGCGGGAAGCCAGCCCCAGCCCCTGGACAATCCACCCGCAGCCCCATCCTGCTCCCTGCCGGGGCCCTGCCGCCATGCATTGCAGCCCCAGACCCCAAACCCCATGCATCACCCAGCTGGGCAGCAGCTCCAGACCTGCCCAACCCCCTCTCTCCCTCCCTATGGGGGCCTCAATCCTGCCCCCTCCCCACAACACACTTACCTGCAGGAGCTGCTCTCCAGGCTGCCTGGGGTCACGTGCATTTCTCGGACATGGAACCCGCTGCCTGAGCACCCTCCTCCAACTCCCCCCAACCCCTTTCCAGGCTGGAACTACGCCAGCCTGCAGAGAGCTTGTTTCAAAACTACAAAATCCACGGGTTTCTCTGCTAAAATGAGAAATTCATATTTTACTCATGATAAAAGGGAGAAATCTGTGTTTTACTCTGCTTTTCCATAGGAAACGGAAAACCTGGATCCCTAGTTATAATGGACCTCTGCCATTGTTACTAGGAATCTGATGCTGGACACATTCCAATGAGAAAAACAAACAAAAACAAAAGGTTCAGATTCTATGGCAGCTATTTAGCTACTCTACATTTCCAAGGCTGTCATTTAGATTTGGAAGTCACTGATAGGATGCTTGGGATAAAGTAACTCACTTTCTTGAATTTGTACAGAAAAGTACACAAGTGAGACTTTTAACAGGATTGATACACATTGGAAAATCCAAATCCAATAGTAAGAATGAGATTTATTAATTTTTAACCAATGCTTACCATTATAACCAAGAGGTTAAATAAGAGTAGATATGCTAAAAGGATAATAGCTATCAAAAGAGCAACTAAATTTTACATACAAGTAAAACACCCATCTTAAACTAAGGAAACCAACTAGTAAATGACATACAATAGTGTTCAGATTATAAACTGAAAGACTAAAAATATTTTTACTGTTGTGTCCATGTCACTCTTTTTCAAACTAGATTCTAGCATTGTATTAGAGACCAATCAAACTATATTCTTCTATAGTTTCCCTTTTGCTGGCAGGAAACATACAAGGATAAACTGAAAAGCAGGAAATGCTAAAGAGATAGGTTTATCATGGCATCCTTTTTGTGATCTCACTAGCAACAGATGCTACTGTAGTAATTAAATGGTCTAAGAAACCTTTCCAGCTGTGCAACACACCAGCTTTTATAATCACTTTGATGCTTACATGTGGAGAGATTCTGAACTTCAAAAACGTGTTTAGGCAGTACTGGAGTGATGTTGTAGTCAGGATGGTTCAGTAAAAGATATCACTCACAAAAATTGTGTTTTTCAGAAATGTGTTTACTTTCTCCAAAAGTAATAAGGCCATTTGAATTTCCCTCACATTCCATGCATTGTTTTTGGATTAGTATCATGAGATAAATAACGGAATGCTGACTTTTGCAAGACAACTATCCACCAGATGGGTTTTTGCTATTCACCACTTCAGTGGTATCATCCATATAATCACGCAAAGTAAAACATCTGTAACCCAAAGCTAATGAGAAGAATGGCCTTCTGATCCAATATATGAAAAAAACAGAAACTAAGGGAAGAAATAAAAAGGGAGAAAAATTATAATAACCCTCAATGCAAACTAAAAAGTTATGCTAAAATTAAATGCAATATTATCTGTAGTCTTGGACATAAGGCAAGATATACCTGTCAGAAGTCCAAAACTATGGGTCACTTTGCAAAATTATCAATATTAGTCTTATTACAATGTGATGCTTGAGAATCTGTAAATCAAGCAGTCAGGATTCCTGATCTTGTCCACATCTTACTATGTTGTAGTAAGAATGGATCATCCCTGACTAAACCATCTCAGTCAAGTGTTTGTCTAATGTGCTCTTAAAATAACTTCTTAGGACAGAGATTCCACAATTTCTCTTAGTAGCTTGTGCCAATACTTAACCACCCTCACACTCAGAAATTTCTTCTTAATATCAAACCTAAACTTCCCTTCCTATAAGATCATCATTGCTCATTGTCCTGTCCCATCCCTTGCGGCTACAGAAAATATCCTCTTGATAATTATCCTTCAAGGTATTTGAAGAATGCTATCAAATCCCTCTGTCTTCTCTTCTCTAATCCTAGTTTTTTCATAAGTCATGTTTCCCAGGCCTTTAATAATTTCTGTCACTCTCTGCCGGACTCCTTCTAATTTGTCAACGTCTTTCTTGGAGATGGAAGCCCAAAACCGGACACAGTACCCTAAGGTAAGGCCTCCTCACTGCTGAATGGAAAAGAATCATCATCTCCTTTGATTTGCAAGTGATGCTTCTATTAATACAGGCCTTTATGCTGTTGGCCTTTTTTGCAAAAGCACACTGTTGGCACACATATTCGATTTATGGTTCACTGTAACCCCCAAGCCCTTTTCTGCAGTACCACAGCCAAGCCAGCCATTGCTCAATCTGCATTTGTGACTGGAACTGTTCTGTCCCAAAGGCAGGACTTTCCACTTGTTTTTACAGAATTTCAAGTTTAAGTCCTAGGTAGATAAAGTCTTGACTATAATGATGCAGTTGGGGGTGGTCCTACTTTGATCAGAGGGTTGGACTAAATGACCTCCTAAGGTCCCTTCTAAACCTAATTTTCTATGATTCTGTGATTTTGGACTTTTTTCTAATTTATCAACAACATTCTGTATCTTCACTCTATCTTCCAATGTGTCTGCAACTGCACCCAACTGGGTGTAACTTGTAAAGGTGCTAAGTGTGCCTTCAATCCCATCTTCTACATCATTAATAAAGATATTAATAAACAATACCAGGCTCAGGACAGACCCCTCCTCCCAACTAGACACAGAGCCACTCATGACTACTTTCTGAACTCACACCACCATTAGCACCATTAACCCATTCTTTCCCAACATGTCAAAATGGACAAGAAAGTCATGGAAACTGAGGCATGCAACTTGCTTGTACAAACTGCTAGAGATGCACCGACACATCAGTCCAATCTCAGATCAGCACCAATATAAAGAAAATTGGCTGCATCAGAAATGGGCCAATAAATGCCCATGTGCATGCAGAACCACAGCACAGCACACAGGCAGTGACAACAAAGCCCAGCAGCTTGGAGAGCTGCATGCAGCCAGTGAGTCTGTTGTAGTGGAAGGTAAGGGGGAGAGGGAAGAGATATGGGGGGGCCAAATCAACACCCCGCAGCAAGGGAGGTAGTGGGGCAGGGAGGCAGGGCAGACCCTGCCCAGCTGGGTGGGACCGGCACAGGACGAAGCCATGGCTCATCCAGGGGGAGCAGCTCCTGCCACTGCATGCACCCCAGGAAGGCGTGTGCCCTCCGGATCTGCATGGGATGGGGGTGGGGGGCAGGTTGCATCTTCAGGCTGGAGCCAGGGTGGCACCAGACTCTTCTTGGCGAGGGCTGGGCTTCAAGCACGCGGTGGCAGCACTGGGAGGGGGCTATGGGGAGGTTGCAGCCATCCCAAATTTCACTGTAGCCCCCCATAGCCTGCTCTCAGTGCTGCCACTGCACACCCAGCAGAGCCCTGGCTCTTCTTGGCATCTGAGTGGAGGTGGGGGCTGGCTTGCGGCATGCAACGGCGCTGGGAGCAGGCTATGGGAGAGCTATGGAGGAATTTGGGGTGGCTGCAGCCCCCTGTAGCCTCCTCCCAGCACTGCCGCTGTGAGCCCAGTCCCCACCAAGAAGAATCCCAAGAAGAGCCCTGGCTCCAGCCCACAGCTGCAGCACACCCCCACGCCATCCCATGCAGATCCAAGGACACACTCCCCACCATGCCCTTCCAGGGGGTGTGCAGCAGCGCCCCCAGAAGAGCCACGGCTCTGTCCCGCGCCCACTCCACCCAGCTAGGCAGCATCTGCCCCAAGGCCCCATTCCCCACTCCTCCCTCACCACAGGGGACATTGATCTGCAGCCCGCCACACCCTTCCTTTCTCCCTCCCCTTCCACCACACCAGACTTACCAGCTGCTCGCAGCTACATTGGAAATCAGATCGGTATCAGCCAACATGCCTGCTTTAAAATCAGCTATTAGTATCAACCCCCAAAATCTCTGTCTGTGAACTGATACACATTTAGCACAATGTAATTCTGCTCTGTCACAGGCCCAGCAACCTGGTCGATTCACTGCCCCAAACACAACAGAGGGATCCCAAAATGGATGTCCTACCTGAACTAGGGCTGCTACTGACATCCCACTGTCTCTAGCAGAAGACTAAAAATGAAAGATGAAAACTGAAAATGAAAGGCTAGACAAAGAAGAGAAACAGGAGTGTGGATTCTCAGTGGCTTCTGACATGTGTGGTTGGCCTTTCTCCTTTAGAAAAAAAAAAAAAAAGAAAAAGAAAAAAAATCAACCAACACCACATCATCCACACTTTGATAAATCCAGCACCCCCAAATCTGGCCTTCCTCAACACACAGCAAGTTACACCACAAGGGCCCCTCCACCCATGTCTCTGGTGCATGATATATATACATCCTTACAAAACAAGTGTAAGGATTCAAGAAATTATAGTGGTTTAGTGGCTCTCTTTGACAGTTTTTAAAGGTATAAAACTCATTCAATATTGAGCAAAGTCTGACAGAAAGAGTATAAGGAAGTTATTGGCAAAACAAGGACATAACAGATGATTCCAGCAACCCTAGTTATAATGTCATTTGCATATCAGAGGCCTGAGGAAGAGTACGTTGATACCCAAAAGTTTGCCTACGTCTATACAAACCATACAGTTGGTTCAAAAAAAGATGCCCCCAACAAGAATTCTTTCCATTTACATATCAGTAATTATTCAAAATGACATGGGACAAAGACTTCAGTATTCTACACAGAAAGGCCATCCAGAAGTCATTTCTGAAAATGGTTGCCACAACAGCCTTCCACCGCCCCTGCTTAACGCTGATGCACCAGATTCATTTGACCTCCTGTAACTCCATTTATATCCATGGAGTTATATCTGATCACACCAGCAAAAGTGAGAGGAGACTTTTGTGTCAGCTCCTTTTCATCTGTTTACAAGCACACGTGACCACATGAAACTACAACCTACGTAGTGCCCAGATACAAAACCAACATTTATAGGCATTGCAAATATTCAGCCCAAAATGTTAAAGGATCCAAATGCACCGATAATTCAGCACTGCCATAAATCTGCAGCCAGTGTAGAGGAAACAGAAATGTATAGAGGAAACAGAAATGTATGTTCTCATCTATAGGGTGTATACATTTCCCAGGTACTACAGCGATACTGGTATAAAATTTCATCCCAGCAAAGTTTTTCCTTGTGGGGCAGCTCTGCCTAGTCCCTTCAAATTTCTAACTCCTGAAGCAGGCTAGGTTCTTTGGGTAAATGTGATATCTTCTATTAGACCAATTGAGTAGATGGAACAAAATTCTTTGCAAGCTTTTGGGCACAAGTACCCTTCTTCAAGTGATACAAAAAACCTTGTTCCAACTACTCAGTTGGTCTAATAAAAGATATCACATCTACCCAAAGAACTTTGCCTGCCTATGTCTTTAGAGCAACAGGGCTGCAACCAAAAACCAACTGCTGAAACACATCCTTTCCCCAATAGTGACAGAGCAATGTTGTAGCTGTGACCATTTACTCTGGGCAGAAGTTTAAGCCTTTGAAGAGCAGAGGTAATTTTAGACCAGGCTAGCGTGTGTAACGATAAGTTAATGTTGTTTGTGTTTTGAGTGCTGCTGTTTTGGTCCTCTCCTTGGCTGCATGAACGTTGCGTGCCTCCCAAGGCGGAGGGGGCACAGCGACAGCCCACAGGCATCAGCAGTGGCAGGGGTGTGGTGGCAGGGAGCTCCTGCAGGCGGCTGCAGCGGTATCAGCAGCAAGATGGGGTGGCGAACAGCAACTGCCCACAGGCACACCACCAATGTCAGCAGCAGCTAATCTCATGCCATGAACGCCATGTGCCCTCAGAGGCTGAAGGGCACAGTGAGCTCCAGCAGCACTGTCAGCACCAGGAGTGTGGCGGTGGCAAGCAGTGAGCTCCCACGGGTGTCTGTGACGCTGTCAGTGGCAGGGGTGGGGGGTGGCAAGCGCCAACTGGCAGTCAGAGACCACCTGCAGATGCTGCCAGTGGTGTTGGCAGTGAAGGGGGGGTTGCAAAAGTCAATTGCTTCCAGGCACCACCAAGTGTCGGCAGTGCCTTTTTGCAGGGGGTACGCTGCCAACTGAGGGGGTACACATGCACCCATGGGCACCCCTACACATTACCAATGCCCTATGTGTCTAATGCCTGGCTGCCTCTGAGATGGCTCCAGGGGCACGGAGGAAGGTGCTGCCTGCCTCCCTCTTTCAGCCTGTGTGGGCCACTGGCAGGCCCCATCCCTCTAATCTGTGAGGAGAAAAGGCAGCATGGAGGGCCTGTGGAGGGCAGAGAGCCGGGCACTCCCAGTCACAATGGCCCCACAGCCCAGAGGAGTCCCGGGTGGGGTGGGCCTGGTCTATGTGTCTCCCTCTGCCAGGAGACAAGAGCCAGCCACTTTGTGCCCTTTCCTCCCCGCTCCTGCCAGCGTCCAAGGGTTGAACTACACGTTGGGGGGGAAGAAAGACAAGATCAAGACGGGGGGGAAGCGCCGGGGACCCGCTCTTCCCCGCCTTCAAAACGTTTCTCCCGTCTCCACTCCCACAAAGCTGGTGGGCGGCCAGCGCCGCCGAGCGGAGCGCCCCCCCCCCCCCGCGGAGTTAAAAGAGCTGCCACCAGGCGGGAAGCGGGGGAAGGGGGCGGCAGCCCCGGCGGTGGCCGGGAGCGGGGTCCGGGCCGGCGGGCAGCGCCCCGGCCGCACTCGGACACGTGCTGCCTAGGGCAGCTCCTTCTCCCGGTGGGGCTTCCCGCCGCCTGTCCCCAAATAAAGTCCCTGCACCCCCGCTTCACCGAAGTACTCCGAGCCCCGCGCGGCCCGGGGCCCGCTCTCACCTCGGAGCTGGCAGCGCCCCAGCGCCCAGATGGCGGCGGCCAGCAGCAGCCCGCGGTGCGCGCGGCGGCTCAGCCCCATCTCAGGTGGCGGGAGCAGAGCGGAGCGGAGCCGCTCGGTGCTTTTATGCTGCGGACTGGAGGGATCCCGCTCGCCTCTTCCTGCCCCCACCCCCGACCCCTCCCCGGCGCCCTCCCCCCCTCCCTCCCCCCACGCCGGGCATGCAGAGGAGCGGGGTTGCGGCTCCCGCGGGAGGAGGCAACCGCGGCCCTTTGTGGCCGTAGCTAAGCCGGCGGGACGTGGGGGAGGCGCTGGGAAGCCCCTCGGGGGCGATTCCCCTGCTGCAAGCCCCGCTCCCGGCTGCAGACCTGGAGCCCCCCGAGCCCCTGTCCCTTGGTTTGCTCTGCTGGCAGCTCCGGGGGGGCAGGAAGAGCTCGGAGCCCCCCGGGGCGGGGGCGGCACAAAAGCAAGTGCCCCCGGCCCAGCCGGCGGCCCACAAAGGCCAGAAGGGGGTAGGGGCAGTTGCGACTCCCGTAGTGACGCATGGAGGAGCGACCGGATCCGCCCCGGAGCTTTTCAAAGCTCGGAGAAGCACGAGGTTGGAAGGGTCCAGCCAGATCAGGGGCATGTCTACACGTGCACTTGAATGTACAGTAGCCTGTTTTAATGCGTATTAAAGCATCACTGAAAACCCACGCCATTTAGTTCATATTTAGTTGCACTTTAAAGCAGTGCTGTTTCATTGTGCTTTAAAAGATGTACACTATGTGTCACTTGACCACCAGGCTCTTTAGTTCATGCGCATTAAGACAGGCTAACACGCATTTTCCTAGTACCTCACATGCAGGGTGCCCTTGGCAACATGTAGGGGGTGCATGTGAACGTACATGCATACCCTGAGGTGGGTTGTGCACCCCCTGGAAGCACCAGCCACAAAACTGGAAGTGCAGGTCCAGGTTCGCCTCTGGTTTGGCAGTTGGCTGCTGGGGGACCGCCCCCATCCGCAATGTGGTGGCCCCCGTCGCCCATGAAGGGCGTATATACACCAGCGCAGAAGTTGTGCCAATGTGCTGGAAATCCAGTGTGTCCAAGCAAATTCAGTTGATCGAGTCAGCTGGAGCACGCCAATTGCTGGACTCCAACAGCCTCTTGTATCTCCTGCCTCGAAGGAATTTTAGATCAGCCCCCTGCCATTTTTTAAGATGAGACAGGCTAATGCGCATTTTCCTAGTACCTCACATGCAGGGTGCCATTGGCGACTTGCTGCTTGGTTTTTTAAGTGTAGGGAGGCTGATATGGGAGATGCAGCATGGTTTTAATTAGAGGGAATTAATTAAAGGGTGGTTTAATTAAATAAACCACCCTTTCCCCCCAACCCCTGGAGCATCTGTAAAAGTGCAAGGAGATACTAGATTTAATGTGCATTAGTTAAGTGTGTCAATGCACCCACTGCCTCTAACCCACCCTGCACAACATGAAAGCCATTAAGTTGTGGAGCCACCACAGAAAGAGCTGAAGGGACACCTCAGGAAAGGAAATGGTGTTGTTTTTGCCTTTAAAATTAGGGAAATGGAGAATACACTACAGTTCTCACTCCTGCAGTGGCAGGAAGGGACAGACTGAAAAGCAGCCCATCCTTCATTTCCATGAATCTTTGATTTCTAGAGGAGTGGGGGCTCATCACAGCATGACTTGTTTTCCTTTCCTTAAATTTCTTCATAAGATAGGTTTCTATACTGCGATATTGAATCAACATGTAAGACTCCTGTGGTTTTGCTCCAGAAAGATTCAGCTTACCCTGAGGACAAAGCCATGCATTAACTTTATTAAAGTCTTTGTAAAGCTACTAACAAATTTATGTGAGGTATCTTATCTTTCTCTGTTGCAAAATAACTCCAAGTTGCAGAACAGGAGAAAACGTAAGCTGGTAGAATGGATAAACTTATTGTTTGTTTATTGCAAAAATTATTAATGACATAAATGCTGTTTTATCATACATAATTTTCATTGTTCCTTTATTGTATTGGTTTTGGCAAAAGCTGTAAATAAATTAGTATTTGAATATGAACCTCTAATGATAATGTTTCTGTTGAAATGAGTGTCTTTCTGTAAAAGTAATCTTACTTTTAATCAGAAAGACGACATTTCATATTTAGCAGGCCAGATAGCTGAAGAATAGTGTAAGCTACAGTGAAAGTTGCTAGAGCAACTCCACTCCAAGTTCTTTATTTTTCAGTATTCTTAATACTCTTAAAAGTAGCACTGACATGCTTACATCATGCAAACCTGTTATCCAACCATGTGGAGAAATTCAGCCATTTTTATAATGGAATGGAGTTCAAAAAATACTTTTTTTATTTTGCCCACTGCAAGACTGTTTGGTAAACTTGTATAGCTTCCAGGGTTAAAGTGACAAAAGAAAAAAACATGAAAAGGTGAAACTGGCTGCAGAAAAGTTTAACAGGTAGGAGTCTGTATTCAAGTGAAAATCAGTTCAGATTTGGCTACATTGCTTTAGAGCTTGAGAATTGCACATCTCATCTAGGGAAGGTATTAACAGATTTTTATTAATATTCTAAGTGAATGGTGGCTGAGTTGTGCATAATGAAGGTATTATGTGTGGTACCCAGGTTGGTTGGGGTGTGGGAATTTTTAGCATAGCAGACTTTGCCTTAGTTGCAATTGTCAGTGGTTACTGACAACCCATAGTGGAGTGCTGAGATTGTGGCAAAAATATCACGTGACCTTATCTTGTGTTAAAGAATATGATTAAAAATTATCAGAATGCATGAGATGCATAAGCATAGTTAGTTGTGCATGCATCCTGAATGTTCTGTTAAGATGCAAAAGTAGAAGTTAAAATAAACAGAAAAGTAGCATAAACTTAGAAAATAAAGTTATTTATTGTCAAATCATATAGAGTACTTGAGATAATAATAGGAATGCTTGAATTCAAAATAAAGGAAAGAGGAAAAAAATAATCAGATTAAGGGGGAAATAGAGCGTATAAAATTCCTTTACCTGACATAAAATGTAATCAAGGGCTTTCATGCCACACAATAAATATTGTTCAGTATCTGTCTGTTGCAGTAGACTAGCTCTTTACTTAGCCCAGGAACTTCTTAAATTTCAGTGCAGACATGAAAGGATAAAGCAAAACATCTGTAGACAGAAAAGTCAACAGATTTCCAGAAGCAAAGTGTTATGTTTTAAAATCCATAGCAGTCAGATTAAGGAACGCTCTGTGCAAGACTGCAAACACCAGCTGGGGCCCAAGTACAAAGCAGAAAATTTTGGGAAAAGCAAGAGGAGCATATGGGCAACATAATACTATTCCTAGTTATCATTCTAAAATATATGTAGAGTAGATCTACATTTCCTCTCAAATTCTAACAAACAGGAGATTGTTTAAAAAACTGTTTTCTATCATTTTTGTCTGTAGTTCATTGCTCTGATTGTCAGCTACTGAAAAATTAAAATGACCTTTAGTTCTAGATATATTTCTGTTAACATAATCCTTAACTAGTCACTGTTTGCAATTAACTTTAAATTAATTATTATCTGGAGTCAGATTTTTGACTGTAGCTCCACTGTTGAGTTACATCAACTGAGGATCTGGGAAAGGACTGGAATGTGCTCAGTCTATGACAGACTAATCTCATGAAATGTTGAAAGGCTGTAGTAGAAGATGCTATGCTGATAAGCTACACAAAAGAGAATGGAAGAGGAAATACTCATTTTAGGGCAGTGATTGCGCCTTCATGCATGGTTATACAGTGTGTACAGGTTCTAGTCATGATTTACGATGTTGAGCACTATTATAACATGATTAAAAACATAAAAAAATAATAATAATGATAATGCAGATTAAAACAATACACCTCAATTTTAAAATATAAAGTGATTTGGAAGCCCAAATTTCTAAGTTGAGAAGAAGGATAAAGACTAAATACAGTGAGAAAAAGAAGTTCTTAGTACCTCAGAGTTTGTTGTTCATCCCATTTAAAGTTTAAATAAATAGAGTCAAACATAACATACACTGTGTAAAACAAAGTGAATAAAGTATCCAAAATAGAAGAAATACTCAGAGATCTTTAATGGCAAGGGATTGCTTATAATGTTAGCTCTGCCTCAACACCTTGAGTGGATTAAAACTGCCTTTTGAACTTAGTTCAGATGCAAGAAAGGAAAATAATGGCATTTTTTATTACATAGCACAGAGTGAAAACTTTAATCGTACTTCTAGTGAATAAGTACTTATTAACAAAAACCTGCCTTTGGAAAAAAAAGATATTCAGTTGAATTAATACTGGAAAAAGATCTAATACGTAAGTGGGAAGAGAAGCATGATACTTTACCACTGTTTAATAAACCAGAGATGCTTTTCTGGTATTGACATTTCTGTCTGTGCTGCTTTTACTTCAGGTGGGACCAATATGACTGTCATGTTCCCTGCTGGCTGATAGAGGTGCACCACATTAGGACTCCAGAACAGAGCCAGGCTGTATAATTGTCAGGTATTCAGAATCCTCCTCACTTCTAGTATTTACACAGATGTACATGTCACCAAAATGGATTGAATTAAACCTTTCCCCTGAGATGAGATTGCTGCAACTCTGCCATTTATGTGTTGATGTAGTATTGGGAGAACAGCAGTGCAGGATTTAAACTAGTTGTCTTGTTTTTAATTTTTCACCTTTTTTTTTCTTGGCAAAAATACTTGTTCGTCTATCCTCATTCTCTCTATCATGTACATAAGCACCTATCCAAAGGTTCCTAAAACTAACATTTCAAACCATGGGTGGCTGGTGTCTCTTGAGTTGGGGGGGGGCACTTGCCCACCCAGTGACCAGTCATTGACCGGGGGGGGTCCCCTGCAGCCAATCCCACCAACCCACAAGTGGCAGCGTCACACCACTGGCACTTCTGGGCGCACTGCTGACACTTCCAAGACAACGCTAGCACTTCTGGGTGAGCCCCCACTCCCTGGCCGGTGCTGTCACGGGGAGCACCTGCACTCTTGCCTGCCCCCCCATGCTGGGATCGCTGGCTGACGGGGGGGGAGAACGCTGGCTGACGTGCACCCCCATGTACCCCCTACACGTCACCACTGTTTCAAAACATTTACAGAGTAAAAAGCAACATAGTAAATTGTTCACCTGACTTAAACCTTACTAAAAGCCAGTTCAGATAAATGTATTGGTTCTTTCCTAGCCTCCTGCAATTACCTTCTTCCACCCGTAAAAAAAGGATGTGTAAAAGGTTAACCAGAAGATCAATAAATCCAATCCAAGTGCAAGGTAAATTCAAAGTAAAAAGACCTTCACAGAACATTCTGCCTATAACTCCATCTCATTACAAGAGAGAATGATCTCCAGCTTTGCCACCTCAGCTGCTTGAAAACATGTAGTAGATTTCCAGGAGAGTGGTATTAGATTGTTGGGTTCCAGATAATATAGCTTTGGAGCATAAGGTCTAAAGCCCCAGGTGGTGGAAGGCCGGGGCTAACAGGGCTTAGTCCCAGCAAATGCAGGACAGCAGGCAGGGGCGCAAGGTATCCCGGGCACAGGCTCCAGGTGGCTGTAGTGGGGGGGAAGGGCAAGCACAGACTCAGACTCACAGCCTGGCATGTGGATCACTGCCCAGCACAGCAGGCAACTCTAAAACTAACAACTTGAGTTCATCTGGAAAACCTATATGTAGCTAGTAAAGATTACAAACTTAGTATTCTGTGCTCTCAGCTTGAAACTCAACTCAACAAGCAGGCAGCAGTTCACTTTCTATTTCTAAGTGGCTTCAAGATGTAACCCTGAGCAGAGCACATTACAGTCATCTAGCCAAAGGCATTAGTGAAAATTAAAAAGTCTCTGCTGCCTCAGTGAAAATAGTGAAATAGCTTTTTGAAGAACTAACCACAGTTACCAAAGGTCTACTGAGTGCCAAATGAAATTTTTCTTGTTCAGATTTCTGGGGGAACTCTACCTTATGTGAAGATGTCAGAAGTAAGACTCCAGCAGCCATGCAGTGAGTGCAGTCACAATGGAAGGGGAGTCAAGGGGTAGATTGCTTTCGGTTTCAAACCTCTTCACTAGAAGGTGGTGTGGTAGCTGCTGCAAGAGAGGCCACATGCAGCTCTTCAGTATACAAGCACACAGTAAACAGCTTCCAAATGGAAGTAGTCCTCTCCCTCCACAGCCCCAGCCATGTGCTGCTGCTGCATCTACCTCTGCTGCCTGCAATGGCTGCTTGCTCAAATGGAAGCTGGTTACTGTGTGCTTGTGCAAAGATTCAAGGAGACGCATTTTAACTTCTGAAGAGCCTCATGTGGTCCCAGAGCCACAGGTTGGCCACCCCTGTCTTAGAATCATACAATCATAGACAATTAGGTTGAGAAGGAAACTTAGGAGGTCATCTAGCTCAAAGCAGGACCATCCCCAACTAGATAATTCCAGCCAATGCTTTGTCTAGCCAGGCAAGGATTCCACCACCTCTCTGGGTAACCTGTTCCAGTGCTTCACCACTCTCATAGTGAGGAAGTTTTTCCTAATATCCAACTTAAACCTCTCTTGCTGCACCTTGAGACCATTGCTCCTTGTTCTATCATCTGTCACCACTGAGAACAGTCAAGCTCTTGAGTGTTTCTCCCCCTGGGTTAGGGGTAGAAGTTACACATAAACTGGTTTAAGTGATCAGAAACTGGTTTAAACCTGTAACAGAACAGAAGTTCAGTGCACATAAACCAGTTTCAAAATGGCTGAAACTGATTCAAAATACACCTGGTTGAATGTAGTATCAGACTTAACCGATTTGGATCAAACCAGTTCATGAAACTTCTATCTCAGACCCCTTCCTACTTCAAGTGAAATCAGAATCCCCCAGGATCCCAGCATTCTTTCCAGCCCTGGGCTGTGCTTTATGCTCCAGCATAAAAGGGTGGGGGGAGAAGGGGTGGGGCAGGGACTGCCCCCCCCCCCACCGGTAAACCCTGTCTGGGGTCAGGAAAGAGGGGTTAACCCCCCCGCTTCTCCTGAGTACAGAGCTGCCCTGCCATGCTAAACTTACTGCTAGCTGCAGCTGTGGACTACAAATCCACAGGCACCACCTCTGGAGGAAGCAGGAAGAGGAAGTGATGAGCATTCCTGCAGAGTCCTCCTGCTGTGCTGCTGGACTGCAAATCCCAGAGACTTCAGGAGCAGTGGGAAGAGGGGAAAAAAAGACAGCCCATGCCAGCTACATCGCAGAGAGCCGTGCTATAGTGTCCCCACCTTCTGGCCTGAGTTACTGTAGGCATGTGGCTGCAAAAAATAAATGTCTTTTCACTTGTTAGTCAGTTTAATCTTTGCAGTTTAAACCGACCTGCCAAGACTGAATTGATTCAGCCTTGGGCTTTTTGACTGTACTTAGCCCTGGTGGTGAGTTCACCCACCTCCTTATAGTGTCTGGACCTCAGGAATTAGAGGAAAAGAAAAAGGGGATAAGCTTAGGAAGCAAAAAATAGAGGGAACAGCAGAGAGGCCACAGAAGAGAGGTAAACATACTGGAAGCTGTAAGTGAGAGGGAAACAGTGGAAAAAGCACTGCTCATACCCTGTTCAGCATCTACTCTCGCTTTCTGCATCTACCCTGCCTGCCAGTGTGTGACTGAGGATATGGAGCAAGATGGACCTATGATCTAAACCAGTAAGTAGCAGTTCTTATAACGAGGAATTCTGTTCTCAATAGATACTTAGACTCATTAGATTCTCATCACCAAGCTATCTAAAGTACCTTCTTCTGGTGCATTAAGCTAGCTGACTAATAAATGGCATGTTCTCTCATACCCTCCCTATAAGTAGAAGTATGTGTAATAGAATATGGTAGGAAATATTTACTTATACATATAACTACATGTAACCTGTGCTGGCATGCTAGGCCGGGTAATGTGCCTGATTTCAGATGATCAGAGTGCCAGTAGTCCTGGGAACCCCCTCAGGCAGATCTGCTGACTGAGGTGTCCCATGGAGGGATGTGTGCCTCACCCTCACTGCCCAAGAGTTTGTTCCAAGCCCCCTATAAATACATTGGTTTCTTTATTATGTACAACTATATACAGACATTTGAATAGAATTTACAACTGCAACATTAGGTGAATAATTCCACCACAAGGGTGGTCCCACTTGCATCAAACAACCTCAGTGATTACATTCACCTGGTTATAACCCTTTAAAACAGTTTCTTCCCCATAACCCAGGTTGATTTCCCTCTAGTCACAATCCCCTTCACGTAACAATAAATGGCAATGTAGCTTTAACTATAATCCACCACTAGATGGCAGAGGCAAGGCTTCTGCTGCTCAGGGGGAAGTAGACTCCAGTCTTTCTTGGTAACTCAGCAAAAACAAGTCTCCAGGTAATAGGCTTCTTTCCTTTAGTTTCCTTCTGTGTTCCTGATTGTACTCCTCTGACCCCAGTGAGGAATCAGCTTCTCCTGGGATGACTCAGGCTCTTCTCCATCCTGAGGTCTGCTCCTCAGCAAACCTCAGTTCCGTTCCCTTTGTCTGGGGAGGGGAAGGAGGGGTTGAGTCTCTGCCCCCTCACCAGGCTGATGTTGCTCTCCTCCAGCTTCTCTCCAGCTGCTCTCGCTTCCCTCAGCTTTTTATTAGGGGTGTAACTGATAGAGATTTTGGGGTCCGATACTAATAGCCAATATTTAAGGAGGCAATATCCAATACATATGGCACCAGGTAGTAAGTCTGGTGTGGTGGAAGGGGAGGAGGGAGTGAAGGGGCATGGGGGGAAGATCAACACCCCCCACAGAGAGGGAGGGGGCAGCACTAGGTGCTGCTGAGCCAGAGCTGGGGGGGAGCTGCGGGACAGAGGCACGGCTCGTGTGGTGGGGACAGATCCCACCACTACTTGCACCCTGGGAGGGCGGGACTGGGGTGGGGGGGGGCATGTGCCCCCAGATCTGGGTGGCATGGGGCAGGCTGCAGCTGTGGGGTAGTGCTGGCACTGTGCGGGGCTTTTCTTGCCGGGGGTTAGGCTCAGAGAGGGTTCTGGTGGTGCCAGAAAGAAGCTACAGCCACCCCAGATTTGGCTGCACCTCTGCTCCCAGCCCAGCATCACCAGGTGCAGCCCCAGCTGAATACCCTTCCTCCACCCAAGTGCTGGGAAAAGCCATGCCTGTGCCAGGTGGCAGCGTGGTGCTGGAGTGGAGCTGCAGAGAAATTTGGGCTGCAGCACAAGTCTGCTCTGAGCCCAGCCCCCAGCGAGAACAGTCTGCAGTACTGGCTCTGGCTCCATCCTACAGCTGCTGCCCACCCCACACAGATTTGGGGGCAAGCAGAGGCAGGAGCCTCTCCCACCCCATGAGCTGCGGCTCCCTCCTACAACCCCCCTGCACCCCAGCTGGGCAGCACCTGCCCCTGCCCCCTCCCTCACTGTGTCGGGGAGTTGATCTGCCCCCTTATGCCCCTTCCCTCCACCCTCCCCTTCCAACTTATCAGCTGGAGGCAGCTCTCCATGCTGCCAACTCTGCTCCGTGCTGCGCTGCAGCTGTAACTGTGCAGCACATGCATTTATTGGCTAAATTATTGGCCCCATCGACCCAAAATCTGATATAGACAATTTTCTTTATATTGGTACCGATCTGATATCAGACCAATGTATTGGTGCACCTCTACATTTTATGCCTCCGTAGTAGCCAATCAGAGTCTGGTCACAGTTCAGATGCTCCAGTAAAAAGCATGCATTGTGCACAGTATATTCTCCATTTGGAAAAGCTGCTGCACCCTTTGCAAACTATTTTGCCGCCTTTCTTGCAAAGTTCTTAGGAACAGCCCACTCATTCAGCTTGCAGCCAAGCAGAGCTTTGGAGCTGTTATATATACGTATTGTGGAGCCCTCAAAATTAAAAACATGTATCTGACACTTAGGAGGGAAAGTGGTATGATTTGTGTTGGTCTTCAGTTCCGGGAGGAAATTCATTCCCTAGTCTTAGACTGGCTGTTGATAAAGTTCTCCTGCACAGCTGAGCTTTACATTTTGTACAACAATAGTTCCAAAGGAGCAAAGTTGTTGAGAATATACAAGCATGAAGAGGTGGGTAAAAAAGGAAAGGAGAGGAAAGAGAGAGATTCAGGAGGCAGAAAGATAAAGGAAGTGGGAATTGTGAGATAATTATGAAAGAAAAAGGTAAGGAAAAAATGTTAAAAGCCAGGTATCCAGTAAGAGGTAAGGACTGGGATCACAGCCTCTGGTTCTGGGTGTCAAAACTAAATATCAGATGAGAGGCAACAGTCAGGAGTCATTGTCACTGCTACAAGCACCAAAGCCAAACATTAAATAAAAGGAATAGAATGTGTCTTGTCCTATCAGGCTATTCTAGGGAAGGCTGTTGTGAACTCATCCTATGCTCACTTGCTTCTACTCCATTTATGCTAAGTGCCAAAAGAGTATAACGTAGTGGCCTTTTTGGAAATATGGGAGTCCCAGCTACCATGGATGCTCAGTGAGAACCACTCCAAAATGTTCTTTCCCAGTGAAGAACCTGCAGCTAACTTAAAGTTTGTCTTTTTAAACTTTTAGCTTGAAACATTGACAGGACCCAGGCCTTTCCCCTCCATTTTGATGGGACTGTTCATAGTTGCAGAAATCCCTGCATGAGCTCAAGACAGTGATCTATACAAAAAGAAGTTGGGGAGAGGGGGAATATTTTAGAATCCCCTGAATAGCCTCAAGTTGTTCTGTACTCCATGCTGTGAAAATTCCATTACCAAAAGTTTATGGTATAGAAATACTGAATTAAATGAAGGTTCTCTATAAGCTTGATCATTTAATTTCAGGAATAACTTGATTGCAACATTCGTCGTGTCCTTCCTACAACAATATACTAATAATAATCAAGCTCTTTTGTCAGTTGCTGACTGGTTAAACTGCAATTTACACAGATTAGACTTTAGTCTCTAGTGCTCTTTATTTTTACATATGTAATCATCTGCACTGCAAATGGACTAGAAACCAGACCAGAATGATGCCCCTTTGTATCATTCAGGGCAATGAAAGATCAAGTTCCACATGTATAATTTTAAGAATTATTTAATATCAATTGATTATAAACTCCATATTTTTTTTTTTTAGTTTTAAGAAGGCTTGAGAAGCTAGAACTATTTAGGGTTAACGAGAAAAGAGAGCTCTGTGAATGCCATCTACATAAATATTATCCAAATGATGGATGGGTTGATGGACTATATTCAATAATTCATCCAGATAGCATTTCCATGTAAAGTAGACTGTTAATTAGAGGGATTTTTTTGGAGAGAAGGGCACACAATGGTATCTGTATGATAAGGGGATGACTCAAGAGACAAGACAGGCTGGGCTTTAAGTGATTTCCATCAAGAGATGTCTGTGTTGTGAGTTTTTATCTTTAAAGAAGTTTCAACTGTCTGTTTACCAGGCAGAAATTCCTGAGACCTTCACTTTATGTAAAATTCCTTTTGCCTGACTTTAAAACATTCTCTGGTTCAATGCCTAGAGGATCCAGGAGTGCCATCCTTAAAGCAGCAATTAAAAGACTTCTCCCACCAAAACCTCCAACTGTTCTTTTGGCACTTCTTCCATTATCACAAACCTTAAAATGTTCTTACCAGGAATATGGGCTCTTCTGAGGCATGATCAATATGAATATTCCATTTGAGTCTGAAAAACAATGTTCCTATCATAGTCACAAAAGAGATTTTTTTTCTATTTTATCTTATTTTTCACTTTATTTAGTTCACTTATTTGGAAACCATGAGGATAGAATCAGTTTAACTGTTTGGTCAGTGTAATTAGGCTGTTTCTCTCTTTCTTACAAGACTCATAACATCAGGAAAGGACAGGAAAAAATCTTATAATCATCAGGTAGGTCCCAGCCAGCTCTAGGCTAGGTCCCAGCCAGCTCTAGGCTGAATGTACAGACTTCCCTGCACAGCCCAGGGCTGGCCAGGATCTGTCCTGGTTTAGGGCATGCAGCTGTTTCCTGGCCCTGTGCCCTGAACTTTCCAAGCTCTTTCTAAGCCCCATCCCTCTATCACGTGATCAGGGCAAGGGGCTGGGAAAGAGTTGCAGGGGAGGGGCAGGCTCTGGCCTGGGCTCTACCATCAGCGCCTGGTCTGGCAGCAGGCAGCTCCTGGGGCAGGGAGCAATCTCTCAGCCCCTGCCAGGAGACAGCTGTCTCCTGGCCCAGTGCTCCCTGCCAGACCTGGGCCAGCATCCAGGCAGAGCCTGGAACTCCCCCTGGCTACTGCAGGGGGGAAGAGCAGGTTGCAAGCAAATCTTCTGCCAAATGCCTACATGTGTAGATGCCTGCCCAGGGTTGGTTTACTCCTCAGTAAATTACTGCAGAGTAAACCCATCCAGCAGCATTTGCACATGCAAATGTATCCAGTGAAACCCAAGACAGTTAATAGTTTCAGCCACTAGCAAACCAGCCCAGAGGGCCTACCACCTAACCCCTTTTGTTTGAAAGGAAGAATCAATCAGGGCTGCCACCCACGGGCTCTGCCACTTATGCCAGTCAAAAGTGACCTTGAAACAGTAAGGCCTAAGCCCAAAAACATTATAATGGGCATGAGTAGCCCCCAAACTTATGAACTTGCATGTTAAAAGAGTGTGCAAAGAAGAAATACACAGATACCACAGTATAACATAACTATAGCCGAACCTAAATAATATAGATAGTTATATCAAGAAAGTGTAAAGTACAAGAATACAAACAACTAAGAATTGTAACTAAAAATTACTTTTACCATCCTCACAATCTTTGTACATTGAAACATAAGCACTGTAAATCACCACAGTAGTCATTTTAGTAGTAACATCCTCCTTCTGGATTCACAGCTCTGTCCCAGCCACACTGCCTCACTCTTATGTCCTGCTCAATGTCTCAGACTACCTAGGACTGCACAGCTCTGCCTACCTTTGAGCCAAGCAGCCATTTGCAGGCAGCAGAGGTAGATGCAGCAGCAGCACATGCCTGGGACTGGAAGGAAGGGGACTACTGAGGCTCCCATTGGCTATCTCTCTCTCTCTCTCTACATATATATATATAGAGAGAGAGAGAGAGAACATATATAGCATATATATAGCCAAAGTTGACTTTATCAAATGCTACAAAGCCTTGACAGAGAGCTCCCTGCAAGGTGTTGTGCTCCAGCTCTGATGCAAGGTGACACTGCTCTGCTCTGTCTGTCCCTCAACTCTTCTTGGCTCCAAACTCATTCTGGTAACAGATCTTCAATTAAGGTCATATTTGCTTAGCTTCTTTTACTAACAGTCCCATTTTTAGGGACTTTACAGATATGTGTTTTAGCTCATTTTTTTACATGTCATCTATAAATGTATGGACAGCTGGAAACCCTGGCCACATGCCAGACACATAGGCTGTCCACACATGTTTCAGATTGACCACCTTTGCTGTACAATATGAAACAGTTGAGGAGCAAGAGAGGAAAAGGTATCACAACTGCCTTCTTACGGTAGTGGCTCAAACTCTGAGGTTAGAAAACATTTTAATTTAATTTAATTCAGTTCAGTTTCATTTTTCAGCACTTAAGTTCTGTTTCATTCTACTCTGAAAATCTTAGTAAAAACAGTTCCTGGAAAGTTTGGAGTCTCATAATAACAAGCTTAATAGAGTGGGAATGATGAGTTCTAGGAACTTAGTTGTGCTGTTATTTCAAATGTCCACTAGATGGCAGTATTGAACTACAGAGTTTAAATTACTTCAGAATTATAACCTATGTTATTGAAATAATCAAAATGAAGGTTTTAAAAGAAAAGATGATTAATCTAGGTTGCTTGTTACTTTTCATACTATTCTCAGCATGGAAAATGATTATCAGAAAAGTTTGATCCATTTTTATTTACTACAATTTAAGAATCATCACCTAGAACCAAAGTACGGGTCCGTATAGCCCAAGACCTGTATCTACCCTCTGACAGATGCCAGTTATAGATACTTCAAAAGCAAATTAAAAAACCTAACAGAAAATTATCAAATAACTCATCTGTCAAACAGTGGTGTGATAATGCCCAGAGCACTAGGCCCAGCCTGAGCCCTGAGACACAAGCTCACCTGTGGACCCATTGTCCTCTCTTCTTGCAATACAGGTGCTCCAGATGGGGGCCTGGCTCCTAACTTGGAGTCCTCTCCTTTGGGAAGAACAAGGCACATCCCACACTATTAACAAATGCTGATCCAGTCTCCCTTTATGCTACCTAGGCTCCCTGGATATCTAGGCTGCAGAAAATGAAAAAAAAAGAAAGAAAGAGAACAGAACCCTAGACACACCTGCACAGAGTCTCCTGCCCCCCAGCAGAGACAAGCCAGTACCTGACCTTGACAAAGACCCAAAGAAGAGAACCCAAAACCCATGGACAGCTGCTAGGAGGTCCTCAGCTGAGGGCCCAAGCTACCCAGGGCCAGAGGGCTAGTATGCTCTCTATAGAGTCCACAATGGGTATTGCCCATGGGAACCAGAAAAAAAAATTACCATAAAAACCAAAAGCTGACACTAGTTGGGAGTTGAATACAGTCACGCCAGATCGGGTTCTGGAACCCAAGACCTTGCACTCAGGAGGCAAACAGGCTTTCCAGGGAAACTTAACCCAACTGCAGAAAGACCTCCCACCCACAGCTAGGTAGGGACCTCCATAATCAGGGTCCTCAAGGTCTTCTGCCTTAGACTCGGGAGGAACCCAAATTAGGGTTTGAAAATGTGCATGGTTTGGACCTGTCTTTCTGGATGTGAGAGGAAATCCATAGCTATGTAAAGGGCATGGGTAGGTAGGACAGACAATGGCTATGGTAAGCAAGGTGGATCCTGGAGACATCCACCTAAAACTGGGGTGGGACAGCTCCCATCTGAGATGTCAGGAACTGGGCTGGGAGGGTTTCTTTTCCTCCAGTGATTCATCTGGCAGATGGGGATCCCTTGCTAGATTCAGAGATTGGGTTTCAGGGGTTCTCCAAACTAGTTCTGGTGGTCAGGCTCCTTAGGTCTCTCCCATCTGGGCTTCACAATCAGGATTTGTGGATTTATAAGCCAGTTCTGGTAGTTAGGCTGCTCATGGTCTATTTCTGGGGACAGCCTCAACTAACATTAGAGTTAGGCTTAGAACTGGGGTCAAAGAATGGGAAAGGTATAGATCTGTCTTTCTGCTTGAGATTGGTAGGAATCCCAGGCTTAAATTTAGGTAGGGCAGTCTATGCTCCTAGAAAGTGGAATAAACCTTAGGGCCCCCACCTAGGGTATGGGCTGGGAAAGCTCTCAAAGATGGGGTGATGCTTGGAGGTGAGAGGGGTCCTCTTGTTCCAGGGCTGCTCTGGCAACTAGGGGGTCTCCCAGTTGAGCTTAGTGATTTGGTTTATAGGCTTTCTAACCCCATTTCTGTCCTTAGGCTTCTCATGGTCTCCAACCTTGGGGCCTCCCAAGGCTTGTGAGTAGGAGGGTTCCTCTTGCTCCAGGGGTGCTCTGGAAGCCAGGGATTCTCCAGCTGGGTTTATCTATGGGGTCTGTGGACTTTTCAAGTCAGTTTCTGTCCTCAGTCTTCTCATGCTCTCCAACCTGAGGTTTCTGGAGCAATTCATGCTAGGGTCACTTTTTGGGTTAGTGTTAGAGAATGGACAAGATTTAGCGCTGTGTTTCTGGTTGGGATTGGCAGGACTCCCAGTCTTATTTTTAAGATGCAAATAGGTAAAACGGTCAATGCTAGTAGTGAGTGGGATGGGCTACGAGGCTCCCCATCTGGCTCTTCACCTCCCCAGCGGTGAAGTCAAACTTCCTGTGGGACATCTTGCTCCAGAAAATATTGGCAACTGGTAATCTCCTGGCTAGACTTCAGCATTGGAGCTGGGGCTCTCCAAACAAGTTCCTGTAGTCAGGCTGCTCAGGTTTTCCTGGTTGAGGCTTGGGTCAAGGCTGCTCCTGCAGCCTGACCTAGGATTAAGGTTAGGGTTAGGATTTGAGAATGAGCAAGTTTTGGAGTTTGTATTTGTTTTGTTTTTCCTTGGTGGTTATAGTAGGACTCCTGGAATAATATTTAGGGCACAAGTAGGTGTTGTGACTTTGAGCCCACTGCAGTGGCAAAAGATGGGTGTGGTGGAAAGGTGTCACCATTCTGGTTGGCAGGGCCAGCCCACAATTTTTTGTGTCCCCCTGCAAGATATAGTTTTGGGACTCCCTGATGTGAAGAAGCTGGGTGGGGGGGCAGCTGACAAGTGGCCAAAGAAGCAGGGTGGAGGGGAGAGGGCTGGCAAGCGACTGGATGTGAAGCTGGCAGTGGCAGCAACATAGACTGGTGGCAACTGCCCACTCCCCCTTGCTACAGCACTGATTTGTAGTGTTCACAGCTGCAGGGGCCCCTTGGCTGCAGGGTCCCCTATGGCCACAGGTTCTGCAGGATAGGGCAGGCCAGCCCTGCTAGTTGGGGCTGGTGGCAGGAAAGAAACCAACCTAGCCAACTGATTGCACAACCAAGCCAGTTCCTCGCCCTGCTAGAGTGCCACAGAGAACATCTCCCTGCCCTGCCTTTCCTGGCTGGCTGCTAGCAGTCGCATTGCTAAGGGCCTGAGCTGTCCAGGCCTTGAGGCCTGGTGTTTCAGCCATGCACTTCACAACAGATATTGCCCATTGGAGCAGGGGAAATAATAAAGAAAGAAGAAAAATGCTGCTGGCTTGACAGGGCAATTCATGTTAGCCCCAGTCAAGTCTTGAACTTGGAATATCATACCTGAGAGGCAAGTGAGTCTGTTTCTATGCTACAGGTATGGGCTTTTCTTAATTCCCCTGTGCCCTCTCCTCCCCACCAGCACTTCTTAGGCTGGCAGCCTTCCATGGCACTAGGCCCAGCCAGAGTTTTGAGGTTCCAGCCTGCCTGCAAGCTTGCTTTCCTCTTTCCCTGCAATACAGGCACTCCAACCTCAGTGAAGTAAGGCCCCAGATGGGATTCCTGGCTCTTGGCCTGACTGGGGGCCAAAAGCAAAACCATGCAACTCTGTGCTCCACAGTGGTCAGGAGGGTTGGGGAGGTCCTTGGGGTAAGTGGTGGGCTTAAACCTGGGTCAGCTGTCCACAGACCCAAGGCAGCACTAAAAAGCACAGTGCTGGGGAGGAGACCCCCAACTTCACAGCTAGCTGCAAACAGGCCCTTGGCTGAGGGTTTGAGCTATCCAGTGTCTTTTCTGTGGATTCCACAATGGGTATTGCCCAGGAGAGCCAAGGAGAAAAAAATAAGTCACTGCTGGTTGACAAGCTTGCCAGTGCACGGTGCCTGGAAGACAGAAGTTTATCACTTTTTCACCTTTCATTTTCTCTTGTGTAGCTGATTTTCCACATTACTGTCCTCACTGGCATGCAGTCATTCAAGATCCAGGATTTGGAACTGTTTTGGAACAATCTTATTTAACACACTGCTCTCAACTGAGCAGCATTTTAGTAAAAATAAAGTCCAAGGAAAGGTAGAGGTAATGCCAGTGAATGCCAGCGTCAATGAATGAGAACAATCTGGATGAATCCTGTAATTAGTATAAACAATTGACTTATGATGGTTTCAACTACCATTGGTAAGCAGATGGAGAAACAGTATTTCTTATGGGCATAGGCAGTTCTTTGGATAGATGTGACATCTTTTATTAGACCAACTAATAAAAGGTGGTCTAATAAAAGATGTCACATCTACCCAAAGAACCTTGCCTGCCAATGTCCTTAGACCAATACGGCTACAACCAACAACCTTTCTTATGGGCAGACACCTCATACCTCCTAGGTTTCATTTCATTTAAATGGAAATAAAACCCATCTCTATCTATACACTACTTTTCACTTCTCTTCCAGTAAAACAGCAATATCACTTAGGGCTATTCTTTCCCTCAAGATTCCCAGTCTTTGGTTCAGTTCAGGTAACTATGATACCAATGGGAACCAAAGATCAGGATATCTTATATAGTCTACTATATACTATATACTTTATAGTATATTAACAGCTAACAAAGAAGAGATCTTTGATTTAATGGCTTTGTAAAGTGTGTTTATTCTGCATATTTTACAGAGAACTCAATCCTACATTCTTTCTTGAGTCAAACCTACCATTTAAATGAGTAGGAATTATACTTCAGTCAAGAGTGCAGGACTCCCTGTAAACATCAAGTGCTAAATTTTGTGGCAACAGTTGCAACAAAACATTGAAACATGTTTTGGTTTAGAGCAGAGCCTTCTGTTAACTGAAATCAAATTATTTGTGCTAATTATACATTTTTTAGAAAGCCAACATCTGTTGTAATTTTTTTCCTAAATAGCTTCTAAAAATAGAAACTATTTAGAAATATATTATATTATGTATTATATGTTATATTGATATAATAAAAATAGAGCTAGATAGGTAGTCTCTGTGACATATTGCGGTATGGCCACCCATTTATAACATGGACACTCCTAAAAGTGTCCACATCATAAAAGCCATCATGACAATTCACAATAACTGGCACCAGGTTGGTAGTCTAGCAGTGGATAAAGAATAGGCCTGTGCAAAGCAGCAAGTATTTGCTTTGGATTCCACTGATTCGGAGGGACAGTGATTCAATTCAGTGATTCGAATCACTGTCCTGATTCGATATGGCTGATTTGGATCCAGAGATTCAGCACCAATTCTACACCATAGACTATACAGGCAGAAGTCTTCCATGACGCTAGACAGTTGCCTCCAGCTGGTAATTCTGTTGTGGTGGGTGGAGGGGGGAGGGTAGGAGTGGGGACAGATCAACACGCCCCACAGCGATGCCCCCACTGCCTCAGACAAGTGGCATGCAGTGGCAGAAACCACTGCAAGCCTCCCCAAACCTCCCAGATAAGCATAGTTTGCCCCGCCCTGGCTGGGTAAGCAGTGGCTGGGCATGGGGGCACATGCACCCGGATCGGGGCAAGGCCGGCGGCAGGGCCTATGGGGAATTTTAGGGTGGCTGCAGCGTCCCCCCCCATAGCCTCCACTCCACTGTGCTCTGTGGGGTGGGAGAAGCCAGGGTTGTGCTCTGGGTGGCAAGCCCCCGCTGCTGGACTGCGTTCTGTGGGGCAGGTAGAGCCAGGGCTGCACTCTAGGCTGCGGCTGGGGCTAGCCACCTGGAGCGCAGCCCTGGCTCTACCCGCACCATGGAGCACAGCCCAGCAGTGGGCAACTGGGACTAGCCTCCTGGAATGCAGCCTGGCCCAACCCACCCCAAGCAGATCCAGGGGTACATGCCCACTCCCATGCCCTCCCAGACTGGTGGTAAGAGCTGCTGGAGGAGCTGCCAAAAGAGCAGCTCCCAGACTGGTGGCGTGCAGTGGCAGGAGTCCCCCCTCACCCCCACAAGTCCCATGCCCCCTGTCCTGGCTGGGAAGCTGGTCCCAGCCACAATCCCTCCCTTGTTGTGGGTGCATTGATCTGCCCTCACACACCTCTTCCCTCCCCACTCCGCCCACCACAACAGACTTACCAGCTGGAGGCACCTGTGTCCAGCAGCATCGAGGACTGCTGCCTGTATAGTCTATGGACGAATCTCCAAATCTCTCTGAATCGATTCTTAGGCTTCCAAATTGATTCAGACCTTTTAATGAGTCTCCCAATTTGATTCAGATTCAGAGATTCGGCCACCAAATTGGGTCAAATCCCCAAATCAAATCTGTTACCGAAGCTTCATGCAGCCCTAATAAAGAATGAAATGGAGATTTAATTATTTCTGTGCTCCATCCCCCAAAAAGTGGTTCTTCTGGGTGGTGATTGAGGCCCCTTGGTGGATGAGTCTGGTAGCCTCTTCACTTTTGCTGCCTGTTCTGGTCCTGTGACTAACTGTGGTCCTATGTACTGAAATAAGAGGAGGCCGTGGTGCTAAGGGAGAAGTCCAGAGCCTGGGTTGTCCCTCTCAACTTCTGAAGGTAGATGGCAGATTTTGGTTTTGTTTAGTTGTTATTCATTTTGTTTATGGGAGGGACAAGGCTGCCCCATGTGAAATACATGGGCTGGAAACCCTAAACCCAGAGGTGGCTGGCTTTTATAAAGACGGTGGGTGAGTACTTAATTTGTGAGGTTGCACAAATTAAGCTGTGAACACTGGGGTTGCTTATAATATCTGAATGGTTTATAGGATGTGAATAATTTAAACACAGCACAACGACTGCTATATTGAATTTGCTACTATGGTCAGAGTATGTTCACTGATAACTTACTTTCCCAGGAAGCTGAATAGTTTTGTCTCAATTTTTAAATGAAGTCATTCTTTTTGGTAGGAACCAAGCCCGCACTGTTACTGACAAAGTTCAGGCATGAGCTCTGGCCTCCAGATAAGCCTTTCAAAAGAAAAGGCAAAAATGCAAACAGAGTTATATTTCTTAGATAGATCACTCTGGTCGAAATAACAATGATCAAAATGAAAGTTAGCGGGAGTTATGCCCTACATTACTAAAATGCTGGTGCAATTCCTGTTGTTTGGTAACTATCTGATTAGCTTCCAAATTTGGAGTGCATTTCCAATCCTCTCTTCTGAACTCAGCACTATTATTTTTACCTGCTCCAAGTCTCAATTCATCCAGTTCTTATGTTCACTGATACTCAGAGCTTTAGTACTCCTGCGAATGCAGACAACTAGCACAGATTAATCATTAAGTTGGATACATACGTATTAATGACAGCACATAATATTTTAATCAAAAGATGCCCAAGTGACTGAATACTTTTAGCACATAAAAGTAATTTGTTCTTATAGAACTAATTATGTTTCATTGGCTCTTATGCTCAAATATAGAACAGGTGATGTAAAACTGAGAAAGCATTATCAGATCCAGAATTTCATAGAGGCTATTTATATTCTAACAGCACCTGGATTTTATTGTAAAAGACCTTGAATTAGTATAATATTTACAATGCTGACCTTTTCCCAAGTTCTAGTTAAGCCCAGGAAGTTTTCAGCTGATATATAATACAATGCAGTAACTAACTCTGGCAGTGCATGAAAACTTCATTGAAGCAATTAAAAAATTCCTGTTCTTACCTGCCACACCAAGTGGAAAAAATCAGTGGCTGGTGCACAGCTCTCCCACATTAAAAATGCCAATAAAAATAAAAAAGAGCAATTCTACAGACCTGTTTTTCTGTTAGTTTTTTTCAATAGATATAGAACAACATCCCCTTCTAGTGTCAGAAGTGTAGAACTGAATGCATGTCTTAGGTAAGAACTCTTATGACAGTTGGAAGAGTGTTTGGGGTTCCTCAGATTTTAAACTTTAAGGTTATGTGAATGTTTTGAAGTTCAGAGTTGTCTAGCCAAATTCAGAACTGGTTTAAGCAAGTACAACTCCATAGATTTCAAACGAGTGACACCCTTTTAAATGAGTTCTGAATTTCACCTTCATTTAAACACTTAAGGAATTAGACGACAAAAGGTTATCATGCACACTCAAAATTTCACAGTAGCAAACAGAAAATAATTATATTAAACAAAATAACTTTGGTATTTGATACTGCAGCAAAGTAATAATTATTAATTTCATTTTCAGGAGCTTGGTAGCAAATTAATTTTACCTACTAGACTTTTACTGCTGAAGATAGAGTTCCCCCTTCAGATAAGCAGGCAATAATCAATATAGTTGTCTTGTCTTAAGGGCAGATTCATGTGCCAATTTAGAGTGAGAGAAAAAGCTTGCATCTTCTATATTCAGGGGTTATGGAGTTTATGCTGTTTCTACTACAGACTAATTTTCATTCTATGAGTACTTTACAGGACACAGAATACCATGCATGTATATCTACCCTACTAACACTTCTTTCCTTACCACCTATGCAGCCAACTCCAGCTCATCACAGCCAACCTTATAATAGATTTACACTTGAAGATATGGCAGAGAAGTCTTCTGTGCCGGTGGTCATCCCTGATATATTTATGTATGTCTGTGTCTCTTTTGTGTCGGATTTAGAGGTCAGTAATGAATCAGACCTCTAACCTTTACTGAATGAATGAATGTCATTAGTATTCAAGTATGACTACTACTGATACTGGAACTCAGTTTCCACATGCAGGATTCAGGAGATGTGTCAGAGCAAGTTGGTGTCTACATTCCCTCCTACTGTCAGCCAAGGTGGCGTGATAATTTTCTCCTGTTCATTCTACTTCCTTCATAGCAAAGTGCCAAACTCACCTGTCATGGGCTGTATCCTCCCAGGACATTAAGTCCAGTAAGGCAGACTGTATGTGCTGCTTAATGCAGTCTTTGTAGCAGAGTTTAGGGCGGCCAGCCTTCCTACTGCCTTTTTCAAATTCACTTTACACAACTCTCTTATGCCATAGATCATTGTCCATTGTCCATACATATGACATGGCTGACCCAGGTCATTTGCCTCCGTGCTAGCATGGCTTCCATGCTTGGCATGGCTGTCAGTCTGAGTACTTTGTTGTTGGTGATTTTGTCCAACCATTTAATACCCATTATGCTGCATAGGTGGCATTGTTACAAGCAGTTAAGATTTTTGATATGGTGACAGGCAGGTCTGTAATGAGTATAGAGATAAAGGAGCACAGCAGCTCTGTTAACTTAGCGTTTTGTAGACACTGTGACACCTCATCTTGTCCGTAGTCTTTTTTGTAGGCGACCAAAAGCTGAGAGAGCTGACTTTAAGCATGCTAAAAGTTCTTTGTCAATGCTGGTGTCATCGGTAACTGTGCTACCTAGGTAGCAAAAGGACTTCTCATTGTTTAAATGGCTGCCATTCAGTTTTATTTCTGATGGTGATGGAGGTGATAGGTTTCTGCCAGGAAGTGGCTGGTACAGGACTTCGGTTTTCTTTACATTAATACTGAGGCCAAAAAGGAATACAGCATGGGTAAAGGAATTCAGTAAATGTTGCAGGTCATTCTCAGAAAGGGTGACTGTAACAGGATGATAGTCTACCTTGTTCCTTGAGAGTTCCTCCCCTGAGCAAGGGGGAGGGGGAATTGGGTCATGGAAAGGGCAGTGACGACAGTTCAAGGCACAGTTGTGCCTCCTTACAAACCAGGCACAAGTTACAAGGATCGGGGTCTATAAATGAGTGGATACCGGGGGTTGCACATTGCCCCCAGGGGCTTATAGAGAGAGATGAGAGTTCGCGCAGCCAACCTAAGCAGGGACAGACCAGGATCGAAAGAGCCAATGCTGCTGAGCCTAATTTGCCAGGTGAAATGAACCGCAGTGAGGGAGCAGCGAGGACAAGGGATTCCAAAACCCAGGAGAACTTATCTGGTGGGTCTGACGCAGGGAACTCTTGGTGAGACTGTGGTAGGAAGCAGGAACCTGAAAAGAGAAGAAAAGAAGAGAAGGGGTTAAGACTTGAACTTTCTGGGTTTTTTTGTTTGCAACTGAGCAGGAAAAGTGAAAGTAAAGTTGTGGACTGGGAGAAAAGCGGCCGCAGTCTGTGAGTGTAACAAAGAAACTTAATAAAACCAATTTTCCTTTTGCTTACTGGCAGGGTGATTGATTGCATGATCTCTCAGGGTTTAACATATTTTTTTCATTCAATAACCAAGTGTGGCAGACAAGTCCCTGAGGGGGAGAATTCATTGATTTACCCTACCCCGCCCACAGTGACTAATGCTGAGTTGTCAGCATACAGTAGATCCTTTACTTCACTTTGTTGGGATTTGCTTTAGGACTTGAATTGATGGAGGTTTAGAAGCCTGTCATCAAATCATGTTGATAGAGTGACACCAGGAGTGGTGGTATGTGCGGCAACTTCTAGCACTCCAGCCAAGAACAGAGTAAATAATATAGGGGCAAGCACACAGCCCTGTTTAACACCATGGGCTACAAAAAAGACACCAGATGAGTTCACACCCACTGATACATAGTCCTGAATGTTGTCATTGAAGCAGCCTATGAGGTTTGCTTGGGAAATCAAACTTTGCAAGAAGTCACCAGAGAGCAGAGCATCCAACAAGAGTTGAATACCTTACTAAAGTTGACAAATGCAACGTATAGGGGCATTTGTTGTTTGGCAGCTTTTTCCTGTAACTGGCATAGGGTAAATATGTCGGCAGTGCCACATGATGAATGAAAACCACACTAGGATTCAGGGAGTACATCACCTGCGGTAACCTGGAGCTTTCTCAGCAACAGCTCACCAAGGGTCTTACCAGCAATGGAAAGGAGTGAAATGCCACAACAGTTGCTGCAGTCATGTCTGTCTCCTTTGCTCTTATAGATTATTATGATTTTGTCATCTTAAAAATACTGGGGTAAAGCCTTGTTTTACCAGCAGAAAGTAAAGAAGTCTACCAAAGCTTTGTGAAGTCTAGGACCAGCTTATTTAAAAACTTCAGCTGGGATTTCATTAGTTCCAGCTGCCTTTCCATTTGTCATTTCCATAAGTGTGTTCTTAGTCTCCTCCAGAGTTGGGAGTTCTTCAAGTTCATATCAAACTGGTCTTTGCTCAGTTGAGTCTACTATTTGATCATTTGTGCTTGACTCACAATTGAGGAGGGATGCAAAATGTTCTTTCCATCTTTCTAATATCATACCATGCTCAGTCAGGAGGGTGGTGCCATCAGTGGACAGGACTGGACAGGTAATAGCTCTTCATGGTCCATAAATGGATTTTAACTCCTGAGAAGAACATCAGGATTATTTGTATCAGTGACAGCTTGTAGTTCTGTTGCTGTGTTTCTCTACCAAGTGTCCTCCGTCTCCTGCTGCAATTCAGAATTTGATTTCTTGAAGTTTTCTGCAGCTATGAGAGAGGAGGTGTTGTTCAATTTAATTTGGTACGTGGCTTGATGGGGCACAAGGAGTGCTTGCATCAAACCAGTCCACATTTCATTGAGAACCTCATGTCTAATCCTTACGTAATACATGATATCATAATAAGGGCCTTGTTACCCATTAATTTGAGGTGGCTTCTGGAGCTCTTAGCTCCTGGATTGTCCACATATTAACACATGAAACTAGTTTAAGCACACTTTATGCAGTTTAAAGTTATGCCACTCCAGGGCAGGTTTATCTCTGATCTGTGTTGCCCAATTCGTGTTTCTTTAATGTGTGGCCACTCCCCACAAATTAGGGTTACCATACCTCCAGGTTTTCCCAGACATGTCCTCTTTTTTGGTCTTCTGTCCTGGTGGATTTTTGAAATGCAAACAAATGTCTGTGATTTTGCTCTGCAATGACATTCGCAAGAAACTACTCTTGTTTTTTTGTCATAGTGAGGGCTTCTTCTAAGAGATGCTATTTAATACCTTCAACTCAGTTAAATTGGAGAAATCTATGGGAGCTGAAGATTTCAAAAGAGCACTGTTAAATGTACCCATCAATTAAATAAAAACAAAATTATAAAGTATATTCAGTGATTTAAGATCTGGACACCTGCCTTCAAGCTGGAAAATAATAAAAAAGTAATATCTTTCAACAGTGATGAAAATTAAAATCACTTTCAAATTAAGTTAAAATTACAGCAGTATAGCAGGTTGTCATGCCTTGCAAATGAATTATTGTTAGCCACATCAATCGTTATGCCTTCAATATAGTACATATCTGCCTTCTGGCTCTTTTTCAGAAAGATTATCAGTGAGTTTTTTGCTCCTTGGTCAAGTTCTGTTTAAGTGTTGGGTGCCCTCATGTGCCTAACATGGAATACTACCATATAAGAAAATATATTGCCAACAAATATTTTCCTAAGTGTGTTACTAAAATACTTAGATTATAACAACTGAAGTCACCTTTTATACTTTGCTTGGATTTATGCTCACTGTTTTTTCTTAGAATTTTTTTCTGCTAAGGCAATGAAAATCAGTGAAGTCAGTTTCACATGGCATCATTAGTTTCAGGTTTTGGCACCAAAGGACAGCAAACTTGAATAGATTTTTTATATATATATATCCCGCTGGCTTTGGCATTTTTAAAAATTCCAGTTAAGAGTCTACCTTTCATACTTATACTGACTAGAACTGTAGTAGACAAAAAGCTGTAAAAGAATATATATGATGCTCAGTGGGTGCATCTACACATGCACTTTACTGTGGAGCTGACTAATTAGCTCTGCAATAAACCATCACTGTTTACATGTGCACCCATATGAGGGTACAGTAAATTAATTAATTTTACTATAGGATAGTACTGTCCAGGACGCACACTATCCTACAGCACAGTAGTTACATGTGCCAAAACACACTTGTAGACAGTGACCAGGCCTGGCTGAGGCATAAGGGTGCTTGCCCCACACTGTAACACCCTCATGTCCCAGCCAGCCCCTTGGCAGTACAGTGATACCTCCCCCCCCACCCATGTTCCCTGCCAGCTGGGGTTACTCCACCTCAGTTCAACATGCTGTGGTCCCAAGCACATGTGCAAATGCTGCATCCAGGAGCAATAAACTAGTGCAAACTGCACTAGAGCTTATTGCTACATGGTAATTGCATGTGTAGATGCACTTAGTGCAAATCAAAGTATCAGAATTTAGCCTTCTCTCCCTTTTTTTTCCTAAAACTGAAAGCCAAAATTTTGAAACCTCATATATTAAGCTGTCTGAAGTACCTAAATAAAATTATGTAGGTGCCTAATTTTAGGAACACAAAGTTGAAAATCTGTATATTTTGAGCCAAACTTCAGTTTTTAAAAATCCCTATCTACTAACATTAAAAAAATACAGGCACTATATGCCACATGTCCATAACTGTTTTACATAGATAGCATTATTCTGCTTAATTTAGCACTGAATATAAGCTTTAGCCTAGTATTGAGGAGCACTGTACTGTTAAAAATGCAATATTGAGGATAAGATGCAAAATGGAAATTCAGAGTATTTGTGGGCAATAAGGATTTGTTATGAAGTAGAAGTTTTGTCACCTCCTTTGTCTAAAGTCTATCTCATGCTTGTTATTATGTTCTAGAAGTGGGATTTCTGAGTACCATTAAATAGTTACACATTACCTTAGAAGTGGCAATAAAGAGGTCTTAGCATAAAGTACAGGACTTTGGAGAAAGAGGTCCTATATTCATGTAAAAATCAATTTACTTTTTGCAACTTACTGTATCCCTTTATTAAAAAGTTGAGAAGTGTATCTGTTTTATAACACTATAAGTTTCTTTGGAAACAGACAATTTTACTAGATAAAATAAACTAAATGGTTAGAAAAAAGTGTAATAAAAGGGCATCTGGGTCCTTCTACTAAGAGAGAGACAATATTTGAAAAAAGAGTTGTTGAATATTGTGTGTTTGCACATGTGCACATAAGATGAGATATGTAATTATAACTAACATTCATACTAACCATACGGTACTTTATTTCAGGGCAACAAAATATATTCATACAAAAAAATAATACCATTGTCTCAATGGAAGATGCTCATTTAATTTGGACAGTTCAAATTATAATAAAGCCTCTAATGGTTTACAATCATTTTCAGACTTGTAACATAAATAAGCAAACTAACCAACACCTTTATGATACCTATATGGTCCAGGTGATCCTAACTGGGCAGTCAAGGTAATCCATCCTCAGAAGCTGCAGGCAGCAGGTTCCATCCCCCTCCTGCCTCTGTGCAAAGATCTTGGTGCTTGTTTTTGATCTCTCTGCAGTTCTGCTTAGCTTTATTGGACACTCTGGCTTTTGACTCCTGCTTCCCTGTGGACCCAGGCTAGGGACAGAAGTTACACATAAACTGGTTTAAGTGATCAGAAACTAGTTTAAACCTGTAACAAAGCAAAAGTTCAGTGCACCTAAATCAGTTTCAAGATGTCCAAAACTGGTTTAAGATAAACCTGATTGAATGTAGTATCAGACTTAACTGACTGAGGTCAAACCAGTTTATGGAATTTCTGTCCCAGACCCCTTCCTGGTTTAAGTTAAATCACAGTCCCACAGCATCCCAGCATGCTTTCCATCCTTGGGCTGGGCTGTCTGCTTTGCCCCTCTCCTCTCTAGCCAGAACAGAGGCAGGGGTGTGGCCAGACACCAGCCCAGCATGGCCCACTAAGGTGAAGGGGACAGAGAGAGAGTTTATTCCCCCCTCCCTCCCCTCACTCCCTGGGAGACCCCAGCTGAGGTTTGCCAGACCAGGGCTCAGCAGCCCCTGTCAGACATTGCCCCTCCCCCCGTCCTCACCACTGGAGCGGCAGGGGGTGTGGCCAGCCCCAGCAGCAGCCTCAAAAGAACAGGGGACAGAGGGTGGTTTAATTCCCCGCCTTCCTCCCCTGTTCCACCAGCATAGACCCCAGCTGGGATCTGCCCAGCTTTCCCTCCCTGCTTATGGCTCAGCATAGCCTGGGAGCTCCAGAGCCCTTCTCCCAACCAGGGGCAATCCTACTGTCCTTCCCAGACACCAGGGCCAGGGTTTCACTTGGGGCAGCCCAGGAGCAAAGACCAGATCAGGGGAAGGGGAGGAGTGTGAAATGGCCCCAAACCCAGGTGGGGTCAGACACATAGAGATTGTGGTGGTGGTGGCTCCATCTTGGATATGAGTCCTGCCAAGCAGAGGGACCCAGGCTGGTGGGAGGCAGGGAAGGGGCTCTAGCGTGTTGGCTATCTGAGCCAAGTATGCAGGTCAGGGAGCAGCTCCTGCCCAGTGACCCCTTCTACATGCTGGAGATTGGCACCTAAGCCAGACCTAGCCCATGCAGTGATGCGCACAGCACAGGCTTACCCCCTCAGCCCTGAGCACGATTACCTGTGGCTGCCAGGCACCATGCTGGGCATGCAGTGCTGGCTTTTCCCCTACCTGGTAGCAGTGGCTCAGCACAGCTCCATGTAGCAGACATGGGGCGCTACCCCTACAGTTTCCCCACTGCGGCCACCACAGTTCAAGGGTATGGGTAGCACCTACCAGTACAGCCAGGGCAGGTACCCCTGACAGCAGTGGCAGGGAAGCCATAGGCGTAGCACCCCATGCCTAATATATACGCCCATGCTGTGCCTAGTAGGAGTGCACCAATAGAGATTTTTGTGGCCGGTATCGATAGCCAATTTTTAGGGAGGCATATCAGCAGAAACTGATCTCATTTCTGATACCCAGCCTGGCAGCATAAAGCGCTGCCTCCAGGTGGTAAGTCTGGCGTGGGGGAAGGGGAGGGGGGAGAGAAGGAGCATGGGGGCAGTAGGTCAAGGTCCCTGCAGTGAGGGATGGGTGGAGCTGGGGCAGGTGTTGGGTCAAGCACTGCCCAGCCAGGGCAGGTGCAGCACAGAGCTGGCAGCTCATCTGGGGCCTTGGGGAGGGGGACAGCTCCCACAGGTGTATACCACTTGGCTGTGTCCAGTGGCTCATCCAATGCTCACTGACTTATCCCACCACTGCTCCTGCCACTCATACAGGAGGGCTGGGGCCAGGGCTGTCCTGGCCCACCCCATGCAGCTCCGGGGGCACATACTCTCCCCATGCCCTCCCAGATGAGCAGCGGGAGCAGCAGCAGGAGCCGCCAGATGAGTGGGTGAGTGCTGGGCAAGCCACTGAACCAGAGGCTCCCAGCCAAGCAGTGCGCAGAGGTGGGAGCACCCCTGCCCCTGGAGCAGCAAGTGGGAAGGACCCTGATGGGCTGCTGCACTCCAGCCAGGCAGACCTTGGCTGGGGTCCTGGGGGAAGCAGGGAAGGTAGGGGGAATAAACCCGCTCCCTGCCCCTTTGCCTTAGGGGGCGATGCTGAGCCAGTGTCTGGCTGGGGGCCAGGGTCTGGCCACATTCCCTCCCCCACCCTCAAAAGCCTGGCAAGGGCTGCTTCTCTCTTCTCACTTCAGGCACACCCTAGCTGGGGTCCCTGCAGGCTGGGGGGGGCAGTTTAAACCCCTCCCCAATCATACTCAGGCCTGCTGGGGCCTGGCCACACCCCCATCCCTCAGCTCAGCTTCCCTTGACCACTGGAGAAGGGAAGGCAAAGCAAGACTTTCTTTAGTGCCTCCCAGATTCTGGCCTGCGCCACTGCAGGCATGTGCCTGCATTTCTGGAATCAAAAAGGAATGTCTATTCACTTGCTTGTGGGTTCGATCTATGTAGGTTAGACTAACCTGCAAAGACTGAATCAATTCAGGCTTGGGCTTTTTGATTGTCTGTACTTAGCCCCGGTGTCTGGACTTCATGTAATTATCTGGTGGCCTCCCTTGACTGCATTCACACTGGGTCCTAACATAGACTAACTAATTCACATGTATCGGCAACAGGTAACATCTGACAAAGTGACCTGTTGCATATGAATGCTTTACGCATCTTTGACTTAATTAAATAAGATGCAACTCTACCCTGTGTTCAGTATGGTACAATGGTCTCAAACGACTGTTGTACCTTTCTGTCACTTGTATTATTTTTAGAAGTAGGTATTACGAAAATGGTTTGAGATAAAGAATGTAAGCTTTAGAGTAATAAGTAAGCTATTTTTTCTTCTTCTTTTGTGATTCATTGGGGAGAGTTTGGACCTAGAGAAATAACATCTTGAACTGGTAGATTACTGTGCTTCCTAGAAAACTGATGCTGTAGAATATCAGAAACTATAAATATTACAAGACAAAGATTTTAGAAGAGATATGAAACCTCAAGCTTTAGAGTTTAAGCTAGTATATATCCAGTGGTTTTTAGTTTACCTGTACACATCACTGTATGCATTGTTTACTGTATTATATTAATTAAGTGCCAGAAACAGGACAACATTGGTGTTTGTCTCTTTAGAAAGACAGGTTTTGTTTTACTAGATCAGACCTACAGTGTAGCTAGTCCAGTATCCCATCTGTGAGTAGATACCACCAGATACTTACCAGTGAACATCATAGAAGGCCAGATATCAAATGATGTGCCGCCCCCCCGAACCTCCCCCATACACTACCATCACCATTAGGGGGGTGCTAATTCTGAATAGTTACAAACTCACCACAAAACTCTTATAGAATCCTTGTTAGTACTAATCATTATGACTGTGGCTCTCCTTGATGTCTAATACCATTTATGGATTGAGCTAACTTTATGTTGTACTACATCTTCCTTTTTGCCTCTTCCTTTTTTGTGCCTCTTAAAGAGCTAGCAATTTAGTGCAAGTTTTCTAAATACAAAAGTTTTCTTTTATTTAAATGCTGATTCAGACAGTTATTATTGCTCTTGGATGAGTTTAATTTACAAGATAATAATTCAGGTTTATATTGTTCACATTCACTTTTTCTCTTTTGTTCAGCTGAGCAGTCTTTTTCAGCACAAACATTCTATAACTCATATAAGAAAGGGCATATCCTTGACTTATCTTCATCTGTGATTTTCAACTTGACAGGTTGAAAAATGTGTACACCTACAATCTCTGATGGTTCGGTTATCACCATGGCTCTTTCTAAGGCTAAATCTGCTTAATCATTCAGTTTTGAGTCTTGAAGTAATGTTAACACCACTGGGGCTGTCCACTTAAGGATAGTCTTATAAAACCTGACATGCTTGTTAATCGTGAATTTGGTATACATTCTGTTTCAATTTTTCCAGGGTCAGCTGATGCCTCACTTATGCTCTGAATTCGGTTGATTTTTAGCATTTACATTGGGTAGCAGACCATGTTTAATATTTCTATATTACAGTTCCTACCCACGGAAGAACATTTTATTCTTTTCCACTTGCACTACATATAGTTCACTCCAGAGTTAAACAATGATTAAGAAAACAAAATGATGTGTTAACTCAAGAAAAGGTTGTTGCTCCCTTCCATGGGAGTGGCTTGAATACCATTGGTGACCTCTACAACAGAAGAAATATTACTCCAGGATTATCAGAATGTTATTTGACAGCTGGGGAGAATAAAGTTCTAATAACTATAAGACCATATGGTGACTTTTAAATTTTATCTACCTTAACTCTTATAGTACTGATTGTGGCACAGAGCTTAAGGTACCTGCTACTTTAAGAAGGAAAGGCAGACTGAGAAGCAGCCTGCAGGTGTGGACTGGACTTAGGGAGGATATAAGCCCCAGCCCTGAGATGAGCAGGTGGTAAGATGTTGGAGGCTGCTGAGGGAGCATCTGCTCAGCAAGATTGCTGCAGATCCTAGAAGCCAGCAGGGAGAGTACAGTCAGCAGTCTGGAGGTGTGGGGAGGAACTAAGGGGTGGAGGAGGTTCCTAGGGACCCAGAGAGGGCTTCGGAGCCCAGAGAGAGGAGCTGAATGTGTGGGACCAGAGGGGTCCAGGAGCTCAAAGAGAGCAGCTGAGTGAATGGAGTGGTCATTAGTGTGAGATCTAGATTTGGAAGCTCTGAGGCACCCTCCTTCATATGAAAGTATATGAAGGCATGGTGAGCAATAGAAGGGGTGACTGCTGACAGTGAGGAGAGTGAGCAAAGGCAGAAGGGGCTCCAGGGGCTTCATAGCTATCCCTGGAAGGACACCCTGATGCATTGGTGCTTGCCAAACTACTAGCTAAATGCATGGTTGGGAAGAATGGTGTGTGTAATTTGTATACAATAGAATTGTACCAAACTAGGCTGATGAAAGAGTTTATAAAGAATCCTGTATTAGACCAGGTTTACCAAAGTCCATGAACCTTGAGCAAACCTGAATTATGTAGTGAGCGAGTGTGGCAGCAAGGATCACACTGCTCACTCTGAAGATGTTCCAGAGACTTGGGAAAAGGTCCCCAAAGATTGTAAGATTGTGGGGGGTGCTGGAGAGGTTGCTCCGAGTTCAAACCCTTACCTTACGATGAACGAGAAGGGAGGAAACAAGATGCGGTGAGATCAAAGATGCCAAGATTTGTAACTTCCTGTCAGTTCCGGCTGGCAGTTCCAGAAGAGCGGTTTAAAATCATACCCAGCAGGAGGAAGAGTGATATGAGGAGAGAGTCGGAGAGAGCATGAGGAGTAAAGCAGGGACGATGTCCCAGGAGGGGTAAAGTAGGAGATTGAGAAACTCTCTCTTTTTGAGGCTCAGAGGAGTCTCTGTACTTACCTAAACACAGAAAGATGAATGTGATCAGTGGGATCTGGTGTGTTGAAGGTTGCTTCCTCTTGGGAACTGGCAAAGCAAGCAAATCAACTGATCATGAGTGGTGGGATTGTAGGACTTGGGGTCCCAGTGAAGAACCAGACCCATGGTCCTGCAGCCCAAAGAAAGTAAATATTAAGGATAATAGTGTGGAAAGGGGAATGGAGGTAAACAGCCAGCAGGCTTGGTATTGCCACATAGCCAAAACATGGCTGTGAGAGAGAAAAAATCCTAATCAGTCCATAGGTCAGCAGCAATTTAGAACAGCAAGCCTCCTTCTTTTTTTCCTTTACAACACATCATGGCAGGTGAGATAGGGCGGACATGCTAAACAAGACCTTAATTAGAAGATCAGCTGTGTCGTAAGAACTAACACACAATCTATCCAGATAGTATGTAAGCAAATAATTTAATTGGATTAACAACCCCACTTGCAGTGAGATTTCTTATGATATTAAGAAACAACTCACTGTAACACTTAAATACTGCATTTTCCTTTGGCTGTATATGTTTGTTCAAAACCTTAAACCAAGGGTGTCAAGCTCGCCTGGGGCCTTGGGACAGATTTGGATGACAGCTACTTGCAGGCTAGATTTAGCTTGAAGTGGGAGGTCTGCTGCTTTGGCAAAGATGGTGGTAGCAAGGGGTCCAGTGGTGCCAGTGAGGCCAGGGGGATGAGTCCAGAGGCAGGAGTAGCAAGCCAAGCTCACTGCTGATGATCATACCCAGTGAGGCCAAAGGTCCCCAGATTCTGTGGTGGGCCATGCCTCCCAACTTCCAGCGGCACATTGGTAGCCTGATGGCCTGGATAGAGAGTCTTCATGGCACAGATCTGGCCTATGAGTCATATGTCCAATACCCCTGTTATAAAGTGAAACTCCAGGAGCAAGACTCTCTTTATATGCATAGTGATCTGTGGAAGGGATTTTGCACAGGTCTAATACCAGTTGGGGAGGAAAGGTGTCATTGTCTGGAGAACAGACAAGGTGAGTCCAACTTAGAAATGTAAGAGCAGAAGGGACCTCTGGGTCTTTACCTTCAACCCCTGTAACCACAAAACATAATCCCTTACACACATGTATCAGGCTCATGGCGAGTTAATTTCCATGACAAATGTACAGGAATGTTGCTAAACTACAAAGTGACCCTCTTTCATCATTTCAGTTGCAAGTACTTCATAAAGTCCTCCAGGATCCAGGCAATAAATTTATAAAATGCTCCTATTTTTTAAGTTGAATTCTTTCTTTATTTTCTATTTTGATGTTCCTGTTCCCTTTAAGCCACTCATTATTTCTTTCTCCTTTGCAAAGAAACTTGCTTTGTTGTTCTTTGGCCTGGCTGCATGTTATAGCTCCAATACTAAGCTCCTATTTATTTCCAGGCTGTTGAAAGTGCTTTAGTGCCTCAGATATAATCATTAACTATAATAACTTATCTTCCCAAAGTTAAATAACTCTACTGAAACTTCATGGCTCTTGGTCACAATTAATCTTTTGCTCTGTACTGATATAGAACAATTTAATATTTTATTTTCCCTGTTAGAAAAGTGCTTGTGTGTGTGTCATTTTGCTTGTACTGGCTTGAACTGCTCTTTATTTTCTTTTTATTAATTATTTTCATTATTTTTACAGTGTCTGCATCTTATTACATTTATGTAATTGATAGTTGACTCTAATAGCGACAATTCTAATATGCAGCAGCAAAGCATATATACAATCCTATATAGAATCTCTGTATAGGTTTGGTACTTCATTATATTTTACTCATATATTTGTATAAGCTTACAATAAACTTGCAACCATGCTATTGAGTGAACATGCACATGCAGAGGCAGTGTGACCCAAAAGTAATTTTAATAGCCAGCAGGAAAACAGCTTATATCCACAGGTTTAAGACAGAGGCATCAAACTTAAAGCCCACAGGCTGGATTCAGCTCATGGTGCTGTTGCCTCTGGCTTGTGGGGCTCCCGACAGACCAGAGTTCAGGGACAGCCTAGCGGCGGGCAGGGCTCACCACAGAATCTGGGAGTGGAGGGCCCTATTGGACATGGCCGTTGGTAGCAGGCAGGTGAGGGAGGGATGTTCAACACAGCCCTGATTGCCCCACTGCTGCTTGGCCTTTTGCCATTTCCTGTGCTGTTCCTGTTGCCAAATCTGCTGTTGCAGCCACTGCTGCTACCATGGCTACAACTACTGCCTGTCCCAGCACTGGTACTGCCAACACCTCTGCTGTTTGCTTCACCACTGCCAGGTCCACATGTGGCCCATGATGAGTCCCACAGTCCAAACAGCTGGGTGAATTTGACACTCCTGGTTTAAGATACTGATTCTAATTAGTGGAGGGTTCTATAAAGAAAGATGCTAATAACCAATGGAAAATGAATCCAATCCTTGGATCTCTCAAGTGTATTTTAATGATCATTGCAGGAGCAGGACATTGGTCCCTTGCTTTACCTATGGCAGATTAGGGTGTTATGCCCTGTGGTTGTGTCAGGATTGACTGTGTAGTTTCACTAATGCGTTAGACCAGGGGTGGGTAAAATATGGCCAGATATGGCCCGCCTAGGGATTTTGTTTGGCCTCTGGTGGATCCCTTGATCCTGCCCAGCCCAGGCGTGTGTTGGGGTAGACTGGGTCATGGTGCATGTGGCTGATCCTGCTGTCCTGGAGCACACAGTGTGGCTGGGGTGATTCAGTGACCATACTCACTTCCTGGCAGCCCCAGCACGGGCAGTTCCTTTTGACTGCCGTCACTGCCAGACTTGGCCCCACTGCCCAGGCACACCAACTTGTCTGCCCCATACCCACCACTGAGGGCAGAACCCGCACAGACAAGGCACACAGCCAGGCAGATGGGATGGGCTTGTGGGTGGACGGAGAGCAGTGTCCAGTACCAGAACAGGCAGACAGGGGCAGCATCATGGGCCAGGATTACAGGGCAGTGACAGTGTAGGGCCAGGGCCTGGGGCAGGGCCATGATCTGTTCCCTGCAAGTCCCTGCCTCCATAGCCAGTGCCCACTGCAGGGACATGCAGGGAGTGGATCATAGCTCTGCCCTAGGCCCCAGCTCCACCCCATCATGGCCCCATGATCCTGGCCTCGGCCACACACACCCATCCTGCTCCCTAGATGCCACTCCCCTCCCACCCATGGCCCCATCCCAAATCTTATCATCTTTGTATGCCTCTGTTTATTCACACATCAAGTGGAGATACTATAATATCCTATCCTTGTAGGGATAGCACCATTGTAAAAATTAATTGCATAGCAGTTGTAAAACAGTTCTGAAAAGTCATCACATGGAATATACTACTGAAATCTCCATGGCATTGTTGTTTATCTTTACTGAATGCCCATATTTAAGATTGTTAGAGTATCAATTGCATATACTGCCTGTATTGCTTGCCTCACCAAGAGATTTGGTGCAATTTTTTCCCTCTACTTGGAATTTTTTTTTTAATGCCGTAGAAGGCAAACTTCCAATTGCCTAAAGTACACTGAATAGATCCAGACCATGCCTGGACAAAAAATGTAAAACCTACCAACACATCTCTACCCGAGAACAGAACCATCGCCATTTCTGGATCTTATAACTGTATCTCCAGAAACGTAATACATCTCATTCAGGACACTAAATGTCCTGATGGAAAATGTGTAGGAGAAAAACAACTGTGCACCAGAAAGAATGCACACTGAAAATCTATCAAAGACAAAAATACCCAATTACATGTGGTTGCACACTTTTCACAAAACAACCACTCTCTCCAATCTCTCAGTTTTAGTCCTCAAAGGGAATTTACAAAACACTTTCTGTAGATGAGCCTACAAATTTCACTTCATAAATCTGCTGGATACAAACAATCATGGACTAAATATAGGCATTGGATTTATGGTACATTTTAACCTACCTGCCATCTGATAAACCCAAGTAACCTGTCTGCATTTTACCAGCTACATTCAAACACAAGATTAACATTCTCCTTTCCCACCCACACCTACCTGTCTCACACCTACTGTCTCCCATTCCCTCTGATCTTCATTGCCACTCATTTGCATCTTTCACAGATCTGCATTTTGCATATAGGCTTCTATTCTACCTGAGACCAGACTCTCTGTATGCCTGAAGAAGGGTGTTTGTGCCTGAAAGCTTGCAAAGAACAATTTTTCCAACTATTTAGTTGATCTAATAAAATATATCACATCTACCCAAACAGCCTTGTCTGCCATAGGGAGGGAACAAATTCCTTGTGGAAAAAAATGTAGTTGTTACAATTCTAGGTGAGGAACAGGGAAACCAGCCTAAAAGACCTTATCACAAAGCGCTAAATAGCTTTTTTAACTTTTCTAAAAATAATAGTTTTGAAGAAAATATTTTATTCTTTCAGATTTTATTCTATCAGTTGAATCAAATAGGCATGTTTAAGCTAGTCCTAGTGTACAACCCACTCATAACTAACTCTCTAGACCAGTGCTGTCCAACTGGTGGGCTGCATACAGCTTGTGAGGGGCTAACACACAGCCTTTGGGCTCCTTTCTGACCAGCACTCTCCCGCAACTGCTCCTTCTGCTGCAGTGGCCAGGGTAGGGTTACCGTATTTCCAGTATCAAAAAGAGGACACTGGTGATGGAGGGGGAGGTATATGACTTGGTGGGGCACTGATATACCCATGCCCTGCCTCTGTCCCTCACTCCTAAGCCCCTGCCCCACTCCCAACCTACAGTTTCTTGCCCCCCCAGTATAGCTGGTGCCCCTCACTCCCAACCGGCAGCCTCCTGCTCCCCAGCCCTGCCAGTGATCTGTACTCCCAACCCGCAGCTCCCTGACCCTCACCCCTGCTGGTGCCCCTCACTTCCGAGCTGCAGCCCCCTGCCCTTGAATGCCATGTGCCCCTGGAGGCTGTGGGGGCCACAGCAAGCTCTTGCAAGTGGCAGACGCGGGAGCATGGCAACTGCGAGCAGTAGCTCCCGCAGCAGCCGCAGCACTGTTGGTGGCAGAGGGGATGGGGGTAGCAGACACTACTGGCTGCAGACCACCTGAAGATGTTGCCAGTTATGTCAGCACTGGGGAGAGGGGAGTGGTTATGAGCAGTGACTGCCCACAGGTGCTGCTGGCAGTGTCGTGGTGCCTTTTTGCAGGGGGTGCACCACCAAGCTTGGGGTGCACATGCACCTGTGTGCACCCGCTACATGTCACCAATGCCCCTGCTCTCTCCCAGCCCTGCTGGTGCCTCTCACTCCTGCCCCACAGCCCCATGGCCCTGCCGGTGCCATGCACTCCAGACCCATAGACCCCTGTCCCCACCCCCCGCCCTTCCAGTGCACACACACATATACAATGTCTCTTTACATGGGAGTGGCTTGCTGGGGCCTGCACGGGGAGCACGTGACCCCCAGAAGCCCTGCCCGCTGCTCCCAGCCCTAAGCAGCCAGCCTGGGAAAGCAAAGGATAAGCAAAAACCCAGACATTTGCTCTCATTTTAAAAACCCACCCAGACACAAGGACAGAAGGCCAAAAAAGAGGACATGTCTGGGAAAACCTGTATGTATGGTAACCCTAGGCCAGGGTCTCTGGGCTCCCCCTCCCTCCTTCAGCTTTTACTTCCTGTCTCCACTCCTAAAGGTAGCGTGGGATGGCAGGAGGGAACCTGGGGATGCAGTCTTTACATGCTGTGTTATAGGGAGGAGAGGTATGGAGAGGTGGGCTGCCCATACAGCAAGTGGACCCTGGCCACCCAGAAGTCAGACAGCTCTGCCCTAGACTTCAACCAAGACTTTCTTCAACCAAAGTGGTAATACAGTAAAAGCCCTGTTATCCTGCATTTTACTAACTGGCATTTCTATTAACTGGCCAGCCAGCTGGATGCAGAGCAGGGAAAGCTTGCCTGTGGTAGCAGTGGCAGCCGCCACCTACCATGCTCCGCTGCCACTGCTCTTCATTCTTAGGGTCTATCCCAAGTTATGCAAGGTGAAAACTGAGGCTATATGATTTGTTCCAATGCAAAATATATTGAATGAGTGCTTTCTACAAAGAACCTCTCACGTGCACAGGAAATTCTGACTACCTTGGACCTTACTTGGCTGTACACCACTCCTACTCCTTTTGAGGGAGAGGGCTCTTCTGAGCAAATGCTGCTAGGGCTGATATTCAGAAACAGAGCTCATATTTGCATACACATCACAAAATAATACTACAAAGATGTCTTTGCAGCTTGCTTGTCTTAGCTCACCTTAACAGTGTGTTTGGAGTCGCAATACAGTTCCCTTATTAGACAGCCTTTACCCTCCTCCTAATCCAGGCTCCTCAGTATCTTACTTTTGCATTGTTCACCCTGGTGATACCTTCCTTTCTCCTTAGTTGTTCAAGCAAATTAAGTCTTCCCTGGAGCACTGCCTCACTACTGTGCTCCTCCCATCTATTGGGCCTCTCTTTTATTCACCTCTCTCCCCACCTGGCCCTAGCTGCCAGCCTAGCTCAGAGACTCTTTTCAACCTCTTCTTTATCAAATGGAAGCTATTCTGAATTATCAGAGGGCCTGCCTTTAGGAGAGCCCTTCAAGATCTGAATCCTGAGTCATAGGGGACAATTCTCTGTAGCCCTGTGTGAGGTGACAATGTCCTGGAGAGAAATGGAATTTAAGCCATACCCTGAGTTTGGTATTTCTCTAGTGTTTGTACCTAGGGCAATGGTGGGCAACCATTTTGGCAGACATGCCACAAGTTAAGCACCAGCCCCACAAAAGTGTTGCTCTCTGATTCTCACCCCCAGAGACACATTTTTCACCTTAGGTATCAGAAGTTGAAGGAGGGGAGGGGAGGGGGTAGGACACAAGCCGGTGGTCTTGCACAGCAAAGTGCAGGCAGGATGCTCCCACAGGAGAAATGTCATCACCAAGAGCCAAGTTAACTCTTCTCTGGCCTCACAACCACTGCATTTAATACGGCAAGTGAGGGTCTAAAGCCCTGAATCTGGTCATGGTGGCAGGGCCAGGGAAAGATTAACTTGGCTCTTGGTGGTGACAACACTATCCTTCTCAGCAGCATCCTGCCCCTGCTCTGCTTCCTGGAGTGCTCCTCCTTCCTGACTCCTCCATTTCTTTATGGAGTACCTGGGGCTTGTGTGCCATACACAGCAACTGCCCATGCCACTTGTGGCACAAGTGTTGCAGGTTGCCCACCCTTGATCCACCCTTGACCTCAGTGAATATTGTTCTGATTTTTGTGAATAACATTCTGAGGCATCTGACTGTAGCCATGTCTAACACAGAATTCTGGATTCTATTACAGAAGCCAGGGACCTGCACATTAGTTTTTGCAGTGGTTATCACTGGGCTGCTTACCCTCCCCCCCCCCTTTTTTTTTAAACTGCCCCTACATTAGTTGGCAAATGGAACTTACAATCCTCAATCACATAGGCACTTTTGAAAAATGTCAGCCTCCAGCATCCTGTCCATAGACAGAAAAAAGGTAGAAAAGGCTGGAAAGAGAAGCTATTAACTTATTTATTAAATACAATCAAAAGCCAAATGAGCCAAGCTTTTCTGACAGATTCTGTGTTTAAAACTAATACCCATTCCTCAAAGTGAGAACACCAATAATTTTCTCTTAGTGCTGATCAAATTTGGCAAATCAGCACGGTAAATCAATCTGACCCAGTGTGAAGAGGACTTAGAAAGTTCCATCTAGAGTCCATTACAGTAATGAATACAAAAAGGACTGAGGAGTTAATTTAATCAAAGCTGCTGTGGCGCCATAATCCCGGATCCATGACTCTTATACAAATTTTACTGATATAAAAAGAAAGTCTGTGCATTTACCTTGATATGCTTGATAAATGGTAAAATAGAATCCAATTAAAATCCCTTATAACACACCACTGACTCAGTCTGCAATTTATCAAAGGCACTATCAAATGAAAGGTCAGGCATCTCACAGGTTTTTTTGATGACTGAATGCTGACAATTTATAAGTAGACTTTTAAATTATGGTTCTAACTTATGGACATGTATTGACCACTTAGCGTCAAATGGTCTGAATGAACAAATAACATTTCTAAAGGAGTCAGGAGAGCAATACATTTAAGTCTCACTAACATGACAAGAACATTTGGAACACTGTAAGTTATACTGAGTCTGTGTATGGAATCATGGAAATACTGATCCTGGTATGGTGCATCTTTGAGGGTCACAGAAGGAAAGGGGAGCTGAAAGCATTCTGTACCTTATGAAGCCTAGCTTAGAGAGATAGACTATGGTTTGGTCAGTGAAGGAAGAATACAAGAAGTAACTTGCATGAAAACAGCAGGATAGTGTCTGCCACTTATTAGATCTCCCTTTACTGAACAAGCTGCATATTAGAATCAAAACTCCCCACTGCCAAAATGCCAGAAGTCACAGAATCATAGAAAAGTACAGCTTCAGAGGTCATCTAAATCAACCCCTTGCTAGAGGCAGGATCATCCCTATCCAAATAATCCTATACAAATCCATTGATAAACTCAGGGGTGGGCAATTATTTGGACCCAGGGGCCTTTTGTTGAGCTGCCACAGATTGGGTTACCCCCCATATCCTGCTGCGCCAGGTCACTCCCCCTCCCCCAATAGCTCACCAAAACTTCCTAAGGGGCTTTGCTTCATGCTTGACTGGGTATATTCCACGTGATGACTTTTCAGAACTGCTTTACAAGTGCTATTCAATTAATTTTTACAATGCTCCTATCCCTACAAGGACAGGATATTATAGTATCTCCACTTGATGTGTGAATAAACAGAGGCATACAAAGATGATAAGATTTGGTAGAAATTATTTGAAAAGACTGAAATCTGACCAACTAGCTGTTCTTCTTTATTAAAATCTAAAATGCAATTTCAAAACTGAGAAATATAAATAAAAGTATCTGTTACCACGGACATAGGAGGCACTGCTGGCACTCACTCTCTTTACCTGGAAGGATGATGACTAGGCTTCTAGTGTGTATAAAACTCTATCTCAATTTGTTCTGTAGCATGAGTAGTCTCAGAGCAGAAGGACTTTGTCTGTCTGCCAAAGTTTTTGCTAAATGAGCCCTACAAAGAATTCATTCACCTCCCTGTCCAATTCTTCATGGGTCAAAAGAGCAGGCAAATTCATATGGCATCTTAACAAAACATTACCACAGGCCTCTATAGACACATAATACATTACTGGCATCATAATTATAAACAAATTAATGGGAAATCTGAAATTGCCTTCAAAATTGTTTCTTCCTTGTGTCACATCTCATAAAACTCAAATGGCCTTTGAAATGTAACTTGGTCATCCTGAGTAGCTGCAATATCAACAAACTACTGTAAAGTGGCCATAACTTGTAGATGATTGCAATTCACATTTTTTGAGGTTAGCTTTGCTTGCTGTTATTTTCTTGTGCCTTTTTAAAATCTTAATTATTCCAGAGGAAATTAAGGGTGATCTTTTTTCCCTTTCAAATCTATTTATATTGGCAGAGACTTAGACTATACTGCAGCCTTTCTAGTGGAGCGCTGATAGCTGGATATTATTTACTGAAATACCCTGTACATTAGAAAGAGGTTGTTGTTTTTCTATTATTATATAATGACTTCTTAATACAAAGTGTAGAAGCACCACTGCAGGGAGTAGCAGAACCCAGACACCATTTTTGTCTGGAGCAGTGCATAGGTCATTGAATTACAGAGCAGCAATCACTGTTAGCTGTCCAGTGGGCCAGCTTTGAGAGAAGGTGTGGGGGGAAGATGAACCCTTTCTACTGCAGTACCTGAGGGTTAGGGCATTTTGCTGGGAAATGGAAGATTTGAGTTCAAGCTCTTCCAGGCTGAGGGAAACCTAAAACCAGTCTCTCCCACTTCTTGGACAAGTACCCTAAACACCAGTCCATTGAGATAAAAGATGGGAGTTTTATTTGCTCTCTGGAGTTATGGACCTTTTCAGGTAGAAGGGAATCCCCACAGAGTACAAGTGGCCACTGTAAATTCCTTCTGTCATTCTCAGAAGAACATGTCACGTTGTACAGGAGCAGTAGAATCTAAAACCCATGTAACTGGCCTTGAATGCCAGCGAAAAAATTAAATAAAGATGTATAAGTGTGACGAAAGGAGCCTACTTGTGACTGGTCACCATACTGGCTGCCCCTTTGTCTAGGGCCCTGTCTCACCTGCCATGACTTGTTGGGATATACTAGATGTAATAATCAGGAGGCTGCCCATTTAATACCCAATGCCAAAGGGTTTACACATGGCTCCAAACTTCCCTTACCACGTCCCATGCCTTGCAGATGGCATCCAGTTGCCATCCAGTAGTTGCTCTGGCTAGAAGTCAAGCCAAACTCTGCACCTTGCTGGGCCTCTCACACATTCTGCTGCCTTTCAGAGGGCCTTATTCACTCTACCCCCTCACACAGGGCCTCTTTCATACCACCTTTCACTGGTCCTCTCCCAAGCCACCCTGCCCCATTGAGCATCACCACTTTGGGCCATCAGGCTTTCCTAAATACACCCTGGGCAATCCCCCCCCACAGCCCTTCAGGTGCCTCTTGCAGCCTACTCTGTGGGCGATGGTCCCTTTGATTAACACTAGGCAGACTTTAGTCACAAGGCCCTCTCCGGCCACTTGGCTGTTCCTGCCCCCACTCCTGGGGCCACTCTCTGCCTCCTCACTGGGGTCAACTCTGTGCCCCGCTTCCTGGGGCTTGGGGTCTTACACTTCAAGGACTCAGGTGCCTTTCCCTCAGCATGCCTGGCCCCATTGTCTGATCAATAACCCACTAGGTAGTGGGGGCTAGGGTTATAAGGTGTCCTACCTGCCTTTCACTGGGGAGGTAACTGGCCTGGCATTTCTGAGGAGCTACCCCACCATGGGTAGCCCCACCCAAGCCATCTTTCCCCAGCAGGGTGCAGTTTCAAGGCATACCTACTATTCAGGTACTGGCTCCTACTAACCAGGAGCCTCTTACTATCCCTGCCCTCCAAGGTGTTCCTGAGCAGCCACTCACTCAGATGTTCTGCCGGCTGCCAGCAGCAGACTACTGGCTCAGCCCTGAGGGCCTGAGCTACAATGAAAGCCACTCAGCCTTCTCTTCCAATCACATGGCCCTCACATGGTCATAGTTTCATAGTTGGTAGGGTTGGAAGGGACCGGAGCAGATCATCAAATCCAACACCCTGCCATGGGCAGGAAAGAATGCTGGGGTCAAATGACCCCAGCAAGGTGTCTATCTACCCTCCTTTTAAAGACCCCCAGGGTAGAAGCGAGCACCACTTCCTTTGGAAGTTGGTTCCAGATCCTAGCCACCCTGAAAGTGAAGTAGCGCCTCCTGATATCTAGCCTGAATCTACTCTCTGTCAACTTATGGCCGTTATTCCTTGTTACTCCCAGTAGTGCTCAGGGGAGCAGGGACTTTCCCATTGCCTGCCGGTCTCCTTTGGCCAGTTTATAGATGGCCACCAGATCCTCTCTCAGCCTTCTCTTGTGGAGACTGAACAGGTTCAGGTCTCATAGCCTCTTCTCGTAGGGCCTGCCCTGCTGCCCCCTGATCATGCGAGTGGCCCTCCTCTGGACCATCTCCATGTTGTCCACATGCCTCCTGAAGTGCAGCGCCCAAAACTGGACGCAGTACTCCAACTGCAGCCTGACCAATGTCGTATAGAGGGCAAGGATCACTTCCTTGGACCTGCTTGTGATGCATCTGTGGATGCATGACGGGTGCAGTTAGCCTTCCTGACTGTGTCCCCACATTGGCGGACCATGTTCATCTTGGAGTCTATAATGACTCCAAGAGCCTTTTCTGCCTCTGTGCTGACGAGAAGGGAGTTCCCCAGCCTGTAGGTATGCTGCTGGTTCTTTCTTCCTAGGTGCAGTACCCTGCACTTGTCAGTATTGAATCCCATCTTTCTCATCTGCCCACCCCTGTAACCTGTCCAGATCCAATTGCAGCCTGTCCCTCCCTTCTAGCATGCCCACATCTCCCCACATCTTAATGTCATCTGCGAATTTGAACAAGGTGCTTTGAACATGTGACTGCTTCATCAGGGCTGGCCTGCACCTGCCAGCTGCCCTGATGCCACTCAAAGCCCTTAAAGTGACAGGCACCAAAGGTGCTCTATCACAATAAGTAGCAACATTTGGCCACCTGGGCTAAGGAAAACTATTAAAAAAAACGGAGCCTGAATTGATTCAATCTTTGTAGGTTAGTCTAACCTGTGTAGATTGAATCAATTTGCAAGTGAATAAATATTCACTTTTGATTCTGGAAATACAGGCATATGCCTGCAGTGGCTCAGGCTAGAAGCTCAGGGGTGCTAGAGTGAGCCCTCCCTTCTCATCCACAGCAGCCACAAAGCTAGAGGGAAGCTCACCTGGGAAGCATGGCCATCATCCCCCCCAACCTCCTACAGGCTACTACGTTTGACTGGGGAGGGGTTTAAACCCCCACCCTGGCCTGCAGGGACTCAGCCAAGGTGTGACTGGAGGGGGAAGAGGGAAGCATCCCTTGCCAGGTTTGTCCTCAAGTGGAAGACATGGCCAGACACCAGCCTAGGCTGTGACTAAGGTAAAGGGAGGCAGGGAATGGGATTAAGTTCCCCAACTGGTGCTGCTTTAGTCATGGGGGAGGCACATGCCCCCATTGTGACCAGTCCCACTGACTGGAGGGGGGTGGTCCTCCATGGGCAATCCTGCAGCTCAAGGTGGGGGCCCTCCCCCATGGGCAATCCTGCTGATTGGGGGCCATCCCCTGTGGACAGTCCTGTGCATCAGGGGAGGGAGAGTCCCCCGCAGGCGATCCTACAGACCGGGGAATCCCACGATCACTGCAGTGAGTGGCACCGATCGACCAGCACTTGCAGTGGGGGCACAGGCGTTCCCACCTGCCCCCTCTATCCAATGCCTAAGTGGCAAGTGCGGCCATCAGAGGGTGCAGTAATGCTGTCAGGGGGTGCACGTGCACCCCTGTGTACACCCTATGTGTTGCCACTGCCTGTCTCTCCTCTTGGGCATGGGGATCCCAGCCGCGGTCTGCCTGGCTTTGCCCCCTTCTTACTGCTTGTGTGGCAGGGGGCCTGGCCAGAGCCAGCTAGCATGGCCCCACCATCTGCCCAGAGCTGGGGCTGGGGCTGGGGCTGCAGCTGCAGGGCTGAGGCAGGCTAGCCCATGGGCGCTGGTGAGGGCAGATGCAGAGGGGCTGGCCCTTCCCAGCAGGCTGTATCGCAGGCTGGGGCTGTGGGAGCTGTCTCCAGGCTGGGCAGGGCTGTCGTGGAGCTGCAGCCAGCTAGGAAGGCCCAGCAGAGCTGGACTAGGCTGGGCCGTGGGAGCAGGCCCCGTGGGTGGCAGCTGGCCAGGCAGTAGTGTGGAGGCAACACCACTGCAGCTGCAGGTGGGCACCTTGACAGGCAGACTGGCCACACAGGATGAGTCCTTTGTAGCCACAGCTACCCAGCCCAGCTCAGAGGTGCTGGCAGGCATGGAACTCAGCAGCCTCCCATCACAGGACCTCATGTGCCCGCAGCCACCACTACCACCATCACCACACCCCCTGTCTGTCAGTGTGCAGCACCCAGCTGGCTGAAGCCACACCAGAAGCTGCGCACTGGCCAGGGCCAGCGAGGCTGTTCTGTTCCCCTTGCCTCCAGTTGCCACTGCAACTGCTGATGCTGTTGCCGCCCCTGCTGGACCACTCTAGGTCAGTGGGCTGGAAGCTTCAGCCCAGAGGCTTCTGCCCAGTGCATGGAGGTCCAGCTCCAACTCCTGGCCACCTTCCATATGCTCCACCTGCCCAGTGCAATGAGCAGCCCCTACAGGCAGGCAGAGCTAGTGGAAGGCAGCCAGGAACTAGAACCAGATCTCCACGCACTGGGCAGAAGCTTCCACCTGCATGGAGTGGCGCAGCATGGTGGGAGCTGCCGCTGGAAGTGAGAGGGGCAGAACAGCTCTGCTGGCCCCAGGCAGTGCACAGCTTCCGGTGGGACTGTTCCTGGTTGGGCTGCAGCCAGCCGGGTCCTGCTGTGCTCCCCTTGCCTCCAGCAGCTCCTCCTCCTCCCACTTCTGCTCCTGTTGCACCATTCCAGGTGACAGGGGTAGGCAGCCCAGCGACTTCTGCCTAACTTAAGGAGATCCAACTCCAGTTCTCAGTCGCCTTCCACCTGCTCCGCCCACCCGCAACAGCTGCTCATCACGCCATGCGGGCGGAGCGAATGGAAGGTGACTGGGAGCTGGAGACAAAGCTCCATGCATTAGGTAGAAGCCACTGGGCTAAACCTTCCTGCCTGCTGACTCAGAGCGAGGTGCCTGCGTTAGCTGGAAGTGAGGGAGGCAGAACAGCCCCACTGGCCCAAGCCAGCATGCAGTTCTGGTGTGGCTGCAGCTGGCTGGGTGCTGCACAAGGACGAACAGGGGGCATGGCGGCAGTGGCGGCTGCAGGCACACGAGCCCCTGTTGCAGGTGGCTACAGGGCTTCGGGACCGTCGGTGCCTCTGAGCCAGCCTGGACGGCCACGAGCACAATTAATAGGTCCCTTGCAGCCAGTCCAGCTGCCAAGGCAGCCACTTGCAGCTGCAGAGATGTCACCTCTACCCCACTGCCCAGCCAACCACCACCCATGCACACCGGGCTGGGCTGTTACAGAGCCACAGCCAACTGGGAAGGGTCCTGGCCTAGCGGCCTTCCCTGCCAGCTGCAGCTCCATGACAGCCCCACCTGGCCAGGGCACAGGGAGTGAGGAGCAGTCCGGGCACGCAGCTCCTGTAGCCCCAGCCCAAGCCACAGCATGCTGAGAAGAGCCCAGTCACTGTGGCCCGGCCCAGCCCAGCCCCTCAGCACCTGCCCTCAGCAGCACCAGTGGGCCCCAGATGGGCCCCAATCCCACAGCCCCAGCCTCAGTCCCAGATGGGTGGCAGGGCCATGCTGGCCCAGTGTACTCTGATTATGCCCAGTGTACCCAGTCACACAACTGTAGACAAACCAAAAAGAGCAAATCTACTGCTCCTATTCATGGTGAACCATTATGAAAGAGAGAGAAAATTGGACAAAGGGTTATGTGAAATGTGGAGCCCTTTATCCATGGGATTCCAGGCGATTCTTGGCAGTCTGTGCAGTTGATAGAGGTCATCAGGGACAATCTGAGTAACATTGTAATCTACATTTAGTAACTCAAGAGCAGTGTTGAAGCACAGAGACGGCGGCGAAGTGGGAATACTGCTTGTATGCGGGCTGAAAGGGAAGCCATTGGAAGGGAAACAAGAAGTGGTGTGGAAGATTCTTCACTAGTACTTCTGTGCAAGCAAAGCTTGCTCACTGACTCTGAGCTATTTGAACAAACTAAGAATCAAGGCTGTTGTGGGACCTGCTTCTTATCTGAGTAGAACGCTTTTTTCTACCCCTTCTTTGGTTGGTTTTTTTTGGGAGGGAGGGAGGGGAGGATTATTTGGTGGTTGTTTGGCTTTGTGTTGCTTTTAAGTTGCTTTTAATTGTCTTAAAATTGCAGCATGCACCAGATAATTGAGAAAGCTGCTGACATACTGAAGTTATATACAGCATCTCTGTGACCTTTTTGCAGTGAAGATACGTACGTATCTGTCCAGTAAAGCCCAGACAACGTGACACTGACAGCTGCATTGTGGTATTCAGTTTGAATCTAACAGGTCTGCTCAGCAGTGTCAGTAGCAAGGGTTTCATTACAGTCTGCAGCACTTAAGAAAAACAACGTAAGCTTGTCCTTAAAAGTGAAACTGTTCCTCAGCAGCTGTAGAAGGTGGATTTGGTGGCTAGGAGAAGATGTTTTTCTTAGTTATCTTTGTATCTCTTTGATTTGTGTATTTTGTAAACCTCAGTCCTCTGCCCTTCTTTAAAAGGGAAAAAATCCTAACTTCATTCACCAGCAACAGCAAGCTGTAATGTTATGGGAACTGAACACTCAAAGGACAAGAGGCGGAGAAGGCTGTTTTTGCTGAAAAAAAGTCAAAAGCTACCAGCATGGGAAGATGCTCTTCTTTCAGGAAAAGATCCAAAGTCCCTATTGAAGTGTGGATTGTGTTATGTCAGCCTAAGTCTTATAATGAAGGGGATGAAACATGTGCCCGACTTTTTGTGGGGATTGTCAGAAGTGCAAAAACTGAACCTCTCTCACAATCAGCTTGTGGTTATTCCTTCTGCTTTGGGGAAACTAGACAGATTGGTAGTGCTAAACTTGTGTGGCAATCGCCTACAGTGTCTGCCTAAAGAGACTGGGCTGCTCAGGAACCTGAAGGTTTTATTTGTCAACATGAATTGCCTGACTGAAGTGCCAGCAGAGCTAAGCCTTTGCAGAAAGCTAGAAGTTTTGAGCCTTTCACACAACCGCATATCACAACTCCCTTCAAGCTTCACTGATCTGACAAGTCTAAGGAAGCTGAATCTTAGTAACAATTGTTTTGTTCACATCCCACTATGTGTTTTTGCATTGAGGAATTTAGATTTCTTGCACTTGGGATCCAACAAACTTGAAAACATAGCTGAAAGTATCCAGCACCTAGTAAACTTGCAAATCTTTATTTTAGAAAATAACAGTATTCGCACTTTGCCGCGGTCTCTGTGCTTCATCACTGCTCTTGAGTTACTAAATGTAGATTACAATGTTATTCAGACTCTTCCTGATGACCTCTATCAACTGCACAGATTGCCAAGAATCGCCTGGAATCCCATGGATAAAGGGCTCCACATTTCACATAACCCTTTGTCCAAACCACTGCCAGAGATTATGGAGGGAGGATTGGATGTTCTCTTCAACTACCTTAAAGAGAAAAAACAGCATGGCTAAATGTGCACTCTGTTTGGGATTAACCCTGTCATCAGTGTCAATGAACTTTCCTGACCAGGCATCTCCACTTCATAACACATGAAGTCTGAAGACTAAAGATGGATTTACTAAAGTTTTCTGAAAGCAAGTAAAATGCAGTGTTCTACTTCGATTATGCATAAATTTTATTTTCTAAAAATATCCATCTCTAACCCTCTGTTTGAAATGTCTTTTGGGAAGAATTGTGATAATAATTCTGCTCTTTACTAGACATAAGCTAATGGAAGCCAGTAGCACTATAGAGTGTGTATTTTGCCATTTATCAAAATTGAGTAATAGTAATATAAATAGGAATTCAGTGTATGTGATGTGCTATTGCATTTAACTCCTTCTGACTTCTTCCTGCACAGATAAGCCACAACTACATAAACACAAACTACTATCCAAGCAAACCTCAAGGAAGAATTTTTCTTTTTCCGTATCTATTATATCCCAAGCACTGTTTTTTCATCCCACCACTGTGAGAACCCCTATAAATTACAAGGAAAGTTTGCAGCCATTGAGGGGGATTTCCCAATTGTTTGTTCTCATATGTTCCAAACTTCTCAAAGGAAAAAAATTCCCTTATACCAGCTTGCAAACTTTCCCACAAAGTCGTCATGATGAAAAGTTACCACAAAAGGCTGACCCAGCACAAGTTCTCAGAAGAATTCACACAGGCTTTCATGAGAGGTGAGAGTTTCAAACAGGTCATCATTCTACTAAATGAAGATTTTCTGATGAAGATGTGTCTAATATTACTAAATGGACAGCTGTACTCATTTCCTTCCACACTTCCATGCAATTAAAGCCATGAAATAAACTTTGCTGACAGGACATATTTCAAAGGTGGACTGAAAGCAAACTTCTATTTGAACCAATGCAGGCATCAGTTTATGTAGCAGCATCAAAAGCAGGCTTACTTTCTATAATATTCAACATTACTGCATAGCATAAATGTCATGTCTGATGTGGTTCTCCATATTCATCTTTTATAAATGTCCTTCATTAAAGTTTTATAGTGTAATAAGAAGAGGCAGCATGTCAGAGCTGTTAGCAAGTTATTTGACCTGAATCTTCCCTTGCATAAGCATAAAACAAACAAGTTAGTGAAGATAGGGTATAAATGTGGTAAGAAAACAGCAGTCTAGTTATTTAAAAAAGAAAAACTAAGATAACTTTTTAAGAAAAACTTTGAAGTGTTTCTTTATGTCAGATCTCAGAAATTGACAATCTCTTATTTATATCTTAATTTGTCCATCATTGATAATAGAAGAAACTTAGTGCTTTTCCCAGTGAAGTTAATGGAAAACTACTGATTCCTATGGAAAGCCATTTGCTTCAGTGACAGAAAGAAGAGCCTAATATCAACACATAGGTAACCATAGGTGCATCCAATATTCTTTTGAAATTTGTCAAGGCAGCAGCTTCAGCTGTTACCTTTGATGTACCAGTGCAGTACTGAATGTAATGCTAAAGAATCTCCACTGATCAGATAGATGCTCTATGAGTTGTCTGGTTATCCTAATTTTTTATGATGTTGGTATGGTTTGTGTACCATATAGCTCTTGGTTCTTGGATAACATAGGAATTTCATTACTATGTCCAGTGATTGCATTTTCTTTGTTTCCCTTTTATCCTAGAAAAGGAGGAAAAAAGCTTTCTAAAAGGCACATCTGTTTGAGAAGCAATACAAGTAAATGAACAAAACAATTGACTTTCAAACAGCAAAGTGCAGTCATTTCCAGACTTGCTAACTTAAGATATGATTAATGGAACAATTTCACTGTGTACCCAGATTTTCATTTAATTTCCTGCTTAAGGCATAAGGTACATAGTAAATTCTAGTTTTTATGCACCATTATGGAGAATAAATTATGAGAGGTTTCATAGAATGATAAGAGAAGTAATACTGCAATTATTTGTAGAGATATATAAAAATAATTTATGTTTTTATTTTGGACATGCATTATTGCATTTTAAATGTTAATTTTACAAGCTTTAAATCTTACATTACATGTAAGGGTTGATAATCCTGCATTAGAGGTAACAAAAGATTAAATGCCTATGGCACTTAGTACCTGAAAAGATTTTTTCTATGCATCTATAGCAAGAACTATATGACACCAGTTATTTCATGATGTGATTTTGTTAGTAATTTATATGGGAGATGGAGGGACTGGCCAGGATGTATTCATTATGATTTCACTATACGGGGTGAGAATCAACAAATGGTTCAAAAAACTAGGCTGCAGATAATGGACTAAAAGGCAAATTTGAAATAGATAAATGCATGTAGAGAAGCAGCACTTAAAACATGAAATAGAACACCAGTTTAATATTCAATTCAGTTATTCAGCTGAATAAATGAATAACCTTTTATTCAGCCAAGTAAACCTTTGCAAGTATATCTAACACTTAAAAGTTTCTGCTTTTTAAAGCAGAAAAACAAAAAATACTGTGTAAATGGTACTTCAATGTGTAATTCAGATTTCACCATTAAAATCATTTCCATTTCATTACTTTGGTCTTTCTGTACTTCCTGATTTTAAATCAATTTATGTATTTTTTTTTATTTAAAAAAGGAGTAGTCATACTTGCCTAAGGAAAGTTTTCTGAATTCTTAGTTTGCATAGTGGAGAAATCTCTCTTGACTGCATGTCAGTATTTATGCACAGATACATGCACTACATAGGTATGTTATGGCTCTGTCAGTACCAATAAGGGAGAGAAATAGAGAACAGATGATGTACTTTGCTAGTTCTTTTGGTATGAGTTTGGAATCATAGTACATGGAGCAGATCCTCAAGAAATCCATTTCTAAGCACTTGGAGGAGAAGAAAGTGATTAAGAACAGTCAGCATAGATTCACTAAGGAAAAGTCATGCCTGACCAACCTGATTGCTTTCTATGATAAGATGACTGACTTTGTAGGTGTGGGGAGACTAGTGAATGCGGTATACCTTGATTTTAGCAAGGCTTTTGATATGGTCTCCCACAACATTCTCACAGTCAGGCTAAGAAAGTATGGTCTGGATGAATGGACTCTAAGGTGGATAGAAAAGTGTCTGGAGCATTGGACTCAGAGGGTAGTAATCAATGACTTGATGTCTAGTTGGCAGCAGGTATCAAGTGGAGTGCCCTAGGTGTTGGTTCTGAGGCCAGTTTTGTTCAATGTCTTCAACAACAACCTGGAAGATGGCCTAGAGTACACCATCAGCAAGTTTGCAGATGACACTAAGCTGTGTGGAGTGGTAGATATGCTGGAGGGTAGGGTTAGGATTCAGAGTGACTGAGACAAATTGGAGGATTGGGTCAAAAGAAACCGCATGTGGTTCAACAATGACAAGTGCCAAATCCTACACTTAGAAGCATAGGCGATGCATAGGGTGGGCACAGGGGAGCACGTGCCCCTCCTGAGATTGGCCACCGCCAAAGCTGCCGCCAGCTATTGCAGGTGATGGCTACCCCCCACCCTCTGCTGCCGACGTGGCCACCAGCGGCTGCAGGCAGTCCCCGCTCACTGCCCATCACTCACCACCCCACCCCTTGCCGCCAACACTGCCACAACTGCCTGCAGGTGGTCCCCGCTCAGCCTGCCCTTGCCACCAACATCACCGCGGCTGCCTGCAGGCAGTCCTTGCTCACTGCCACCACACCCCCACCACCGCCACTGCTGCCTGCGGGCGATTGTCATGCCCCTCAGCCTCCCCTCTATTTGGCACTGGTGAGACTGCATCTGGAGTACTATGTTCACTTTTGGTCCCCCCACAGAAGGGATGTCAACAAATTGGAGAGAGTCCAGTGGAGGGCAACAACAATGGTTTGGGTGCTGGGGCACATGACTTATAAGGAGAGGCTGAGGAAATTGGGCTTATTTAGTCTAGAGAATAGATAACTGAGAAGGGAATTAATAGCAGCCTTTAACTACCTGAAGGGGGATTTGAAGAGGATGGAGCTAGGCCGTCTCAGTGGTGGCGGATGACAGAACAAGGAGCAACAGCTTCAAGTTGGATTGATGGAGATGTCTAAGATGCAGCTGAACTAAAACTGTAAAGCTATGTGGTTCTGTATATGTATATTAGAAGTAGTGAGAAAACACAGCCCATACCCACCCACAAACCCCACGCCCACCCACACACAGCCCCATGTACACCCACAAACCATCCTTCCCTCCTGCAAGCTGAAGCTCCGCTCCTCACTTACCCAGCTGTCCAGTCACACGGCTTTCTGCCTCCAAGTCATGGAGCCTGCCACAGAATAAATAATGCAAAATTATGCAATCATGCATGGTCATGCCTTTTACGTGCAAAATTGTGCAGGCACATAATTGAATAATTTTCTGGTGTGTAAAGATATAGAGAACAAAATTAAAAAAAAAAACTAAAGTTGATTGGTCAGTATTTACTTGCTAAATTTAAAGGTTAAATTTCCCTCAGCTTTTGGTTGTTTCTCTAATAATTTCAAGAGTATTGAACAATATTTACCATTGCTATATTAATATGGCCTAACTGAGGGAGGGGGCACAATAATATCTACCACTACCAGTATTGCCATGTGTGCAGCCACTGCCTAGGACACTCTCCTGTTACACCTCTGTAAAATAAGTACCAGTTAGGTTTTTGCATTATGTTGAAATTGTGAAGGATGATGCACTTATCTCACTGAAATTAATGGCAAACTTATGTTAACCACAATGGAGCAAGGAGTTTCACCTAAGAAGAATAGCCCAATGTTGCAAACACAAGATTTAAAAGTTAGTAATTTTGAGGAATTTATGATTTGGGGTGTTTTTTGCTAAATTGATATAGAAATGCACTCTGATCTTCAGCTCTGTAGTGATTCAGAAATTCCTTTTAAAATGTTGCATAATCCTTTCTTTGTATAAGAGGTAAAACAACAATTATAATAGATGAAAAGCTGTTAAAGCAGCTATCCTATGAGATTTATTAAGCAATTGTCCCAGAGGGAAAATCAAATTCATATCAAGAGTTTTTGGAAGCGGAGTCAAATAAGGAGTGCTTTCTTCCCCTCCAAATAATCCAAGGAAGGTCAGACTCCTGATAGCATTAGCTTTTAGTTTTATTTTTCCTTCCAGTAATGTTCTTCTTCCTTTAATCCCATGTTGTTACCTAACTAAAGGAGTTTAACAGACAAAGCCCATGATCTCTTTCCACATTTCACTGGGACCCTAGGTGTGGTTAGTACAGGGGCGGGCAATTATTTCGGGTGGAGGGCCACTTACTGAGTTTTGGCAAGCCATCAAGGACCACATGACAGGCAGCCAGGGGCAGATAAATATTAATTGTCAAAATGTTTTAGGGGCCCCGCGGGCCCGATAGAATGGCCTGGCAGGCCACATCCAGCCCACAGGCCACATTTTGCCCACCCCTGGGTTAGTAGTTTCATAAAAGTCAATAGGATTCTGCATCGCAAAGTAGTATGCTACAAGACAAAGTATCAATCATTCAGACTCAAATGATTAAATATCACTTGGTCAAAAGGCAGTTTCCAGTGGAGCAGGAAGAGATATAGAATAGGTGACTGCAAATCATGCTGCCTCATAAACTGAGTTTATCATGGCAGACTGTGTAGGAGATCAAATATAATTGCTTAAGATTCAGATATCATAAGTTTATTGGTGGGTATTCTGTTTTGGCTTTCAGATTTTATTTCATAGATATTTCTTCAAAGATTTTTCTTTACCTCCTCTTTTCTCCCCTATGAAAGAGATTTACAGTGATTCACGACTCACAATGTGAGCAGCCGTCAAAACGTTTGCTTGCTTTCCAGTGGTGGGCACAGGGGCAAAAACAATCTTGCCCTACATATGTTTGTTTATATTTCCTGAACTGGACTGGAAGTGATATTCAAAACTTCTCCACTTCTTTTTCTGACCTCTATTCCCTAATCTTCCTGCTGGCAGTTGAGAATATTGCAAATAATTCATGCTATTAGTTGTTAAGATACTTTATAAAGAAAATTGCCTCTCTTTAGCAATTAAAATGTTTACCCACGCAACAATATACATAAGACAGCCTGCACCAAAATTGAAGTCTCTGTAAGTATTAAAAATTGTTTCCAACAACAACTAAATGCGTTATCAAGTAATAATATAAGATGGGTTTTTTTAATTAATCCCTTCAGTCTATGAACAAAAAATCTCTTTATACTATCCTCTTGGCTTTTTTGCTTTTGAAAGAGGGGAATTCTCTGTCCCTGTCTCTCTGTCTCTTTCTCACTCACTCGTGCAAGCACGCACGCACCACATGTGACCATGCACATCTTCCTTTCCTCCCCATTATATGAGAGTAACCACAAATAAAAAATATTATCTAGTATTGTCCCCAACAGGTGATTCCCATAAGAGCAATAAGAATAATCACAAAGTAGAAATACCTGTCACTCCAACAATTAATTATAAAAATGGCCCTTCTGTCTATACTCCACACAGTCAATTAAAATTCAGTATATAGTAAAATATATATGATGCGTATATATTCAATATGACACAAGAATTGCAAAATACCGCAAGGTATCAAATAATGATCACTAATGAGAACAATATTTATTAAAGAGATTGCAAAAAATAGTATGTATGACAGAAAGGTATATATAAAGGTTTCAAAACATCAATTAGAATGCTTATAGTAAATACATGCACCCCCCCCCTCAAGAGCTATCCTAAAAAAATAGCTCTTGATATTAAGTAGGCAAAACAGAAATGTACAAAGGAAGGAAGAAGATACAAAAATGTCCTAGCAATTAAAGGGGAAAGGCAGCAGGCAGAGATCCCACTGAGCAGTCAGAAGCAGGAAAAAGTTATGCAGTCCAATTTTCTGGTGACACTTCCAATGGGAAAGGTTTGAGAGGCAAGTCTCATGCATCATTGTAACTGTTGTTTTTGGTTGTCACAAACAATTTTCAGATTTCATGTGGTAACTATAGTTACACTTCCCCAAAAAATATTGTATAGGAGTATGAGCAGGTAGCAGGGGAGGTATACTTCCTTAGGGGTCCAACAGAAGTTATTAGTAGATCCTAAATTGTTTGTGTATGTAAACACAGTCTAACTTGAGTAGACTGATATGTAGTTTTGTGAATGAAATCAGGCTTTCCCTGGTGAAACGGAAGAGAAAACCAGTAGAATAATACCCACACATTTGTAAATTAATTCAGCCAAGTGTGCTTTAAACGAGAAACCCCCTCCCACATACACATTTTTATGCAGAGCTGTCCCATCCCTCTTTCAGCACATTCCACCTCCTTCCATTTGGGAAGCAGAAATGCAGTAGAATTTATTCTTTACAAGATTTATGTATTCCGTCCACATACAAATGAGGTTACAAAGATGTTTAGAAAACTGTGGAATCAACTCATTAAAAAAATCCCCTTGTGTGTATATTTTGGAAGGAGTTGAGAAGCTTGCATAGTGCTTTGCAATCCTGTATCTCATGAGTGCATGTGACCTGACTGAATAATACCATGATTTATTGCTATTAAAATTTCCGTTAACTCTGTTTCAATGCCAAGCCTAAACTGAATGCAGCATTGAATTCTGCCACATTTGAATATGCTTTATGTTTTCTCTGGATGCCTATCCAGAATATTTCTAGCTATGAGGAAGTTCAGCTGTCAAGTTGTGACCATTCAGCTTTTGTACGTGTGAGTTCAGTCCATGGACATGTTAGTCCAGGTCCAAGCAATTTTTGAATATGTATTTTGTTAAATAGCATAATGAAGGAGAGATGACTGGGGCGTCAGCCCTTGTGGCAAGGGGGAAGGACATAGCAGCAGCATGGCCTGGCTATCTCTACTTCTCCCAGCACCCCAGACACTGAGCCTCCCAGGTGCACCACTGTTGCCACAGGCACTCAAGTGTTCACTTACATCTCCACTTTTGTTTTGCTAACCACATTCAAAAAGATTTAATCAGTGTCTACTAATTGACTGGTGTTAGTTCAAACTTTCTATTCCAAACTATCCATTCAAAACACATTAGTCATTAATAGAAGTCTTGTTGAATCAGCTACACAAAGCTTCACCAGCACAAAAAGTACTAATGCCTCCAAGGAGAAAACAAAAACAAAGAGACCAGAAAGGGGGAAAAAAGGCTATCAAACCTTATGAGGTAAGGATAGCCGAAAACGCAGACTGTCCATGTGACTGGGTGGGTGGGGTTGTCTATTCACTTCCCTATCGCAGAATCATAACCACAGTTTGAATTTGCTGGGAGTTGAAAGGTTGAGAATAGGAAGGTTTGAAGGGAGAGTGAGTGGAAGGACTCGCATTGATTTCAGTGGCCCTTTGAAAGGGGCTGTGACAAAACACTAAGATTTAATTATTCCTCATTCATTAGAGGTGGCTTCACTGGGAGCCCAGTCTTATTCTCACTGAAGTCCATGGAGCTGCTGCCTGTGTCTTACCATTTTTTAAATGGGAATTTGAGTTTCCCAGTCTGTTTATAAAGAAGGCATATTAGAAGCATAAGAAACAATTGGGTTTCTCAACCCAACGAAGGCTCTGAAAAAATTCAGTCACATATTATGCAAGCTTAGAAAAACCTTGTTTTTCTTCTGCTCTTCTTTATATCCAAAATATCTTTCTTCAAACTACCTTGTGGTTTCTGCAATCCCTTTTAGTCACCAGTGAAGCCATATATGTGGATCCTCTGGAAGGAAAGGTAAACATCAGATAAAGGCAATGATTTGTAAAAATGTAAGCCAATGGAACCAGGACAATATGAAAAAATAATGATTTGGGAAGTACACAGAAATCCTCTCTTTTATTAATGGAAAGAAGCAAAAGGAGACAAGTAAAAGACACTGGGAAGCATCAGGCACCACCATCCAAAAGTTCACTTATCTGCTTATCTGATTTGGACTGATTTAAGAGATGTATGTCATCTGGGGCTCATCACTGTAAACACAGGATACAATCCAACGATGCCCTCCAAATTTTGGGTGGCTCTCGTGGCCAGCTGACCTTTAAGGAAAAGCTTTTGCACTCACACCTGTCAATCACAAATGTCACACAGAAGTGGTTACAGTGTACAAGCCAGTAGGCTATTCAACAAAGAGATAAAGCTAAACTGCAACTAAACAAAAAGCTAACTTCATTCCACAAACCCTTGTCTAGAGATCTCCCATTGAAGTCAATGGGAATGCTGTGTATGGAAAGGGTTAAAAAGTACTGGCTTTTTAGGTTATGCAAAGCACATTAAGCTATGTTAATAATTTAGGCTAGCCTGTTGCCTGTTAATAGCAGAATTAAGTAGGAACAGGGACAATGCTTTTCTTGGCTATTTGTAAGTTAAATAGTTGTATGGGTCATGGAAACTGCATAGAGATTCACCTCACATAAATTTTGTTTGATATTTTTCTACGTTGGGGAGGGAGAAAAATTTCTCCTCATCCAGCCTGTTGAAATTTCTGATTTTATGACTCTCTAAAGTCTCAAAAATAGATCCCTGTCAGCAGAATATCCTTTCAGGTTCCAAATCATAACATTTACATTGAATTACTGGTTAATAAAACAAACTAAAGTAAAGCCACTCTACAAGGAACCTAGCAAATCATATGACCAGAAGGGCAGTTTAATAAATAGTAGCATTTAATCGGTAATTTGATGTCAAATATATGAAATATTAAACAAGATATAATAATCCCTCCAGGAATATGAAAACATTCACATTTCTTAATCTAAAAGTCTCATTGATGAGGCAACAAAATCATTCCACATGCCAGAGGTTGCTTTCTGAATTATGATGTCCCCTATGCCAAATAAAGGAAGGATCTCAGACCTAACAGGAGGCGCACCTTTGTTTTCCCTAGCGGACATCGGCATTTACATTTTAGCCCCCTAGTACAGTCACTCTGCTGCCTCACTCACGATACCTCCTAAATTAACAAATAATACACTTAAGGGATTCCTGGAAGGCTTATTATCTCTTTCGAATATATCATTAGCTCAACATATAATTTCTGACATAATGTGCACAGCCCTTCTGGTAAAGCAAGTCTCCCACAGGTTAAATATGATATCATAGATGTGCCTGGCTTCACAGTATAATTTTCTATCTCTGCAGATATTAAGGCTACATAGAATAGAAGCTTTCTGCAGGCCCTGCATTTTGTGTGCTTTCACAACCAGCAGATCGTGGTGAAATTGCTAGTCCATTAAGTCATCATTTCTATTTGATGGTATAAAAGAAAATGTTGTTTTCATACCCCCATCTTTGGCTAAAAAGAGGTATAATTTCAAGGTTAAGATTCTTGTTTCTAGCCCACTAACAACCCTTCTGGCTGTTTTAGACATCTACATTGCTACAATCATCTTCAAACCACTCATGCACCCCCATGTCATTCTGGTCTCAGTAGTGACAGGAAAGAAAACAAAGAGAGGAGCTGCTGATGGAACAGTTCCCATTGGGAAGTAGCTGTTCCTTAATATGTTTTCAAACTGTCATACTTTGAGTTACAGGTCAAAGGTGTCTGCAGTGCTGAAAATCAGTTAAATTTCCACTCCCTGAGCCTTGTCTACACTAGGAAATTCAACTCGTAGGCAAAAAGCTGTCAGCCGATGGTGCAACTGAAGCAGTGGTAGTAATGATTTAAAGATAAGTGTAAAGATAAAACTAAATCATATATACCTAGTTTCATAAATCTTTCTGGAACCTTGGTCTGCACTCACCCATGTTTCATTTCTGACTTTCAGCAATGCCATGTGTCCTAGCTTTAACTTGCTTTCTATGGGCCAGTTTGAATAACACCAGCTCTGAAAACTTAGTCCAGAATATGTGTTCTTTGAGAGTAGAACAACAGCCCAAAATGAAATGTATTCCTACAAGACATACAAAAAACTAGAACTCCTGGTTCCTACAAGGCATTCTCCTAGTCTAGGGACTTATGGAGTCCAGTACTGACCTCTTGGCCAAGAAGGTGGGGTATGGTTACAAGAGGCAGGGAATAGAGCAGTTCATCACACCTCCTTGGCAGCCTCTATCACTGGGGCTCCTATAATGTCTCAACTAAATTTGAAGTTGTCTTCTTCCCCATTAGAAATCTTGGGAGATGAAGTAATGCAAATGTTGACTCTCCTGAGTAATGTTCAGAAGAAAATATCTGGATGTACTTTCTTGCATCAATAAGAATGTTCTGAGACCATGATCTATTAGATTCTCCTTAGCTTTGGGTAACAATCCATGTCATGATCTTCTCCATTGCTTCCTGGTTGAGTAGCATTCCAGAGCCTGTGACAAATCAGCAGCATATAATTAATATGTAATAGGGGAATACCCATTGCATCTATTTCTGGAACTATTTGTTTCAATTGATGATTTAGAGGACAAGCAAACACATCCATCCATCTATTGGTGCCTTTGTATATGGCCACTTTTGCACTATAAACCAGAGAGACATTGAGCTAAATTCCATTCTAGTGTAACTCCTGATTTCAGCTAAAAGCTGAGCCTTATTTTTAGCAAACTCTTGAGTATAAAGGACTCTATCATGAATTCCATCTATGAGACATTAGACAGGAGAGGCCCGTAATCAGAGAATGAGAATTTGTTAGCAATTTGTGCTTATAAGTATCTGGTAATAGAATTTGTACAAAATAAGTTACTTCTCATTTTGAACAATTATCCCTGTTTGTACCTCATTTCATGAAACAGATGTCATTTTCAGTCTTGGAAGGTCTCATTAAGGGACTTTCAATATGGGAGGCTGATCTCTTCTAACTTTCCCATACCTTAAAAACTTAAATTTCAGGACTTTCATCACAGTTAATGTTTTATAAAGAATGTGAGAGGTGAAAAGCACTATATAAATGCACAGTACTAATTATTAAATTTATTTCATTGGTACAGTTTTCTCTTGTTTCAGGTCATATAAGAAACATAGGCACTCTGACTGTGATGATGAACACTTTAAAAATATCTGTGAATAAAGGTATAGCTATAAATAGGCCCCAGATTTCCATGAATAAAAACCAGCCCCTTTTACTAGGTGACAAGTGTTCTGGCAGACAAAAGTGACAAGGCAGCCGCTATTTGTTTTCACATTTGCTGGTGTCTACTTCTCTGAAGTGCTATGTTATAGCTAAATTATCTTTTCTGCTAGGATTCTGATTGAGAGCTTTTGATATACCTAGGGAAAGTAACTTGCTTTATTAATAGACAATAGCTTTATTACTGACACTATTCACAAATGGTTTCCAGTTAGGTTCAGCTGTCTTATAAAATGACATCTTCACACAGTGACTGAACTAGATAAACGATTCCACACCTGCCAAGGGTTTGATCCTGCCCTCCAAAATGCAGCGTACTTCACTGTTATATCAGCTTGTCAAATCATGTACTGTACATGCTCCCAAACGGGTATAGCATTCAAATCTGAATCATTCCATTTGAGAATGAGCAGCAGATGGCGATCTTGCTTTATGTGTCCAGCTTTACACCATGATTTCCTTTGTGGAAAGTTCAGGTACAGTTTTCCTTTTCACATCCCCCTCCTTTTTTCTACCCACTTTTCCTTCACCAGAATTACACTCCATTTTCTTTAATCAGGTTCATTTACATCCTACAGTGCTGCTTTAGTCTGAAGATAGGCCTTTTTCGTGCATATTTTCCTACAGACAGGGACCAGGGTGAAGATTCAGCAGTGTGTCTGGTTAATAGCACATAGACTCATACCAGTTACTTTATGTAGAGAAAACATTATATTTGCATAATACTTTATTCCCATTGGTTTCCTTGTATGCCCAATTTAATTAGTTTGTAACATTTCAGTAGCATTTTCCTAAGATGTTAATAACATGTTGGGGAGGCTGGGCACGTTTCTGCTAGTCTTTTTACTTTCAATGCTGGCAGACTTTTATCTCTTTCCAGAATTTTGTTCCAGCAGTTGTTTTCATTTGGATGTTTATTTCCGATGCCTTGATGTGTTTCTCTTTTCATTTTACAATTTCTTACACAAAAGAAATATGACGAATAATATAAAAGAAAGCTAATACTTCTGTTCTTCCTTTGCTTTTTTCGCAGTCATTTAGATGTCAAACTAGTTTGGACTTTTTTGGATGTCATTTAATTGGAGAAATATTTGTTTATTTTCTACTGATTACATTATAAATATGAAGCAGCTTTCTGTAGTAATTAAACATTTGATCCTGAAAGGTACTGAGTGTTCCCACTAATATCTATACAGCAACTTGCAGGATTCAGCCCTTGCTGAACTAATTAAACAACTGGGATTGTTTTACATATGGTTTAAGTTGTATAGGCCTGATCCAACAACCCCTTACCAGTGTAGTCCTTCCTCATGAGTATATGTGCGCCCACTGCATCAAGTCAGTGTAAGCAGATTCTTGTGCCTACTTGGAGCATTACTGATTTCAAGAACTGTCAGCCTGAGTAATGCAAGAATTATAAAATGAAATTATTGTGGCTCTATATAGGAAAAGATAGATATTTATCTGTTTGGAACCAGTTGAATGATATTTTTAGGGTGGGAGTGTTCATACATTATGGATTCATAGGGCCCCTTGGTATTACAGCAATGTAAATACTAATAATCAGACCTAAAATGTTAAATATCCATGATACTGTTTTGACAGAACAATTCTGTCATTTTATAAATGTTCCCTCCTTTTGTCTTATTATGTGAAACTGAAATCAAACGATTTAGAGGTGGGATTAGGTTATCCAACCTATTTTCCATGCAAGTGTGCAATCCCCTTACTCCCATGGGACTACTTACATGAGTAAGGAGTTTATGAGCAAGTCCGTTATTTCTTATGCATGTTCTTTATTCAAAGACAGCTGGAAAATGATGCATTCTTCAATGACATATGCATGTTAATATAAATTGTGTACTCTCCACTAATCTAATACTCATGAAATGAGCACATCAATCATGGAAATTAAACAATAACTTCTTACTTGAACAAGTTCTGCAATGAATATATTACAAAAATAATTAAGAGATAATGTCAATTGCATAGAACTTTATCATAGGACAATAGTCTTCATTTGCAAGATTAAAAAAACCAAGACAAATCACAGGCATTTTTCAAAAACAAAACTCACAGGCATGTTTTTTCAAACCATGAGACATTTATTCTTTGGCAACATTTTATTACAATGACACTGTTTCTATTAAATCAAATGATTGATGGATGCTAGGGGCATCTAAGTGACAATTGCTATCTGTAACATTTTTGAAAAGCTGATTGCTGATTAGCTTCAAAAATAAATTTGTTTCTTCTCTTCTTACCAATCAAAAGTCAGCCTGTGGTTTAAAAAAAAAGCACCAATTTTGTAAAGTTGCTATGTATTCCTGAAAAAGGAGATTCATTTTATTTAATCAATTAGCTGTAATGAAATACGATGTATCTCACTGCCCAACCACATTTCTCCAAGTGTCCATAACAAGAGAGTAAAAATCTTATTTTCAAGCCTCCAAACAATTGTGGTAATGTGGTAATCATCAGTTATAGGAAAAGGTGTGGTTGGTTCTATTTTTATCTTGGGTACTTTGCCCATTCACTGAGGCAGGAAACACTGATATTTCCATACCCATTAGGTGACCTGGATTTTGCTGGGTTTTAGCTAGATCAGGCTGCCTTTTATGCACTGCAAAGGCAGTCACTGTTTTGTACTATTCTGTGGAAACATGCTACGAGCTGCAAGCCAGAAGTGCCTGAGTTTAAATGTCAAGTCTTCAGACTCTTGTTTATATTTCCTTACACTTCACAGTGCTCATTTCAGATCAAGGGCATTAGCCGTCCATCTTAGAAGGGCGTCCACTATTGGCGCCCTGTTTTACAAATAAGGAGAAGTTACACAAGGTTACTTTAGGCTGAGCTGGAAACAGAAATCTGGTAATATTTAAAAAAAATAGTGAAGTGATTTAGAATATGTAAATAGTCTACGGAACAAGCAAGAGAGAGTGAAACTTTATAGCTCAGTGTGGCTTAAGGCACTTCCCTGGGATGTGGGTTCTGGCCTCTGTTGCCAGGACTGTTTATTCATTTTATACTAGAAACCTATTGGCCAGAGAGGAGAGGAAAGGGGAAATTTTGGCAATAGGCCCAGAAACCAGAACCCCCTCCCCCACAGGAGTGACATAACTACTAGGGCAGCTCTCTCTTGCTTGTTCTCCTTGCACCATCATTCTTGCACTTTTGGCACAGCGGGCCAGCTTCAGCAGGAATCAACCCAATCTAGCTCATATCCTATTGAAGAAGACAGTCGTGTAGGCAGTGTGAGCTGTGGATATGAGTCCACAGCTTAAAATCCAGGTGTCACACTCTTTGGCCAGGTACCATAACCACTAAGTTACTGAGGGAAAAATGGGCATCACCACCATTCAAAAGTACAGCGGGGTTGCTGCACTACGTACTGAACTGAACACTGCTGTCAGTTAGGATAGCTCCTCTGCACAGAGTCCCTCCAAATGTTTTGAATCCTGAATTGATGAAGATCCGCCCTTTTGTTACAAGGGGCCAAAGGGCTGCACTAAGCTTAAGACTTGCCTGGCTCTGCCTGCTTCCTGATTTGGTATAGCTGTGCTTAATTGCTCTACTGGCTACACACAGCTAAGGTTCAAGCTATCTAGCCAATAGATCCAGAGGCATGTTGTTTGCTTAATGCTTCTAAAGCCCATCTGGTCTCTGACAATGGTCTAACTTTGTCTTCCTGACTTTTGCCTGGTTCCTGCTTTAAATCTTGACTCCCAGCATCTACCTTGTAACCTGCAGGAGCCCCGCTTCTCAACTGCTGTAGGCTCCCTGCCTTAGACTCTGTCCCCGGCCTTGCCTTCATGTGCTGTTTTCAGCTTGTTTTCTGCTCTTGCTGTTGCCCTGTATTTCCTGGCTTCTGACTCCTGGCACAGTGTTTCTCCATGGCTTCTGACTCCCTGTTCTTATCTTGGTTCCTAATGCTGTGTTTTGGCCTTGCTCTCCAGGTTTGTAACCTGGTCCTACTTGTTAGGTACCTGAGGAATAGGAGTTCAAATGCATCTCTCTGTCTAGTATTTCCTTTTGCCAAGCTGTATGAGTCACCCTGTTCAGTATCTATAATGCTCTGGCTGCCACTGAACACTGCTTAGGGACCTGAAGAACCTAACCCAGTTGAGTTGGTTACCACTCTGGAGACAGTACCTACATGATAGATTCAGATCTGATCCCTGGGCTTAGTGTTGCCATGACTTACTTTTAGGCATCACTGAAGAGGAGAATCCAGAGTCAGGGGTCCAAGCGCCCTAAATCATGCATAGGATCCAGAACAATCAACTTAATAAGCGAAGAAACGCTTAAGAGCTAGACAGTGGGGCAACACCTCATTGTGTTTAAAAGCCAGCTTTTTCAGTATGCGTGAGGGTTGTGGGGGATGTTTAAGTGCTTTAGAGCTTTGTTACATGTTAACTTTAGGCAGCTACTGGAGCTCTTAACGCCTGGATTGTCTACACACTAACACTTGAAACTAGTTTTAAACACCCTTTAGGCAGCTTGAAGTTATGCCACTCCACAGCAGGTTTATCTGTGATCTGTTCCCTAGCTGTATTACAGTAATGTGTGCCCACTCTAGGCTACACATTAGTGTAAACACACCACCAACTGCTTCCCCCACTGCTTGTCTGGCCACTGAGGCTGCTACCACCACTAATTCGGCTGCTGCTGCTGCTCCTGCTCTGCACTGGGCAGCCACAAGTAAGCTGGGGGACACAGGAGGTATGGGTGAGCCACAAGGGCCAGGGAGATGTAGGGGGGAGCCTTGGTGGTGAATACTGGGTGAACACTGTAACCACTAGAGTACTATGTACAAGAGAGGCGCTACCGATATTATTTTAAAGGAAAAGTGGCAGCTACGATTGCACTTGTGTGGAGTCTAATCTAGTAGTTGTGCAATATGCATTTTTAGAGTGTACCTACGAGGCAGATAAAGGAACACCTTGGATCCTCACTGGGCTTAAGCATGAGCTAGATGTTGAACAATTTAACTTGTTGAGAGTAAGAGGTTCTGAGCACGTACAGGAGCAGAATTTGAGGTACTTTTAGAACTTTTAAGTAAAAAATACCCAGAAGTGATCGAGGCTTGTAGAGACCAGGCACATCTAGTAGCTGAACAGGGCTGATACAATTTTAGATTTGAGCACCTGAGTTTGGGTATTTTTTTAATTATTTGGCTCTAAATGTTTCTAGGATTGTGGGTCTAAAATGATATTAGCAACAAAGAAATGGGGGGGGCAGGATGGGGTTAATTCAATGGAAGCATCACCTCTGCATCTGAGGAAGTAATTTGACCGATTATTATCACCTTCAAAACTGTTCTTTAAATATTAACTAAAGCTACAAGCATACATTTTACCTGTCTAGAACATAGGCCTAATCTGACTTTTGTTTGAGTTAATGGCAAAACTGCTGTTGACTCTATTTGGAGCAGCTCTATATGTTAAACAGCTTTAATATTATCATTTCACAAGTACAGATCAGTATTTGTGATAGAGGACTAATAATCCTTTTCATATTGCTATTTATATGAACAGCACAATTATAGCAATATAGAACTAATATGGATTGGGTTGCTAATTTGAAAGATAAAAGCATATGACTTACATTTTCCACAATATATTTCCAGATTGTAATTAGAACTAAAATGAGCTCTATCTGTGGACTCATCTCAACTCACATGGATTATGTTGTGCGTTATAATGTTAATACAACTGGTGTTATTATTCAAAAATTAGTTAGGAAGGCTTAATGAGCCTTCAGATTGATTGAAGCTGTCATATGGGAACAAGCTAGAATTTTGTTGGTATCCATTAGTAATACAGGTTAAAACAAAAGTACACTCTTCTTTATTTCACCCCAAGTTCTGCCCCCTTTGATAGGCTCAGTTCCTCACATCTGTTTTGAAAAAGATGTGGTGCATTATCTTCTAAGGAACTTAAGTAGGTTTGACAGAAGTCAAGAGGTAAGGACATCCACTCACGAAAATACACATTTCTCACTTTATGGATTCCATCCATGCCCATTAAAGGACCATGTACTGTAGAACTGTTTCACTTGGGAAGATGCGCACTTCAGGTTCAATCAGGTTAACCCTTTGAAACATCATTTTACCTCTGAGGCTCCCTAATTTACTAAATATTTCTGAAATTTCTAACAAGCTAATCAATTTGTTCATAGCAATGCCTCTTGTATAATAGCAAATTAGTGCATTGATTGAATGCAATTATTTATGCAGAAAATACAAGCATACACTTGACATCCCAATCCTGAGATAATTTATTATCAAGGCCACAGGGTATTAGTGGATCAAGCATTTGGTGACAGAGACCATATTTCTTCAACTCCTCTGGGGTACACAATAGCTTAAAAGTAGTTCAGCTTGCTATTCAAGTAAATCTTCTGCACAGTAGATAAAGATAGACTCAAAAAGTTTTGTTGTGAATGTGCAGACCAAAAACATACTGAAGCTTGTTAAGCAGTTGACTAGGAATTTTAGCTAGTCTTTGTCCTAGACAAATCAAAAAGTAACCTCTGTCTCACCCTGCCATTTCCTGTAGTAGTCCAAATAGAGAAACCCTATACTACACTGTATTAAATATGGGTAGTACGTAACAGCCATTACAATGTTCTCATAAACAGTGTTGTCATCATTAAGTTGCATAGATCCAACACCATCTCTTCCTAGCCTCTCTGTTAGCATTCCCCAGTCCATGGTTGCTCTACTTTAGGAAGCTTTTCTTTATCAGAATTAGGCTGACCATTGGCATTTGGCAGAGTCCAGCAGCTGCAGTCCTTAAGTAGCCATTTTGCAGCACGGTATTTCTTATTATATCTTCCTGCATTTCAACTAATAAGTTATTGCATTTTTCCTTTATTATTTCTGAGAGTGCCTTCCCTCCTCAGTATCATTTTCATGTTCTCACTGCCTCTCCTCTTATTTCTGTGCAAGATTTTCAAGACTTCCTGTGTGGTATAAGAATATTTATCCAATTTTGAAAAGTGCCTTAGGAGCCTAAATCTTTAGCATTTTCAATGAGATTCAGATTCTTAAGTACATAATGACTTTTTCAAATAGGATAAAGGCTCCTAACACACATACATGCTTTTTAAGATTATTTTACCTCTTATCTTAACTTTGGTTGCATCATTATTGGTGCAGGTACTCAGTTTTTCTTCACAAAGCACAACACAGATCCCTGGCACTGGGTAAACAGCTAGTCACCATCATAACATCAAGATGTGTTCCCTTCAAACCATTTTTATTTAATCTATATATGTTGGCAATAATTTTCTTGTAGTATGAATACACTGTTAACTACTGTGGTGGGTCCTTCACACTGGTCAAAAGCATACAGCAATCCAAATACATTTGAAAATAGGATAAGCTCATCCCATTGAATGTACTGATGTCCATTGTTATGGAATTGATAAATCAGGAGGCCAATATCAAATGTCTTACGTTTCCATGAATGATCATTCCATCTATGATCATTGTGTAGCTGTTCTTGTACTCCTTAAAAGATACAAATCAAGTTAAACATTATCCTGACAAAGTGTTTGACTGTTATGTTACAAGGCGTAACAGGATTTGTTATATTTCTAAGATCAGATCAAGCTAGGATTCTGGTTCAGAACTTTCCAAACTAGAAGTTAGACAGAATGCAATATCAAAATGTTTACACTGGGTTTTGATTCATGAAATACGCAAAACCCAAACCATTATTTTTCCCTCATCTTCAACTTTGGGGAAGGTCAAATCCAGACAACTTGGATGCCTCCTTATTTACCATAGGTAGATATGACATCAGTATTGGTAATGTATTGTGCTGCTGGATCTGTTTATTTCTAGTTGATGTTATCATGTTGTCTTGATGGTCATGGTATTTGAAAAAATGTTAAATGCTTTGGTATTGACACATATATGAGGTATTATAGTTGTTAATTGTTATGAGCGTTGAGACACATTGCGTGATTTCAGAGTATCTTCTAAGCATCTATAGACCACTGACATCCCATCATCTTTTTCTTCCATTCTTCAGAATGTCATATTAGAAATAACTGGGCCCCTGAATATTCAGATGTGGTAATATGTGGCACAAGCAATTAAAAAGTATGAACATTACCAAAACACTGAATGCCTACCATTTATTGCAAAATTTATAATACATTTGGGCCAGATTATCCAAATAAATTCAAAGACATGCCTAAAGACATATATGGACTTGAGGTATCTAAATCCCAAACCGTAGTCCTGAAAAGCCCCACTTGATTACCTCTAAACTGATGTATTGCCTAAGCTCAGTTTTTGACACTAAATTTCCCCAGATACTTGAAGTTCTGTTTCTGTCTCTGCTCAAAGCATCTCTTCCTGATAGGCATAAAATTGCTCAGCCCCATTTCAAAGATACTTCCATCTGGGATCCAGAAACTAGGCATTCCCCCACCTGTTTCCCTTGAGTAGATTGATAGAATATGAGTGTTCTAAAAATGTCTATTTATCAGGCCCCACACATGCTGCAGCATGAGGCATATGTTTCATTCAGAGCCAAGCTGGAGGGAGAACAGCCACTGCCAGCGCTTCCTACCCACTGGAACGTGGTGGGGAGGGTGTTCATCAAAACATGGAGGCCTGCATTGAAGCCCTCCTTCCAAGAGTTTTTCTTCATTAATTTTATCCAATTCATTTTTCATATAAAATGCATTAGTAACGCTTGGACCAGAGACTGGAATCCAGAGTTCTTCCTTCTCAGATGGGTGTCCTAAATAAGAGCCTAGAGTCATTCACTCTTTGAGTTCAATGAAGCTTGAGTTCTTTCCTGCAACAAAGAAAAGTTTCATCAGGACATCCCCTGCAAAGAATATGTTCTAGCCTAGTGGCTGATACATTTCTTTGGAAGTGGGAGATGAGAAGTGGATTTGAATCTGTTCGGACAGAAAAGGGATTTGCATCTGGGTCTTCCACATTATGGGTAAGTGGTCTACCCACCATACCAAAAAGTGACCTTTTGCAGATGTTTTGAACAGAAGGTTGTAGATACCTACCTTCAAGAAAGGGTTCTGAATTATGAGCCCTGAATGCAGGGAGGTACATCTTTCATTAATGCTGGGTAAAGCACACATGACTCAGAGAGGAGTAGGGTTTTAGATAGGTGTCTATCCTCCATTTTTTCATACTGATTAGCTCCCTTTACACTCAGCATGCTGGTTGTTTTGGAGCTCATTCTGAGGGGCTCCAAAGGAGTATTTAGGAGCGTAAGTACATAACTCGGGAAAGAAATCTAGAAGGTAGATGCTATAACAGATAGCAGATGCAGTCTTGTCAAAACAAAGTCTTTCAGGCATTTTTACACTATTGACTAGGCTATCTTGCAGGAGAGAAGTTAAACTTGTGCACAAGAGTTTTAAGGATCAAGTTAATTTTCACCCTTTTGCCATTTTTGTCACTTGTCTCTTATCGTAGACAATTATGGCTGTTATCCATTTAAGCCAGGTACAGACATCATACTTTTACCAGTATGTCTTCAGAAATTAGTCTATACCTGTAGCAGAATAGAAGTTCAGCACACACAGATTAGTTTAAAAATGGTGCAATGGTGGAAGAGTGAGTACTGTCTCTGGATTTGTCCAGGATGAGCCGCACAGAGTACTTTCAGCCTGTCTAGCATCAAAGAAGCAGAGGTGCTGGAGAATTCCCCTCACAATGCGTGTCTACGATGAGCAGAGCTGGAGCAGGATGTCAGACAGCAAATGGAAGGGGTCAGAGGACTGCGGCTGGAACCGAATGTGACCAGGTCAGGCCAGGTGGAACCCTTCACCCGCAAGTAGGTGGGAAAGGGGGAAGGAAAGAGCCAGTGAGCTCAACCCTTTTGCAGTGCAAGACTGCTCCTTGGGAGCTTAAACAAAGTATTTTTTTTCCCCTTTTGTTTCCTGTTTTCTCTGAAGGATTCCTTTTTTTTCTTCCTTGCTTTTTTTTTTCTTCATTTGTACTTACCTCCACTGAAAGCTTATATTTGTGTTTGGGGTCTGTACCTGAATGATCCTGCCTGACCCCAAAGGGGCTAGCAGGAGGACAGGGATCTAGGACTGTGAGTCTGTTAGAACCAGGCTTAACTACCCCAATCCAGAGAAAATAGTTCCACCAGCTGGTGGTTTTCTGTGTCAGATGCAACAACTAAGATGTGGTTAGGTCAGAGTGAAGGGGAGGATGGAGCCCCATGAATTGGTCCAGCCAAGGGCCCAAGGTGATTCTTCCACTGAGAAATATCCTCCCAATAATAATCCTAAGAAACATCAAAGACATAGCAGGCAAGAATAAAACATCAGGGAAGGGCTGAAAGAAGTGGTGGCTACTAGGGCTGTGCAAAGCTTTGGTTGCTGATTCAATTTGGAGGAGATTTGGCCCGATTCAGTGGCCGAATCTCCGAATCCAAATCTAATCAGAAGACCCATTAATCTCTCTGAATCAAATCGGAAGCCTCTGATTCGAGTCAGAGAGATTCAATGATTTAGACATAGCCACAGCTTTATATGTTTTTTCTACATACTTCAAGGTACCAGGTGGCTTGTGAATGCTGAGATGCTGGGGTAGACGGAGTGTCCCACTGGTCTGGGGGGGGCACCCAGGATCCCCCCGCGGCCAATCACCAAGTCAGAGGGCTGTGGGGGGATTCTCCATGTGCTCAACAGCAGACCCAGAACTGGACCAGAAGTACTTCCGGTCCACTTCCTGGTCCACTGCTGAGCATGCAGGGAGGCCCCCCTCACACTCCTGTGGGATGCTCCATCTGCCCCACCATCTCAGCATTCAAGAGCCATGCCTGGTACCTCAAGGTATGTAGAAAAAACTTATAAAGCTGTGTCTGTGGCCAAATCACTGATTCTCTGAATCAGAACTGAATCTTCAGACTCGGATTCAGCCAAATCAAATCAGAACAGTGATACAAATCAACTACTCAAATCACTGTCCCCCAAATCTTTCCAAATCCTAAACTGAATTGAATACAGCCTGCTTTGCACACCCCTAGTGGCTACAGCTCCTGGCTTACCAGAAACAGGAAATATGTCAACACACCAAGGACCAAAGCCCCACAGCATGTATCCTCGACACCCCTGCTAATGGGTGAATGTTCATTACCAATCTAAATTACACCGCTTACAGAAAACTGCATAACTTAGACTGATTATGTCTCAGGTTTTTTGAATGTCTGTACCTAGCCATAGTTAGTAGCCAGTTGGTACATGTACATATAGACTAATTAGCTCCATAGTAAAGTGTCACAGTTAGTGTGGCCATCATACAGGACAGTGCAGTTGTCCTCTGTCCTTTACAGATATGAAACTGGATGCCTTTATGTCCTCTATTTTTCTCTTGAAGAGCAAAATAGAGGACATAAAGTTATCTGGTTTCATATCAGTCGAGGACAGAGTAGCAGAAAACTGGAATGTCCTCTATGATGGCCACCCTAGTCACAGTCTACATGTGCACCTTGTAGGGTATTAGCGCATAGTAAACTAATTCACTCTGCTGTAAGATAGTACTGTCAGTGGTAGTACTCAGGGATAGTACTGTCCTGCAGTGGAATAATTACATGCAGTTAAACATACACATAGACAGTGACTGCAGGTGTAAATAGTGCCCTGTCAGCACAGCCAGCTGGGGGTCAAACTCCTGCGTGACACTTCTGCCCCAGCCAGCCCCTCTGCTGCCTAATGCCACCACCCAGAGCCCGGGGCTGACCCCCTGTGCCCCCTTCCAGCCTGGGCCTGCTTCACTCTGGCTCATATTGCTGCTGTCCTGGGCATGTAGATGCTGCACCTGGAGTTTATTGCTTCACCTTAATTGCATGCGTAGATACACCCAGTATCAATTTCTTGTTCTCATACACTATACTGCCATGTTTGGATTTTTACAGATTTTTTTCCTCTGAAAACAAACAAAACAATGCTCCGTGTTAAGCCAGGAATTATACTGAAAAGCTAGGGAGTGTTTTGTTTGGTTTGAGGGTTTTTGAAGACAAACATAGTTGCAGCAAAAATTGCAGGAAATTCACAAACTCTTCAGCAAGAGTATAACAATAATAATGAGTGTAGTAATAATAATAAGAGTCATAGTAGTTAAGAAATACCTAGATTCTATAAAGTGCTTTCATCAGGAGATCTCAGAGAATCTTACAATGGAAATAAGCATCATTATTCCCATTCCACACATGGGAAAATAAATGTACCATATATAGACTAAAGACCAGAATCCCTGTCTTAGGTCCACAAAAATACATACGAAAAACTATGCTTCTAGATTTCATCTTAAAAATACCCTACAATTCATATGCAACTGCCATCATCTGTCAAAATCACAAAAGCTTTCAGGGTCAATTGTATCTTGCATTTTTCATGTACCTTCTATTCTATTCCTTCCTTCATTTTTTTAACCTGCAGGTGTCCCCATATATGTTGCATTATAAGCTGATTATTTTTTCTCTATTTTGGCACAAAACTACTTTCAGCTCAATTTGTTTTAGTATTGTATTTCAAACCTCTTCTTTTCTGAATAGGGAGGGATCTTAATTTTTTCTTCCTCAATAAAAATGCTGCTTGCAGGCTATTATTTTCAGCTTTTAAACATATAATCATACATAGACATTGGTTTGCTGGGTTTTTTTAATTCAAAAGCCTAAAGCTTTCTGATTTTGCATAAGATAAGTTCCATTGCTCTCTCAACTTTTTCTTTTTTCCCTCACAAAGAACAAGAATTCAAAAGTTGAAAATATCCTAAGCTGATGCTGTTTTTGTTTTCAATTCCTTTCTTTATTCAAAACCATTTACATCTACAACTTACAGCATCTTTATCTCCCAATTTTCAGACACTCTTCTGCTATCTCTGGAGGCTGTCCCCAGATTCACCCAGAGAGAACTAAAAGATAGGGGAAATCATATATCATTAACAACAATACAAACTTTTGCCTGCTGAACACTTAACAGGGGGAACTCAAGGAAAGTCTGAAGGGAAGGATGCTCTCAGTCACTTCTTCAGGCACCCTGGAAGAACAATATATTGTTACTGAATCTACACCGTGCAGTCTAATTGCAGGGTATGTAGCTTCCCCCCCTTCCCACCCTGAACACACACACATGCACACCTTTTTCTGTGTGAGGGTATAAATGGTTTATTGCTTTCAGAACTGGTTTTGAGATTGAGAAAACCAACAAGATCTCCAGCAGTAAACCAGTGAATCATGACTGCTTGGTTTTGACAGGAGTGTTTTGTTTTATATTTTGTTTTTTTAAAGCTGCCTGTTTCATGTTAGTTCTGTACGTTTCCAGACCACTAGTAAGTCCTACAAGCCATCTGACTGGTCTGTATACTTGTAACATGGTTATTATAAAAATGAGATATAGGATTGTGAAACAGCCTTTTTGCCATTCTCACAACTGAGGGTCCTGTAGACCTCATTTTCACAGTTCCAAAGAATCAGCTCTGGCTTTGTGAGGACTGTGAATAACCAGTGAAATCTAAAAATATGAGTGACAAACATTCAGCTGAAGTGGAGGTGTTATGCAGGTTTCTGTTTTCTCAGTTGCCTTTTCAATGAAAAGAGATAAATGCTATTTTAGATTGAAAATAGAGATTCTTCTTTTTTTCCTCAAACTGAGTTAGAGGAGGCCAAGGAGGACTAGCCACAGGTAGTATAGACATCAATAAGCTATCTCTGGCTATTGTTAATTCCTGTTAAAAGTTGGCAAAACATCAGTTTTTTATAACCTTGGAAATCTTGGCTTTTCTTTAGTTTGTCTCCCAAATTTCAGAGAATACTGCTAGTTTGTATCTGTGCAAAAATACAAGCAAGGCCTGGGTAAATGCACACTCTTTAAACTATACAAGGACTCTGCATTGCCAAGACAAAATGTATCCTATTAAACATTTTAAAAGAAAAAAAACTAAAAATACCCCAAGAGAATGTCCCTCTGCTGAAGTAATAACAAAATTATCCATATGAAAAAACACAATGTCCAAACAAGTTTGCTGCTGTGGTTGCTGCAGATACATATGTAGTGTTCTGTTTGACTTACATGTGGGACTGCAGCAAATTGAAAGGAAAATCTGATCAGGTTATGCCAAGTGACCCAAAGAAATGTATTGTCTCTCCTTAAATGCACCCTTTCTCTCTCTCCCTCTCTCACTTTTTTCAGATGAACAGCACTTAGAGCCATTGTTACATTATAAACTATGCCTTGTCTATAATACTATATATTATGACTTTTGCAAATATCATAATTCCGTTGTGTGACATTTTAGCTACCTGTAAGGAACATAGCTAGGATTTAACCTCACAGTTTCCATGTGCTTGACTTCAGGTTCCATGTGTATATCGGCCAAAGGGAGGGAGTTGTATAACCTTGATGGGCAGGCACTTGTTTTTTTTCAGTGCTGCTCATTATCAAATGCTCAAACCAAGCTCACTGGCTTTGTTCTCTTCACTTGCAAAAGCCGTAGCAGTTGATAGAGGCACCCACAGAGGGGTTTGTAAAAATTGTAAAAACTAAAAAAACTAGTTAAAATTGCAGATACGCTTCTGGGGTGGTGACAAAAATAAATGTCAGGAGCCAGGGGGAGCATGGTCCAGGGTGGCACCCTGGCCAGGGCCATGCGTTATGGGTGTGGGACCAGCAGGGTGCCATTTGCGTAAAGGCACTCTTGAGTGCCCATGTTAGGCACCCAAGCAGTTATTAAGTCCTCACAAGAACCAGGGGTGGATTATGGAGTGGCATGGCACAAGGGGGCACCCTAGCCATGGACATGCCTGGGGCACAATTATCCCTTTCTGCAGGTGGTGGTGGCTTTCTGGGCATTTGTGCTGCCTACAGGCAACATGGGTGGCCCCACTCCTGCGCCTTGCTGTTTGCATTAGGCCACTGGCACCAGCACTACTATTATAGTACAGGACAGCCCATGCAGGCAGCTGATGTTGAATCTGCCCTGCCCTGCCCCTCCCCCCACCCCCAACTCCGTTCCACTACAACCCAAGTTACCAAGGTACCATTTTGTGCAACCCCTCTCCACCCACTCTCCACCGGTGGGGAAGTACTCTCTCATTACCGCTATGTGTCTGTAGCACACCAGGAAAAGTTTAGCTTTGCTTACATCACCAGGCACATACAACCCTTCCCATTACAGCAGGCATACATGGATGAACATTATTTTTTATTAGACCACAGCGGGTAATTTTTTGACAATGAAATAACACAGGATGCTGACTCCCCTATTTCCTATATAAACAGCAGCATCACCGACTAAGAACCCCTCTCCCATTTTATGCTTTTCTGTCCTGGCCGTGCACCCTCTATCTGTCCCTCCCCTTCTTCCCTAAAGGATAGTGGCACTCTCCTGGCCCTGCTAGAACTGGGGCATCACTCACTTGCAGACAATGTCCCTGAGTTTTGTCACTGGGTGGGGGGAGACAGGCTCAGCAGTCACTGCTGGTCACTTCATGGCTAGAGGCAAACCTAATGGATCTCGCATGCTTATTCGCAGGGGGGACCCACTTACAAATCGTGGTCTTAGTCATGCTTAAGGTGTCTTTTCTAATCATTGTGCAAGATTAGAAGATTATCTTCAAGATCTGCATGGCCAGCTCTAGGAATTGTTTTGTGCTGTCTGTGATATCTTTTTGGAATTCCCTAGTGGTGGCTATGCTCTCTCTAAGCACCTCCTGGACTTCATCCCACCAGTCATCTGCAGTGGCCACTCGCAATTCCACGGATGACACCACCATCATGCTCCCTCTGGAGTGTTGCTGCCTGCAGTGGAATTAATGCATTGCTCTGCTCCAGTGTGAGCTGGTGTCCATGGTTCAGGCACACATCCCCAGCTTCCATTCAATATAATGCCCATTCCTCGAAACTTACAAGTTCCTGGGCACGGATCCTCTTGCGCCTCTGGAACAGAAAATGGTTTTTGGGTCTCTGAATCACACAAGTCTGGGGTGGGGGCAGCACAATTCCATCTGGTATGTTCTCCTCCTCCTCCTCCTCCTCCTCTGTGCTCAGTGGCCAAGGTATTGGAAAAACTGTTTCCATGCTGAGGATAACTTCATCTTGGATGTCCCCATTCATCAGCTTCTGTGGACCAGCTACCTCAGACACGTTTCCTGTAAGAGTGTCAGGACAGTCTGTGGTCTCTTGGTACGTGTGCCCTCCTGAACACCCTTGTCCCGAATGAATGGAGACAAGCCTCACTTGCATCCTTGGTGAGAATGATGGGCAGCTGGGCATAGAATGGTACAATTGTGTGCACTGACCCAGAATGAGAGTTCTTGTCCTTGGCCCAATGAAAAGTACACTTCAAGGCCTTGATCTTGCTGCGGCACTGTATCCAGTCCTGGTTGTGCTCATGTACCTTCATTTCCTTGGCAATTGCCATATACACTGGTTTATTTTGTCTACTTTCCAGCTGCTCAATGATCTTTTTCTCCCACCAAATATCAGTCGAGTCTTTAAGTTCTTTCTGGGTCCAGCTGGGGCCATGGTTTATAGATGTATCAGACTTCTGCTCCGTAGCCTGCATACTGGATTCATTCTTTTTGGTTTTCATTGAGAAAATTTTCATAACCAAAAAGAGTCAAGAGAGCACCAGCTATGCTGTCACCAGAGCTGCAAGATGCTTTCTGGCAAAGTTTTTAAGCATTTATATAGACGTATTTAAAGAATCTTTTCTGAAATTCCATATATTCATACCTACAAAAGTGTGAATTGTGCCTTAGTACTGGCAATCAGGGGAATCTGCTCAAGTGACCTTTCCTAACAAAACACCAGTGATATGTACACCCAGATCACCCCCATTGTCCAGAAGAATAGATCATAATGGCTTGCTGCTAAACACCCCCAAAATTCTTTGGCTGGCAGCTCTTCCTTCACGCACACATCCCCTTTCCCACTGTCTCACCTATAAATCGCTCAACTGTTCCGGGCCGTATTTGGTGTGAAGGGAAGGAAAAATTGAGGTTTGTTTATTCAGTGGTCAGATCAGTGCCCCACTTTTGACTGATGAGCTGTGGGATAGGGGAGTGGGTTTAGAGTTGTGTTTTCTTGTTATTTGTTTGGTTCATTTATTTATTTTTATTTGTTTATTGTTTTATAGTTAAGTTCTATTTTTATAAGTTTACAATCAAGCTACACTGGTGTGATTTTTGTCTGGGGGATGCTTTTGGCCATGAGTCATGACTGGATGCCCTTGGGGTGCACGGTTTATCCATTCAGTCCTCTGCTCAGTGCCTGGTGGCACTACAAGAACTGAGCGTCTGTAGCTTGAGGCAGAGCCTCCCCCCGGCCTTGACCCAGACATGCCCTAGTGACCCAGGTGAACCACAGTCTCTGGCACCAACACTTGCAACAGTTCAGGAGCCTGTCTGCTGTGCCAAGTTTTACCAGCAGCTACAGGGTTGAGGGGGAGGGTAACTTTGGCCAGGTCACACCAAGAACCTTTTAGCCAGCTGCAGCTTGAATGCCCCCTCCCCCAGAACCCCATTAAATCTCTGACTGCTTTTATGCAAAAGTGACTAGTGGGGTTCTGAGAACCCCATCATGAAACTATAGTGCTGCCACTTTAAAAATAGTGGATACACAACACCAGCCCCTGCCCAACACCCCCTGGCTTCCCCGTCCCCACACCCAGCACTGCCCCGGGGATGAGGCAGCTGGTTGAAGGAGCCTGCTGAAGGCGGGCAGAATATGGGCAATTAGGAGCAAATCAACAGCAGCTGGCAGAGGAACCCACAAGGGGGCAGGAAAAATTGGTAGAACCAGTAAATCTGGTAAAAAAAACCCAAAAAAACCTGCAGGTTGGCTTGGGGGCTGGGTGGGGCGTTCCTTCATGCTGGAAAAAGAATTAATATGATGCCTCTCACTTTGGACGTGGGGAGTCTTTTGGACCTAGCCTGTTTGGACCTGAAGAATCCTGTGAACGGACTGGCACAATTTGCTCTGAAGGTGGCCAAGTGGTTCTTAATTCTTTGATAGACTCAGGGGTGGATTATGGGGTGATGGTGCTGTTGTGAATAAGGGCACCCCTTGGGGAGCCAGAGGCAGCAGAGCCCAGGGGGGCACCCATGCCAGGGCCATGTGGAGAGGGAGGGAGGGCGGATGACTATGCAGGCTTGGCAGCACCTCCTGCTGCCATTGCAGGAACACCCATACGTTTGACTGTGGTGTGAGCTTGTGCACTTGTGACCAGCATGGTAGCACAAGAAAAAAAAATTATGATGCCCTGAGGCTATGGGCTGGAGTCCTGTAGACAGGCAGGTACCATTTGCTCTGATGGGCAAATGAAAGTGCTCCAGGGCACCCCTTGTAGACAGCCAAGTGGTTCTTCATTCCTGGATGGAACCAGGGGTGGATTATAGGGTGACGGTGCTGTTGTCAGTAAGGGTGCCCCTTGGGGAGCCAGGAGACACCCATGCCAAAGCCATGTGTGGGGGGGTGGATGAACAGAGAGGGTTGGTGGGGCTGCCCGATTCCAATCGAAGAGCGCCCATGAGTCTGACTGTGCTGTGGTGTCATGCCCATACAATTAAAAAAAATACCTGGAGGCTACAATCCGGGGTGGCCGGTGTGCATCTCCTCCTCTCTGGCTGGGCCAGGGCCAAAGGCTAAGGGTGGGCATGAGGCTCCCTGCAGGCAGCTGTGGCTTTGAGGTGATGCATTTCAGGAGTGAGGGGATTAGTGGTTTGCTGGCAGCCCCTGTTGTGATTGAGTACCAAAGAGATCAGAGGGATGGACTGTTATGTGGCACCCCCTGCTGTAAGATACTGTGAATTGTGCATTGAGCTTTATTTGATTTAAAAACTGTCACTCGTACACAGTGACGGAACAAATTAAAACACACTGTGTCAATTTTAATAAACCTGTTTAATTTAGTGAGTATTAAACCCCTGTAACATGTACAAGCACCCGCAGAGTTTGCTTCTTCTCTAGAGGGGCAGTTCTGTTGTTTGTAGCCTTCCCTATTGATCCCTTTTTCAATGAACCTGGAGGCAAACATTGATGGTAAATGTTAATTCATGTGTAGCTTGTCAGAATTACTGCTAGCCACATTTTTCCTTGAATATTTTCTTTCTTCTATGATTCTTCTTCCAAATATGTGACTTTTTATAGGCACTGTATCATTCAGTTGATATTGTACACCTTTTATTCTCATAAAGCTTCTTGTATATATTCCCATTATAAAAAGAGTCATTCAGAACATTTCTAAAATGATATATTTTCTCTGTTTCTTTTTCTCTAGCTGTGTATAGATTGGAGATTGTTTAAGTGCAATTTCATGAGAAAACATCTTTTAAAATGCTGCCATGAAACAAATAGGTAATGGGTGTCACCCTGTGTGGCAGAATGAGGTGTATAGTTTAAGACCAGATTAGATCAGTAAATGGGGCAGAGTTGTGCAGAGGCAGGAGGGCTAGAACTTAATACATTACATTAAAAGAAACAGCAAACTTTTCCTTTCTTGACATTAAGTTCCCAAGGGCTGTGTGGGTCAGAGGAGAGAGAAAAAGAAACACATTTTCAAAAATAATCAATTATTTGACATGATTGGGTCTTTGGTGCACAGCTTGAGACACCATATCATGTCTATCTTTCAGAAAAAGTTACCCTTTTCATATCAAGCCCCTCAAAATTGCCTCTAAATGCAGACCAAAAATTTGGGCGATCCAAAGTCACTAATACTTGGGTATGGGAATGCATATACAGTGGCCACACAGAAAAAGTTTGCATGTTTTAATTTTGTATTTCCTGTATATGTAAAATAAAGAATGCCAGGAGAAGCCCTAAAAATTTTAAAGTTAAAAATATGTGTATATACCCACACACATACATCTACTTATATATACGATTACACAGCTAGGGACAGGCAAGAGCTGACAGGGGGTAAATAATAATAGGGATGGGGAAATGGAGACGAGCCAGTTAGATTAGCAGCAGGAAGAATGAACAGGCAGGAGCCAGACCTGAATAAAAGGGGAAAGGTCAAGAAGGTACATAACACAAGGGGCGTGCAAAACAAACCATATTCGATTCGGATCTGGATTTGGCCTGAACTGGGAACAGTGATCGATTTTTTTTTGATTCAGATCACTGTCCCCAATTCGATTCAGCCTAATCTGAATCTGAAGATTCGATGCTGATTCAGCAATTCGGACACAGACACAGCTTTAAATATTTTTTCTACATACCTCAAGGTCCCAGACACAGCTCGTGAATGCTACGATGCTGGGGCAGATGGAGCATCCCACAGGAGTGAGGAGGGGAGGCGCATGCTCAGCAGTGAACCCGGAAGTGGACCAGAAGTACTTCCAGTTCATTTCTGGGTCAGCTGCTGAGTGCCCCCTGCCATGTCCCCCCAGCTCAGCAATTATCCATGGGGGGCACCCCAGGTGCCCCCCCAGACCCAAGAGGCACCAGTCGCTGAGCCAGGGGGGCCTCCCCCATACAGTCCCCGGCAAACCCAGAAGTGGACTGGAAGTGCTTCTGGTCCACTCCGGGTCTGCTGAGTGCACTGGGGAGCCCCCTGTGCTCCTGTGGGATGCTCCATGCACCCCACCATTGCAGCATTCACAAGCCACCTGGTACCTTGAGGTATGTTGAAAAAATTTTTAAAGTTGTATCTATGTCTGAATTGTGAAATCTTTCTGAATCTCTTCGAATCAATTCAGAGGGTTCCCATTCAATTTGGAGAGATTAAAGGGTCTCCTGATTTGATTTGGATTCAAAGATTCAGCTACTGAATCAAGCCGAATCTCCGCCAAATTGAATCAGGGACCGGCTTTGCACAGCCCTAATAATCACTGAGCTATAAGCCTTACAGAACTCAACTCTCCTATGAAATATGAACTTTCATTTCTACACAGGAGAACTTTTACAATCTTTTCTCCTGTGCCTGAAGAAGGGTGTTCGTGCCAGAAAGCCTGCAATTAAAGACTTTTTTTTTCAAAAATCTAGTTGGTCTAATAAAAGATATCACCTCTACCATGAGTCCTGATTACTTTCACGTTCTTTTGCCATTCAACGTTCTTATTCTCTGCCCTGGAATGTCTGATTCACATGAAAGATAAAAGTCTTCTACAGTTCTCATTATTTGAAGGGATCTGCAACCAGTCCAGTATTGCAAGCCCTACTGAAGACATCCAGGTGTGGGGTCAGTATCATTTCATATGATCGAATTTCTGCTTTTTCAAATTTGAAGCTTTTCTTTAAAAATGTATCCAATTACATTTAAAAATACATTAGAAGGATGTTATGGTTGCAAACTAAAACACTCAAAAGCTAGAAAGTGTCAGGAATAAGACTGCCTCTGCAACACTAGTTTGGCCCCTTTTTGAGCATAAATTCAAATGCAGTTTTTAATTACGCCATCACAAACTATTTTTCCACAGAACTCTTACCTCACAGAGTGCACAGGATGGACAGCGCTCAAGGAAGGGATCAGAGGATTCAATGGTACATACTAAATGAGAACCACTGTCTGGAGAATTTTGTTTTAGAAGCTGGAAATTGCATGACAAACAAGACAGCAAGTTGCAGGAAGAGAAAGGATAGTCTCATTATTAGACATGTGAATGTTGCTCTGGAAATTGGATTCCATCTCTGCCTCTACCGAGGAACTCCTAGGCAATTTGGACAAGTCACTTGTAGTAATTTTTTCAGGTGATCACTGGTTGGTTGTTCTTCATTTTTTTCCATGCTCAGCTTGTGACAGCGGGGCCAGATTTGCAGTAGTGCCGAGCACTACCAGCAGCTTAGAAAGGCCCAGAAGGAAATTAATTCCATTAAAGAGAAATTCCTAGCAAATTAATTCCTAGGAAGAAATTAAAAATTCTGTATTCTGTATAGGTTTTGGACTGTGCGTGACCATAATGTGTGCATTATTCATTACACACTGAATGATAAGGACATAAAAGTTTCCCCATGCAGCAAGAAATATCCATCCTTTGGGGAAAATGGTTCAGCTCAGACAAAATTGTTATCAGGAAATGTTCCCAGGTCTAGAATGAAATTTCTGACAAGGCGAGAGAGAGACTCTAGAATTGTTAATAGCCAAGTGCTGAAGATCATCCCTCAGGTAAAGGCTTTCTTAGGAAGTTTTGTGTCAGAAAAAGAATCAGGCCAGTTGGAACTTCAGCCTGGGTCTCCCACTTCCTGGATAAATCCCCTACCCACCCTATCTCTTGCTAAAGAGTTTAACTTGGTATAAATAAATATTTTCTAAGCCAGAACCAAGTGGAACAGGAACTTAACATTTCAATTCTTATATTCAAGTGAGTGGACTGTTGGCTGTTCCTCGGGTTGGGTGTGGGGAGTCTCTTGCTTTTCCCCCCAAAACAGGTTCAAATGGTTTTGGTTTTATCCTGATGCAGAGCAATTCTTCAATTTTACATTAAACAGAGGTCTTATTTTCAGCCAGCCATACTTTTGAGTGCTTGACCTGGCATCCTCTTACATTCTTTGATCATATTTTATATATTAAGCGATATATGTAGGTTATGCAAAATCTATTCATAAATTATTTTTTATATTTCTGTGACAGGTTGGCATGTTTTATCCTTCTTTGCCTTCAAATCTTGATCATGGCCACCAGACTGAACTGATCTGTACAGTGTCAAAATATACCAATTTGGTAGAAGTCCAAGAGAGGGATCAATCTGAGAATCTCTGCATTCCCTTAAATGTGATATTGTCTCCTATTTTGCTCTCCTACATTTTCTCCGTGCTTTCTGCCATGTTGCTCCTCTTTTAAATCTACTGTTTACTCACAATCCTTTCAGCCTTCAAAACTCAGTTAAAATCTGACCCCTTTAATTTTGCTGTGTTTTTTTTCTGTAGTGATCTAAATTTCATTTGTTCTTTTGCTGTTTTTATGGCTGAGAATGCCAGAGGTTAATTTGTCAGCAAACAATTATGTTTTCCTAGCATCTTCAGTCTGTTTCTTTTGTTTTCTCTGAGCTTCTACTGCAGTCATGAGAATCTTATGAAATCCTTTCTTAGCCCCATTAACTAGTAAGTGATAAAGAGCTATGCTCTGAAATATATTTTGTTACTTTATGAATGCTAAGCTTTCTGAGAAACAGATGGAGGTTGGCTTTCTGGGAAGAAAAAAGAAACATTTTGTGATGCTTGATATAACATTTCTTGGAAAAGAACTCCTTTCATATTGAAAATTGTTTGATGCTTAAACAATTTGGTACTTTTAGAATCACCTGGCTGACTACTAACAACTTCTCCAGGGACACTGACTTTCAAGGCTGTTTATTCCTTAAGTACACATAGTGGAGAGTCCCCAGCAAAATTTATTTAAAAGATAATTCCTTTTTTCCAGAAAAGTGCTAATCTGCTTTTGAGATTTATATTGAATCTTTCCTAATTCAGCTACCATTTTGTCACTTCAAAAATGTGGTACATCTTTGGCTGGTCCCTAGACATCACACTGCCTGAACCATGAAATTCTACCATCTGCAGAGCTCGAAGAAGTTGGTTATGTTTTTGTTTTCAAAGAGACAGAAGAAGGTATTTAAAAGGGACTCCTGAATTGGAGTCATCACTAAAATATATATATTACATTTGACAAAATCTCTCCCCCTCTCTATATCTATAAAGGGAGAGAGAGATAAATGTGTGTGTGTGTACACACATTTATCTCTCTTTCCCTCTGTCTCTGTACACACACACGCACACACACACACACACCCATACATATATATTGGGGAGGGAAAATGTTTGAGAGAAATAAAAAAAGGTGAGTTCCCAGCATGTGGACCTGATAACAGTTTCAATCCCTATACACTTTGCGATGCACAAACTTTTTGTTATACATGATCTCATTTACCCCAGTAGAATTCTGATTCTGTGCAATTTACTCTGGATTTACTCCAGTGCAACTGAGAGTTTATTCCATTGTCTATTTTATCTCCATAATAACCACAAGGCTTACTTCAACAGAATGATAAAGTGCAATGTTTTTGATTATGCTAATAATGAAGCCAAGATAAATCTTTCAATCTTACAGATATATAAGCAGCAGAACAAACCTTCTTGCATGCATGTCAAACAACATTTTCTTTCTTTTTTCTTACAGACAGGTTTAGAAGGTAAAATGATACAACAAAATGACAGCTGAATCTGTAATGTCTGTTACCCATATCTGCAATGATGCTTGTATACTGCAGTGATAGGCACATAGCATAGAAAGATATATTATTTGCCTACTGTTACTTTATCTGAGCAGCCAAAAATGCTTGGTAGCTCATTCAACAAGTAAAAACATGATTCCTGCCCCAGAAAGCATGTAATGTGTGTTTCCATGCCAGACCTGAGACTCTTAATGTTCCTTTTGTATCTGCCTTCTGCCAGCAATTGAATGGTGGAGCTTTAATCACATAAATCATAATTATGATGTTTTAATCTTGCAAGCTCAAATACTTGAACTAACAATAGTGTATTTTGTAATGGCTAGGGCATGGGTTTGCCACAGCTGGATGCAAGCCTTCTCAAATTGAATCACCAGAGCTTCACAGTCATTTACAAATGTGCCAGACAAGATGCCAGTTACATCCTTTGTAGCCGGAGTTATTTATTCGTACACTTTTACTCCATAAAAAGGTAACAAAAAATGAATTCAAACGTAGCCAGTTAAATCTGACTAATAAAGATCTGCATGTTGCAGTAAGGAAAAAGATTCCCATTTTTTAATCATTTCTATTTTTTCCTTTTCAACATCTGTTACCTCTCCCTAAATTGCTAATGCTCCCTCAATTACTAAAACTCAATGCCTCTGCAAGTCCTTGTTCTGATTATACGGTACACCCATTCATTTGAGACTAGAAAAGAAAGACCATGTGATTTATGGGACCAATCATAGCTAATCCCTCAAGCAAAGCCTATAATATACTGAAGTAAAATTGTTTTTACTTTTTAACTTGATGCTAAACAGAAAGTAATTTAAAGTAATAAATTAATTGTGTGAAATGAGTCATTTCACAGGCTTTCAAATAGAAGAATCTGGGGCCTTGACTCTGCAAAGATTTGTGTGCTTAGCTTTGTTGCACTGTAGATATTCCTGCTTACTGCCACACACTATTCAGAATCAGCCTTGGCAGAATTGGGGTCTTAATATGGAAACTATTTGTTCACGTTAAATATTCATCAGAGCTAGTAAGTGGGCAAAATTCCTCCTTAGTAGTAAAGAAAACCAAAGATGAGAAAGTCTGTTAGTAACTAATCAGGATTCAGGGAACAAGCGAAATGACTTCAACAGAATTTCCTTACTGAAGAATTTTGTCCTGGTTAACTGGATCTCTTCACCAAAGAGACTCCATCCTGAGGGGAACTGAGGGGGGTAATCTGCTGCCCTGACCCCTTAGCCCGGGAAGTTTGCTGCTTCCCGGGGGCCCACATCCGAGATGCTGCGGAGAAGATCCCTAAGCTCATCCAGCCCACAGACCACTATCCCATGCTCCTCATCCATGTGGGCATCAATGACATAGCTCAGAGTGCTCCTAGATGGGTCATGAGGCGCTACAGGGATTTGGGTGCAGGACTAAAGGGTCTGGGGGCGCAGATGGTGTTTTCTTTGATCCTCCCAGTTTCGGTCTATGGGCTGAGGAGGGAGAGGAGGATCCAGGTAGTTAACCAAAGACTGTGGGGCTGGTGTCATTGCGAAGGCTTTGGCTTCCATGACCACAGCCCACTCTTTGGAGAGGGAGGCAGCGAGGTGCTGGGAAGGGACGGCCTCCACCTCTCTCCCTCAGAGAGGAGGCTCTTCTCAGCTAGACTGGCTGACCTGCTCCACCAGGCTTTAAACTAAGTCCACCAGGGGACTGCTGCCACAGCCGGTCCATTGAATGGCCCTTGAAAAGCCAGCAGGCTAAGGAACATAAGGGACCCCACCTGAGCCCCAGCCCTGGAAAAAAATGTAGGCAAGGCAGGCCCATAAGGGGATACTTGTGTGTCTATACACAAATGCCAGGAGCCTGGGGAATAAACAGAAGAAACTTGTTCTCCTGCTAAATGCAAATAACTACAATGTCATTGGGATAATGGAGACCTGGTAGGACTCTACCCTGACTGGACCGTGGGTATAGATGGCTATACCCTGTACAGGAGGGATCAAGTGGATAAAAGGGGCGAGGGCGTAGCTCTCTATGTCAAGGAAAGCTACACGTCCCTGCAGGCCGACACTGGCACCCACAGTGGATGACTTGAGACCCTCTGGGTTAAAATCCAGGGGGAACATGGCAAAGGGGATACTATGGTGGGGGTCTACTACAGACCCCCTACCCAGAGTGAGGACCTTGACCAGGAGTTTACCAGGGAATTGGCTGAAGCCACATGGTCCCAGTGTATGGCTGTCATGGGAGACTTTAACTACCCAGACATCTTGTGGGAGGAGCGCTCGATCAAATCCGAGCAGTTGCAAAGCTTTCTCTCATGTGTGGATGATCTCTATCTGATGCAGGAAGTCTACGGGCCAACAAGAGGTAAAGCGCTGCTCAACCTCATACTGGCAACCGGGGATGACCTAATCAGCAACCTAACAATCGAACGGAAGCTGGGTGACACAACTACGAGCTGATCACCTTCACAATCTGCCATAAAGCTAGCAAGTCAGTCAGTAATACAGAAGTCCTCGGCATCAGGAAAGCTGACTTTGACAAGCTAAGGAGGCTTGTCAGAGAGGCCCTAAAAGGCCACAGCCCAATGGAGAAGAGAGTTCGGGACGAGTGGTTGCTCCACAAGGGAGCAATCCTGGATGTGCAAGCGAAGTCCATCCTGTTTCGGAGGACAGGCAGCAAAAGGGCACAGCAGCCCCCTTGGCTCTCCAGGGAACTGGTGGACTTCCTGCATCTTAAAAGGAAGACCTACAAAGGATGCAGGGTTGGAGGAATATTCTGCTTTAGTCCGGACTTGCAGAGAGCAAATCAGGAAAGCCAAGGCTGCAATGGAACTCCAGCTAGCGACAAATATCAAGGAAAATAAAAAGTCCTTTTTTAGATATGTGGGGAGCCACAGGAAAAGCAAGGGCAACATTGGACCCCTGCTAAACCAGATGAGGCAACTGACTATTGACACCCGGGAGAAAGCAAACTTGCTAAATGGGGACTTTGTGTCAGTTTTTCACCAGTTCCATGGGACAGCCCTGCCCACTATGGATCAGGAAGGCCCGGGTGAGGGAGATTCCTTGCTCTCCATTGAAGCTGACCTTGTGAAGGAACACCTTGATAGGCTGGATACCTTCAAGTCAGCTGGCCCTGATGGGCTACACCCAAGGGTACTCAGGGAGCTGGCGAGCATCATAGCTCAGCCCCTGGCACAGGTCTTTGAGAGCTCTTGGCGCTCTGGTGAAGTGTCCGATGATTGGAAGAAGGCCAATGTTGTGCCTATCTTCAAGAAAGGGAGGAAAGTAGATCCAGCAAACTACAGGCCAATCAGCCTGACCTCTATCCTGGGGAAGGTCTTGGAAAAGATTATCAAGGAGGCCATCCTTAACAGACTAGCTGAAGGCAATATCTTGAGGGATACCCACCATGGGTTTGTAGCGGGTAGATCTTGCTTGACCAACCTCATCTCCTTTTATGACCTGGGCAAGGGGGAAGAGATTGACGTTGTATACCTCGACTTTAAAAAAGCCTTCAATCTGGTATCCCACAATCATTTCTTGGCTAAACTGGCTAACTGCGGCCTTGACATCACCATGATCCTCTGGCTGGGGAACTGGCTCCACGGTAGGACCCAGAGGGTGGTGGTCAACAGGAGTCAATCATCTTGGTGCACTGTGACCAGTGGGGTCCCACAAAGCTGTGTCCTAGGGCCTATACTGTTTAACATCTTCATCAATGATGTGGACACTGGTGTCAGAAGCGGACTGGCCAAGTTTGCCAACAACACCAAACTCTGGGGTAAACCATCCGCACCTGAGGACAGGAGGGTGAGCCAGACGGATCTGGACAGACTCATGAAATGGGCGGACGAGAACCTGATGGTGTTCAACATTGAAAAATGCAAGGTTCTCCACCTTGAGAGGAAAAAACCTGCACCATGCTTATAGGCTCGGCAGTGCTACGCTGGTTAGCACTAAAGATGAAAGGGACTTGGGGGTCATAGTTGACCACAAGATGAACATGAACCTTCAGTATGATGCTGCGGCTAGTAAAGCGAGCAAAACACTGGCTTGCATCCATAGATGCTTCTCAAGCAGATCCTGGGATGTCATTCTCCCACTGTACTCAGCCTTGGTGAGGCTGCAGCTGGAGTACTGCGTCCAGTTTTGGGCTCCGCAATTCAAAAAGGATGTGGAGAAGCTTGAGAGTCCAGAGAAGAGCCACGCGCATGATCAGAGGTCAGTAAAACAGACCGTATGATGAGAGGCTGAGAGCAATGGGGCTCTTTAGCCTGCAAAAGCGCAGGCTCAGGGGTGATCTGGTGGCCACCTATAAGCTTATCGGGGTGCTCATCAGGATCTGGGGGAATATCTGTTCACCAGAGCCCCCCGCAAAAGATGACAAGATCGAAAAGTCACAAACTCCACTGTGACCGGTTCAGGCTGGACATAAGAAAGAACTTCTTCACTGTTCGAGCCCCAAGGTTTGGAATAGACTGCCGCTGGAGGCGGTTCAAGCACCCACTCTGAACACCTTCAAGACACATTTGGATGCTTATCTTACTGGGATCCTATGATCCCTGCTGACTTCCTGCCCCTGGGACAAGGGGCTGGACTCGATGATCCTCTGGGGTCCCTTCCAGCCCAAATATCTATAAAATCTATGAAAAGATATGCAGCTAACCTTTCTATACTGATTCATTATACCACTTCAGAGTTAAGCACACAATAATCATTCTTCTTACATACAGTATTGCACACCTTTGAACACACATTTAAACCACATGCAAATTAATGTGCAATTCTGTTTCTCTTTTGGTTTTCCTAACTTTCTTTTTTTTTCCCTATGCACCAATTTCTCTCTTCTTTCTTACCCATCTCCTTACCTCAGTCATTTCTGTCCGTCATTTCTCATGTTTTCCCCATGAGATTTTTTTCCCCCCTAAAATATATTGGTTAATGCATCTTTATCAATGTCAGAATTTTCCCCTCTAAAACTGTCTTTTCATTTCACGCAATCATGTGTTAAGTGTCCTAGGCTCATGGAAAATAAGATAAAATACTATACAAGATTTAGGATTTAGGATACAATTAGGTTGCTACTTTATTAACTTAACTCATCTGGGCACTACTGGCACTAGCTCATTCAGCATAGGTCATGATACCTTCCTTAATCATTCCCACCTGGTTGAGAGATGCCATTAAACCCTTCCATGTACCCTTTCACTGCTGGTCCATAGCACAATGATGGAACCATCCCCTCATCTCCTCTTGAACCACGATTAAGAGTCTGGTGAAAAAGGGCTGCCTCCTTGCAGGCCTGGGTGTTAGGAGCTCAAACTCCAGGCTCTGGCTTCTTTCTGAAATGTTTTCCTCCAGGGTCATTTCCAGTTCTGGTTTTCATGTATGATTAGAGAGCCAGGCCCCTATTAAACAAGTAGAACACTTGCAGGACACATACTACTGCATCTTCCCCAAGGGGAAAAGAAAAAATATACCCTATCCCACTCAATCAGGCAGCAAGGGGGGAATTCCTTCCTGGCCCCTAAAAGACAATGAATTCAATAACTACTGCAGACTAAAGTGTTAATCACAGTAGAGGGAGATGCTATGCATGAAATGGGGATGAGACAGAAGCAAAGGGGTTAATATCTCCTTTCTGCCCCATGTGTGCAGTAGCCATTAGTTTATCTGATGCACACCAACCTGTCCATCAGTTCATCTTACACCTTTTGTTCAACATAATTCTCAAGAAGAGAAATTCTTAAGGAACAACCTTTCTTGACTGGTTGATTGTTTCCCCCCACCCTTAACTGACCAGGCAAATTCTTCTTCCCATTTGTTCCTATGTTAAGATTGCAGGATTTGCATTACCTCTTCAATTTACATTTCTTCTGTCTTGCACTGGTGCTCACTCTTATTTTTCATTTTTATTTTTTCACCTCCCTTTATTGAAAACTGTCTCCTTCTATTTGTGCTTTCTCTGAATCTCAACTTTCTTGCAGGCTCTCCCTCAATCTAATTTTTTATGTTCTCCACAATCTAATTTTTTAATCCTCCTTTCCCAGTCTACGTTATGCTATTTGTTTAATATGCCTCCCATATTCCGACTTCCTTTTTCTCCTCAGTTCCTCCCTCTGTGTTTCACTGCATTCTTCTTCAACATTTCCCTCACCCTTCATCTCTTGGCTGTCTCACCATGATCAGCCCTTTGACTCAGTGGCAAAATCTCTTTGGCTGATGGATGACACAGAGATTATAGATTGAGGTTCCGGATCATGGCTTTCCTATCAAGCTCCTTCTCTCTCTGTCAATACTTTGTGCTGCTGCGGGTTGATGCCACCTATTTTACTTTTATTCCCACCACATTTAGGGTGAAATAGTCTATCTTATTTTTTTTTTCAAATTGCTGTTTTCTACCTCACTGGTGGCCCAGTCTTATGAGTAACTCTTTACGTGAGTGGTCTTATTGAACTCAACTTCATAAGCATTTACAGAAATTGGCTCTTAGCTACTTCCAAGCAAAGATTTAAGATGCTGTTGATCACTGGAATAATAATAGAAGGTTTTTACCTAGACAGTGTTGGAAGGCTGTATATAAAATAAATGGCTATTTGATTTTCTCCCAACATATTTATTTCATGAACAAAGTAAAGACTTAAAAAAAAAGTAAATAATTTGTGAATGAATTGTTCAAAGAGTGCTTCTAACTTCCTTACCAGAACTATAACAATAAATGAGTGAGGAAGACTCTTAGGCTAGGAACAGAAATTACACATAAACCAGTATAAGAGATAGAAACGTGGTTCAGATCTGTAGTATAAGTGAAGTTCAGTGCACATAAACCAGTTTCAAAATAGCTGAAACCAGTTTAAGATAAACTTGGATGGATGTAGTATCAAACCTTAGCAATTCAGGTTAAATCAGTTTATTGAACTTCTATCCCAGTTCCCCTCCAGATTCAAGTCAACTCACAGTCCCCAGCATCCCAGGATGCTTTTTACCTTCCCTGAAAGCCCCCCTCGCAGGGTGGGCGGGCTAGTCTTGGCCCAAGCTGTCGAGCAGGAAGGCATGCTCTAGTGCTCCCCAGGCTTCTGGCCTGGATCACTCCAGGCATGTGGCTGCATTTTCAGAATCAAAAGTGAATGTCTGTTCACTTGCTTATTAGTTCAGTCTACACAGTTTAGCCTAACCTGCAAAGATTGGACTGACCCTGTCTCAAGCTTTTTGACTGTCCATACTTAGGCATACAGTCCTGTGACACCATGAGCAATAATTAAAAAAGAGAAAAGAAACTGAATGGATGCTTCAATCCCAGTTAAAAAAATTAAGTCCCATCCCTACTTCCCACATATATGGATCTGGATTTTGTGCTTATTTCTACTATTAATAACTACACTTACTGCACCATTCATCGAAAGATCTTGAAATACATTACAAAGGTGCCTCAGTTTTACAGCTGGGAATTTTACAGCTGAACTAGCAGGAAGCTTCTTGGCATATTGGGTTATACAGGAGATCAGAGTCTAGAAGAACACAGGCTCTTTGCATACACTACAGAAAAATACAACCTCCCTAAAAATGGTAAAAGATGCTATTTCAAATTACCGAGCAGCCAGCTGGCTTGCTCCTGTCTAGGAAATCAACAGAGAATTTGCCTGGTAAAAGAGATCCAAAAGCATGAGCGAATTTTGTAAAAATGCCCTTTTTTACATAGGGCCTGTTGTGCTAGATAAATAATTCTCAACCAGGGTGCTGCCCTGTAGTCCCTTCAAGGGTGCTGCAGGGTGCCACATAACATGAGCACTGTTAGGTGTGTAAATATGATTTGCAAGATAAACCCAGAAATTTCCAATAGGAATCTATAATGTTAAAAATGTTCTGCCCTGTTACAAACAAAAATTGTTCTGCCCTGTTGCACACAACTCAGAAAAACAAGAACAGAGGTCTTTCTGAGTTGTTTGCAACAGAAGAATTACTCCATTATTTTGCTGTAGTCAAATATTGAGTGAAATCTAAGAGCCAAGAGGTGCCTTGAGTCTAAATAGCTTGACAATCACTGTGCTAGACATTGTACAAACACCATAAAAGTCTCTACCCTGAAAAGCTTACAGTCTAAATACAGGGAACAATGAAAATAGAAACAAAGGTGCAGAGAAATAAAGTGACTTGGCTTGGGTCATATAGACCAGTGCTTTTCAACCAGTGTGCCGCATCACACCAGTGTGCCATGAAGAGCTCCCTGGTGTGTCGCAAGAATTTTGGAATAATGAAAAGAGATACTCACAGAAGACTTGCACAGGTGTTGGCTGTGGGGGAGAGAGAGAACCAGCAGAGCAGAAGGAAAATCATCTACTGCGCATGAGTTGGCCATGGGGGATGCACAGTTTGTGAGCCTCTGAACAGCTGTGCCACAGAATTTTGCCGTGGCAATGAGCTACAATGAGCTCATAAGTATGGGGATGGGGAATGCCTTAACAAGTGTGCCATGGAAATTTTTTTATTAATCTAAGTGCACCATGGGCTCAAAAACTTTGGGAAACACTGATATAGAAGACCAGCGTCAGAGCTAAAAATTATACTTGGATCTCCTGCATACTAATTCTGTACCAGACTGCCTTATCTGGAAATGCTGTGTCTCAAGCAATCTATGTTGGCTGGTCTCCCTTGGGCAAAATGGATCAGAACATTTGGATGAAAAATAATTATTGTTTTTACCTTCCATGAATCACACAGACTTTAAACAGCTTTCTGTCCTGCAGTTAAGGCTTCTTAGATCATACACAGCAGTTAGATTAAATGTAAGTTTGCTATAAGTGTAGGCTGCTGAAATGTAAGAGTGAAAAATTGACTTTGGAGAGCCTCAGAAGGAGTAGCTCAAGCAATATGTGTCCACCCACAACCAGAATGAGAAAATTACAGAGTCAGGGACAAGGCAAAATCATAACTGATTTTTATTGGGCACTGTCCTCTATTTATTAGGATTATTATCTCCACAGCCCTCAAACTGTAAATCTGGGTCTCTCCCTTTACTCTGTAATTACAGTTTTATTTTGGGGAGGGAATGTAGCTGAGGCTGAAAAAGGTTATCACTTGTTTGAAAAGAAAGGTTTCCTTCCCTTGAATATTCTTATAATCTCCATGCAATTAGTGTACTGGGACAATATAAAATTTGTGGTGGTGTTTTTCTGGAATGAAAACAAGGGTTTAATTTATTATCTATCCTGGAACATTCATCTATCCTCTGATAGCACTGTGCTTGTAAAAATATCAAGATGTTGTTTCAATAACAAGATGATATTTCTATTCAGGCTCCAATTTTTGTCCTCCCTGCCCTATGTAATTCTAAATGTAGCAGCAACTGGTATTATGATGGCATTATCATAGTGATGACTAGGGGTTTGTTAATGGTATTAAAGTATATTTGTACTGGATTAACTAAATTAAAAACATTAATTGATTAGGAACAGTTGGGCGGTGGTATCCAATGAGTCCTATTAGCAGTGAATTGACATCTGAGTCTATTTTTATTGTAGATTAATTTTAAAAAACATACAGGATCCTTGCAATGTAGCATGTTCAGGGCAAGATTCCAACCTTAGATTTATGATACTGAAAGTCACAAACCAAGCTGCTGTCTTCATGGCTTGAATTACAGATTTTCCATTTAGCTGGACAATATGAATCTGCTGTTACAATTATGTTCACAATTGCAATGCTCTTGAGTGTGCATTGCATCATAATATAGTTGTTTACTTTGCTTTATTCTGAGCCTATCACTTACAGCAATAATATACCAGCAGGTCCACGATCCCAAGTCTAAGTAAATTGTTGCACCTCATTATTTGGTAGAGCTGTCCTTAAGATAAATGCAGGTAAGTCGCAGACATTTTGTTTCCCTTTGCAATCATTCAACTGTACCTTGTATACTGGTCTCCAGAGAAGGTCCTCTTTCAGCAGAGACTGCTAATTTTGTAGCAGGTAGTGCTGTGCTTCACTCATTCAGTTTATCTAAGATGCACAGTCAAGTTTAGAAGCACACAGGCCTCAGTCCAAAGCTACACAGTCCAGTAAAACAGACTTTTTGCAGAGCCTTAGTTAAGCACATGGCAGATACTTCTTCCTGTACTCTCACAAAAATGTGTGAATCTTTCAGTAAAACTGCACCTATAAGCAGAAAAAACTACACAGTCGGCACATGTTCATTCATGTGCCATAATTATGGCACGTTTAGTATTTGTAATTACAGGTACTACCTTAATGCACTATAATTGGGGCTACCACATATTAGCCAAGGTGCATGCTTTTTTGGTGATGCTGATGTGCAGTAGACTAATTGTACTATGCATTAGCACAGGTTTTGCCCACCATGCTATTGTGCAATAGAATTAGTCTACTGTGTTCCAAGCATTTCGTGTAGATGCACCCAGTCAGGAGTCTCATCCTTGCTTGTCTTAGTTCTGTCCAGCAGAAATGGGCCAGCTGTAAACTGCCCACAGAGAACATCCAAAACCATCCTTCAGTCTCAATGGGTAGATTGAAAGAGAGATAACAGAAAATTAGATGTCCCACTCCTATTGAAAAATGGTGGGTGAATGCAAAATAACTGTACCTTTTGCCTTTGAAAGTCTCCCTCTCCCCAAAGCACATTTGTCCTATACGTGAACATCTCTAAATAGCATCAGCTTCCTGTACAAGTATAGTCTTCCCTATAAGCTAAGTGGAATGTGAAGGTTTTGATACAGAGCAAGGTGGGAAGGGACTTCAAGAGGTCATCTAGCCAGCGCTCCACTCAAAAACAGGGTCAGCTGTACCTAAAACTCTTCACAACTGTTATTTTTGAAAACCTCTGATGATGGAAATTTGACAGCCTCCCTAAGTAATCACTTACAATGCTTATCTATCTTTACAGTTAGAAAATTTTTCTAACTGTCTGATTTAAATCTCCTTTGCTTCAATTTAATCCTATTACTACATTTCCTATTCCCAGTGGAAATAGAGAACAATTTGTTAACTTCCTCTGTATGTATTCAAAGACCATTATCTTGTCTCCACTCAGTCTTCTTTTTTCTAGACTAAACAAGCCAAGTTCTTTTTGTATCTCTCCTCAAAGGGCATGTTTTCTGGACCTCTGATACTTTTTGTTGCTTTCCTCTAGACGCTTTCTAGTTAGTCCACGTCTTTCTTGATGTCTTTTGCCTAAAACTGGAGATACCACAGCTGAGGCCTGACCAGTGCTATGTATAATGGAATAATTATTTCACATCTGACATACAGCACTGCTGTTTATATAGCCCTGTATGATGTTTACTTGTTTGGCTTTTTTGCACAAGAGCATGGCATTGTTACCTCGTATTCAATTTGTAATCCACAATCCCTTTTCTGCAAAACTGCTGCCTTGCCAATGCTTCTCCATTGTATTACCTGTGAAGTTGATTATACGTACTGAAATGTAGTGCTGTGTACTTGCCCTTATAGAATTGCATCCTACTTATTTCACACTGTTCCTCCTATTTGTCAAGGCCATTTTGAATTCTTGTCCCATCTTCCAAAGGGCCTGCAAACTCTCTAACTTGATATTATCTGCAAATGTAAAGTGTACTCTCCATTCCAAGTCAGAATAAAAATGTTGACTCATACACAACCCAAGACAAACCTCTTTGGGCCCCTACTTGATACATCCTTCCAGTTTGCAGTGAACTATTGATAACTATCCTTCCAGAATGTTTTCCGAACGTCTGTGTATTCACTTTATAGTCGTTTTCCCAAGAATATAGTTTACTATTAAATTTGAAAAAACTTAATAGGAAAGGCTCTTTTAATGTAGCTTTATTCACTCTAAATTGTTACTTAATGTCTCATTAAGTCCTATCAAAAGCAATTGTACATTTATTTCCTTAACATATCTTATATTTGACTGAAAGCAGCTGGAGTACACCTCCGCATATCCAGCCATGCTTGTTATCACTGTTTTAGGGCTATTAATTCACTGCAGTACTATGCTTTAATGTACTATAACATTTAGATGTGGCATTTGGATGTGCAATAATATTATTTTGCACAATTAACTCCTGGTCTCTTTCAGTATGAGTATGTTCAAAAGTATTATCAGTTACGCTGTGTTATTTTCAGATTACATTGGGTATTTGTGCCTTTTGCTAATAGGATGTCCTTTCCTTAGATAGTAGCAACATACAATGAATTATAACAATGGTTTTGTAGTCTTTTTCAACACTATAAATCACAAATATATTGCAGAGATGCATCCAATCTCAAATATCACCCAACCCCAAATGCTACCTTTGCAAAAGGCATTATCTTTTTTTATAATTAACAACAAAAAAAATCAAATACCCCTAAACCACTGGTTCTGAAACACTTTTGGGCTTGAGGCACCCTGCACTGGACTCAAGGCAACTCTCCATAACTTTTGTGAACGGAATGGCACCCAGTTTTGAAAGCTAATTTATATGTTACAGTGCTTACTTTCTTGCAGAGGAGCCAGGCAGCAAGGGTGTTAGATCAGCCAGGTACAAGTCTGAGCCTGCATAACCGCTTATCTCTTCATACCTTACTTATTTCCTTATTCCTTGCCCCTCATGGCACCCTTCAAAGGATTTCATGTCATCTCTCCAGCGGGGAGGGGAGGACAAGATGACACTGGGCGGAGTGGTCCCTGGGCTGTGGTGTGGGGCTGATGCTTCCCTCCGTGGCAGCAGTGGCCCCCCCAGGTGGCACCCACCTGCAGGCACCTGGCTCGGGTGATCCCAGGGGGCACCGCAGCCATGGAGGGATGCACCAGGCCCCCATGCAGCTCAGGCAGACAGGCATGCTCGGGGGGGAGGGAGGGGGAAGGAATCAGGCTCACCACTTTTCTTGGGTGGAGCCTGCTCTCCCGGGCTGCTGCCAGGCTGCCTGCAAGGCTTCCTGCCAAGCCATGGAGCTGCACAGAGCCTGGTGCTTTGTTCCACAGCTGTAGGGCAGCACACTAAAACTCCTCAAAGGTAAGCACTTTAATTTTGGTAAATTCCAGGCAATTACTACAATATTATTTTAGTATATGCAATATATGTTGAGCCAAACTGTTGAAGTATATTGCATAAGTCAAGGGTAATAATGAGATCACTAGAGTTGCTCTGAATTCACACTGATGTAACTGACATCAGAATCTGTCCCTCGCTGGAATAAAAAGCAAAATTCAGTTCTTGGATCTGCATTTTGATATTCTGGTCTTCCAGCAAGCAAAGACCCTTGACATCATGGGAGCTCTGTACACATAAAAAACCCAGCATCGTTGTCAAGATCCAAAATGCAGTCCAGAAGAATTCATTTTGTAAGGATTTAAAGTGCAACAGATGGAATTCTGATCTTGATTGCTGAGGTGTTTTTTAATAGGTGCAGTTCTACTGTGCTCAGTGTTGTTGGTTGGCCCCGAGTTATGCTGGTTTAACTGAGCTCAGATTTGGACCTAAGCTATTTTCCATTGGCTTTCTGCCACTAAGAGCAGAATCAGTCCCAACACATCAAATTACACTTTCAGCTGTTCATCCATAAGTTCAATTGAAATATATGGACATTGTATATGTTCATCTTATGGCAGAATTTGGCCCAAGGGTATAGAAATCCTAGTATTTACAAAACAGATTAAGTACAAGTCACTAGCACAAATATATAGTTTTAATACTTCATGGCTTAAAAAATTTATACTCATGGGTACATGTGGGATATCCATGAAAGTGATGGAAAATCTTCCTCCTAACTCTGCTTATGTTCAGAGTACAGTGATATTATTCAGGAAACTAGTCTCATATGTTAACCACATTGCACTGACTTTCATCAAAAGTTAGAGGTTTTCAGATGAGTGTGCTTTTCATCCTTCCCCTCTCTCTAAATTTTCTAATCTTTGTCTATAATGTTTAATCAAATGCACACATGCTTTTCTAACATCTGAGATATTCAAAAACTTTTGTGCGTGTTTTTAAATAACCTTTAAAGTGTGGCCAAGTTTGTTCATTGTATTCTTTATGTCTCAGGGAAAAAACCATGCATAATACAGAAGGATTTCTCCAAGGCCAACATTTATATCAAAGAAAGAAAACAATATGACAGAGACAGATAATTGACAGGCCTGGTCAAAATGTGCATAGCCAAGGATAAAACTATCAGGCTTGCATTGATGTAACAGAGCAGAATCTAGCCAAAGGAATTCAACTAGCTTTAAGAAAACTATAAGAATTTGATTGTACACAGGACAGAGGTAGAATATGCCATGCAAAGAAGCAAGTTTAAAAGTGATAAGTAGGATGGGAAATCAATCCAGCATTAGAGAGTTGTGGTGGGAGACTGCCAAGTCCCTCCTGCCTAATAGGAGTAAGGCCCAAGAGGAGACTATATAGCTAATTACCTCACTGGCAAGTAGGGGATCCTGCTGGCGCCCGTATTTCCTGAGTCACACATTCTCTGGCTACTCTCCTATGTTTAACCTTAAATGCTTGTGAATAAAAGCATGGGTACATTAGAATCCTGAGATTTAAATATAGCACCCTGAATAGTAGTAACTTCCCTGCATTCATGTACAGCATACTGTTACACTGAAACGCAATAGCCTGGTGCACTGCAGTGACAACTGAAAAGAAAAACTATTCTAAGGTTAAAACATTTAAGCTAAGTACAGACAGTCAAAAAGCCTGAGGGTAAATTGATTTCAGTCTTTGCAGATTAGTATAAACTGCACAGTTTAAATTGAAAGAGAAATGAACAGACATTTACCTTTGATTCAGGAAATGCAACCACATGCCTACAGTGATGCAGGCCAGAAGCTGGAGAGGGTGCTAGATCAAGGCTTTCTGGCTGCAGTGCTCACTTGCTCTTTCTGCTGCCCCCAAGGTCTCTGGAATTTGCAGTCCAAAAATCACAGCACCGAGACTCTGTAGGATTGTTCATCACTTCCTCTTGCTGCTTCCAGGTGCCTCTGGGATTTGTAGTCCACAGTTGCAGCCAGCACTAAGTTTGAGCTGGTTTAGGCATTTAACACCCTCCCTGGCCCCAGCCCCCAGCTGGGATTTTATAAGGTGGGGGCACTGCTCCCCCCACAGGTGACTAGGTTGCATCCCCAGCCGGGTTGTGCCTTGACTTGTCAGCCAGCCCTCACTGCTCCAGCCCTGCTCTCTTGAGCCAACACCACACCACACCACACCACACCACAGCACAGCCCAGGGCTGAAAAGCATGCTGGGGTGCTGAGGGACTGTGATTTAACTTGAACCAGGAAGGGGACAGAAGCTTCATAAACCAGTTTGATCCAGATCAGTTAAGTCTGACACCACATTTAACCAGGTTTATCTTAAACCAGTTTCAGCCATTTTGAAACTGGTTTATGTGTACTGAACTCCTGTTGTGTTACAGGATTAAACCAGTTTCTGATCATTTAAACCAGTTTATGTGTAACTTCTGTCCCTAGCCTTAAAGGAGACTTGGGTGTTCGGGGTTCTGATACAGGCTCTGCAACAGCCTTCCTGCATAAACTTGGATAAGACATGGAGGTTACACTTTTCTCTTGCTCTGCACTTGTGTTGAGCAAAGCAGGTATACTATCTTGCCAAATCATACAGGGAGAATTTTGTGTTGTTAGAAATGATGACAGAAAATGAAGGACAGTGGGGAGCAGGGACACTACTATCTGAGCTTCAGTTCCCTCTCTCTACAATGTTGCATTTCCTCACAGGCAGGAATGAAGATAAATAATATTGGGCCTCCTCCAATACAGTGCACCAGTTTTTCTAGACCAGTAAATGCACATATAGTAGACAGGGTGGATAAAAATCAGCATTTTTTTAAATAAAAAATTTGATTTTTTTTTAAATTTAAATCAGATTTTTTGATGTAATCATATTTTTAAAAAAAAATTTTGATGCTTTAAAAAAAAACCTATATAAAGGTCATTTTCATTTAAGATATGTTAAAGCTCAAACATTACAACATGAGATCTGATGGCCACCTATAAGTTTATAAGGGGTGTTCATCAGGATCTGGGGGAACATTTGTTCACCAGAGGGCCGCAAGGGATGACAAGGTCAAATGGTTATAAACTCCCACAAGACCGTTTCAAGCTGGACATAAGGAAGAACTTCCTTACTGTCCGAGCCCCCAAAGTCTGGAACAGCCTGCCATCAGAGATGGATCAAGCACCTACTTTGAACGCCTTTAAGAGAAACCTGGATGTTTTTCTTGCTGGGATCCTATGACCTCAGCTGACTACCTGCCCTTGAGGCAGGGGGTTGGATGCGATGATCTTCTGAGATCCCTTCCAGCCCTAATGTCTATGAAATCTATGAAATCTGTTACCATCTGTGAGTCATTTGAATAGTGCAAATTCCAGGGTCAAGTTTTTATTATTGCATTTTATATTTCTATCAGTTCTAGTCACAGATTAAAAATAAATAACAAAAAAGGACATGAATATTCATATTTCTACAGCATTCTTGTGAGGTTTCTTCAGGGTTCACTAGACCTGCTGCCTCTTTTTTCTCCTCTCCCAATTCTCTTTCTTCCCTTTTTCCCCTTCCCTCCTCCTATCCTTTTTACCACTCACCTCCACCATGTCACTTTTCACGTTGCTCTTCCTTTCTCAATCTTCCTCTTTCCCCAGGTCTTTGACTATCACTTTTGAAAAGCCTGCTTCATACCCACAGGGCTGACCTTTGCACAGTGATTTCCAGTGCTCTAGGAAGGTGACCTAGCAGCAGTTTTAGGACTGAAAATCACCAAGCAATCTAAATATGATTGTATCTGTCAAATCCTTAGCAATAATATAGCACATATGTGTGAATGAAGAGGGGTGTCTCTTCAGATAGATTAATTCAGCAACCTACACAGTGTTTAATAATTAATAACTTTTGCTAGTAACTAATATGGTAACTGTATTTACTAAAATATCGAGAGGTTAGAGAGAGAGAGAGAGAATGTTATCCAAACATCCTCTAGCAACTGTAGATTAGAGCTCTTTGGCTTACTGGAAATAGAGGAGGCAGAATAATAGAATTTGTTCTGTTACAAAAGAGTCCCTCATGCTGCTAATCAATTCTGCGGCCAAATTTGCTATTGTGATCTGGTGCTTTATCTCTGCCAACTCCTGTAATTATCTCTCTTCCCTTTCTCCATTAGCAGCCTTTTCAAAGGATATGAGTTTTCAGATTGTCTAATTATGCAATATCATGAATCCATACCATAAATACTTTACATCGTTCAGCATAACTGCTTTACAAATGTTGTCTCTTGCAGTTGTAGGTAAAATGGATTATCTGAGTGTTTCTAGACCCTCTCGACAGTGGTTTTATGTTGTAACCCCTTTCCACTCTTTACCTCCTTTTTCATCACAGGTTACAGGGTGGCAGATTACTTGCTGTCTGACTAGCTAAAGGACAGTTAGAACAGCTGAAAAAATAAGATGACATTCAAATATCCATCACTGCCACGTAGCATAATATTCTCAGAATGATCAGAATAGTCTTGACCCATCATTCATTGTTATCATTCTCCAAAATCTCACCGTACAAAGGCTGTAACAGAAAGAACACCATAACATCAGGCAACAAACATATCCAAGGATATAAAACAGTTCTTACAAGGACAGTCTAGTGGGAACAATGTTTTCAGGAGCAAACAAAAATAGCAGAACACATAAACCAATGGCAGATATTGAAGCGCTTGCTCTGCCAGTGGGCCAGAAGGTGGTGTTATGATTGAAGGCACTATGAAGTGTCTACTGTGACTTAAGGGATGTGCAATGTCCCAGAAATCAAAATATGTCTTTGGGCTTCTGTTTTTAATGTGCTTAATATATGCAGACATCACCATAAAATGTATTTGGGAAACAAATACTACAAACATATGTAACCTTTTTATGTTTTTTAATTTATTTACCAAGCAATCAGATGATTCCCAAAAGAATCTAATGATTAGCTGGCTAAGTCAGGACATCTGCAGGATGTAGGAATAATGGAAGGAAGCTGGAGTTTTGGCTACCACATTTATAATTAGCAATTATAATGATCTTAGTGGTGTCCTTCTGAAAGAACTTGAATATTCATGTGGAGACATATCATTATGTTTCACTGCTTTTGGTAACTGTAGACACTTGCATAGAGTCAAGCACACTTATCTCAGGAAGTAAAAAATGAGCATTCCAAACACTTTCTGTTGAAAATGATAAGGAAAGCTGTTATTTGCAGCAAGATGGGGAAAGGAGCGCAGCATCCAAGATCTCATTTTGGCATTTGCAAGCCTGTTTGCATCCATCTTCTCATGATTAGCTAAGTTCAGATCTGGTGCCAGTGGGTGCAAGTACATTTTGGAAATAGAGTTGCACCTCATAAGTCCAGGCCTGAATTTGTGCATAAACATCTGAAATATATTAAATAAAAGCTACTGTCTATGAAATATCATGCATTTGTCTAATTGGTTCATTTGAACACCATCATTCTGTATGTAGTCACTATTCAATCTCCAGATGAAACTATAAAATACATATACTTTGGAAACATAGTAAATTGATGCTTTGTTGAATTGCTACATAACTGCATCACGAGCAATTAAAAAAATAAATGTCTTCTTCAGTTCCATTCCCTTTATAAATAAATATGAGACATATATATGCTGCTTCCCCAGTTATGGCCTCTGCTCCTAAGTTCATCATACAAGAAAATAAAAGTATAGAAATCACACTATACTCCCCTCAGAACAGCCAAAGTTTTAGTATACAAAATAGGAAGCACCAGTCATACCTCTGTGAAGGATGGAAAAGGTTGCTATCCCACCTGCCCTCTGGGCATCCAAAATCTAGCACTTTGGAAAAGTTGGTGTGCCCACTCAAATAAAGGGTGTAATCTGAGGGAAAAGATCTGTCTTTTCTGATATGTGTTCTGACACAAACACCATTTTTTGGCAAAAAGCCCAGGCTGTTGCTTTAAAGTGTGTTTGTGCGCACGCATGTGTGAGTGTAATACCAGTGAGTACCTGACAGAATATACCCCAGAATAGTTAATAGCTGACACTGAAGTATTAGTAGATGTTCTTGTTGCTTTTGGATACCTATTTATCTGAGTGTCCCTGGATACACAAATCTTGGGACACACAAATCGATGGGCAGGCCATGTCACCAGGATGTCAGATGAGCGACAGCCAAAGAAGATCTTTTATGGTGAGATAAAGGAGGGAAAGCACTTTCAGGGAGGCCAGAAAAAATGCTTCAAGGACTCCCTCAAGTCATCCTTGAAACATTTCAACGTTGACCCGAAACCTTGGGAAGATCTCACTCATGATCATTCCACCTGGTGAAGCCTCATCCAAACTGGAGCTACCATCTATGAGCAGAGAAGAACTGCTGAGGCAGAGCAGAAGCACAAACAGCGTATATCTCACAACAGCAGCCTCCCTAGACTTACTTCCCCTCCACAGACCTACCTGCATGTAGCTGCTCGCCACACTGCCTGGCTGCATTCTTGTAAATCAGTTATTGATTGGATATCGGCCAATATGCCTGGTGAATAATTGGCTATCAGTATTGGCCAAGAACGTCCGCTGCTTATCAAGCAACCGAAAATGGCATCTTTTGCTCAATGTGCCATAGACCGTTCATGGTCATCTTTGAATTCAGAGGGCAAACAACACATTTGTGTGTATTCAAGACATATTGCATTTTACAAGGTCTTTGAGAACTCTCAAACATCAAGTGAGGTCCCAGATGACTGAAAGAGGGCAAATATAGTGCCTACCTTTATGAAAGGGAAGAAAAATCCAGGGAACTACAGACCAGTCAACTTGACCTTAATACCAGGAAAGATCATGGAGCAAGCCCTCAAGGCATCTATTATTAAGTACATAGGAAAGAACAAGGTGATCATGGCTTTTCTCTGTGACCTTAGGGGATAGGACTAGGAGTAGTGACCTCTCACTTTAGCAGGGGAAATTTAGGTTGGAGTTTGGAAGGAACATTCTGACTTTGAGGGTGGTCAAGCATTGGAACGGCCTACCTAGAAAGACTGTGGATCTCCATCCTTGGAAGTTTTGCTGGTTAGATAGACACTTGGCTGGGCTGCTTTAGTCAGGGATGATCCTGCCTTGAGCAGGGGGCTGGACTAGATGACCTTGTGAGGTCCCTTCCAGTCCTACTTTCCTATGATCCTAGATCTTTCTGTCTGTCTTTTTTTTTTTTTTTGGAAGCAGGGCCACACCTTGTGCCCCAATATGAAAATTGTATAAGCTGGTATCACTCAGCTTGATTGTTGCCTTTTGATATGTATATACATTTGGGAGTTACAGAACAAAAGACAAACCAGCAAAAAACAAGGTTACTTTCTGTCATGCTTTGTAAACAGGTGAAGCCAAGTACCACAGCATTTATACAGAAGGCAACAGTGGAAGAGAGAGTTGAATTAAGAAGTAAGTGTAAGAGATTAGAGAGTGAACTTCAGCAGTTCAAACTCTCCCATTTGTGTCTCAATAGGTTGGGTAACCAGTGACAACTCTAACTGTCCAGCATAGGATTGCAGTTGCAAATGGTTGGTGTCCACCAGCACCCTATCTGGAACCCATTGCTTTTGTAAAATACTGATTGAGGCTCCAGTATCAATCAGCATTTGGGGTTTTTTCACATTCCCCTTTTCTCCCACTAAAACCTGAATGGTTGGGCACCCCCAGTAGTCAAAGCCAACTCATCCTACCAGCCTCCTGGGTGCTTGGGGGGTGGGGCATCCCTATTGTGGGTCAGGAGGCACTGAAGACTGAGCTGACCGATTCAGGTCTGGCTCTACTCCTTCTGCTAGCTCTTGTGTCTGAACAAGCTCTATCAATCTCTTCACCAATACATACACCATTCCACCTGTCTCTGTCTTTCCCCATAGACATCAATTTCTTCCAGAGCTCTGTCCAGAGGAAATCATGACCTTCCTCCTTCTGACCCTCTCTGCAGATTCCATATTTCATCCTACCTCTGGGTCCTTGACCCCTACTTGCACCTCTTTCCCTGAATCCCATCTTGTGCTGAGGAGTGCCAAACTTCCAAAAAAGGTGGTCCATTGTTTCTCAAGGTAATACCATGTTTCCTTATACATTATGTAGCTACTATGTTAGTATGCCCACTTCTCTTCTCTTCAGTCTTCAGTTTGACACTCTCTTCCCATCACTCTCAAGATGCTTCTTAAGTTTGAAGAACATAAGTCTATAGTCCCCACTCCTATTCTGGGTTGGTCTTCAAGTTTACTAGGTAGCGAAATCTTTTTTACATTAGCACACAATATATCTTTTCTAAATTCTTCCATCGAGCTACAGTGAATGTTTTATTATTATGTACAGATATCATGCTCATGGCTCTCTGCCTGTCATTTGGATACCATCATATTCTGCATGATTAAATTAAAACTGAACTTCAAATAATTTTGATGCAGTCAAATACACTTTATGTGAAAAAACTCATCATATGCTAAAAGGTTAGTTCTAACCAAAGCAGTGTAGTGCTGTAGAGTGTTTAGTACATCTGAAAATTGGCCACTTGTTTAAGGATCTGATTCAGCAAGCTATATAAGCACACATATCATTCTGTATATGAATACACACATTGGCTTCAGTGTGACTATTCATTTGCTGAAAGCTTGGCAAATAGGTTCCTTGCCAAACTGGGGAGGTGGGGGATCACAGTACCAATGGTAGAATTTGTTACCCAATTTTATATATCCCCATTTGGGTCTCAGCCTTTTGAATGGAGTAAAAACCAGGGATCCTAGTTTTCTCTCATAAAATCCCCAATTTTTGGATTTAAAAAAAGTAAACCAAAATCCACATTTTTCCATGATCAGAATGAAATACCACTAGTATATAGAGATATAGATATAGGTATTCATTTTGTGGATGTGGATTTTGGGTTACTTTTTTTAATTGGAAAATTGGTGGTGGGGCTTCATCAAAGAAAACCAGTATCCCTGGTAATAACTGTTCAAGAAGCCACTTAAAAGAGGTATAGCCTCAGACATGCACTTTTGAATATTTACCTAGATACACCTGTGGAAAGCAAATATGGGTGAAAGGAGGGAAAGGCAATTTGTTTTCAGTAAAAGAAATGATAGAAAAAGCAATTTCTCCCAGTATATTAACATCAACAGTTAATATTTGTTTGGATTACAGACATTCACAGATAAACACTTTTACCTTGTTATTTATTCAAAGCTTAATTCAAAAGTCAATATTGCTTAGTGTTAAGGTCCCTTTTTTGTTTTGGGTTTCATTCCTAAACGCAGGTTTGCAAACAGAAACTATTAGACTCCTGAATCTTGATGTGATGACAATGAAAGAGCAAGACCAGGGTTAGCATTGACAGATCTGGTATTACATGGAAGTCAGTGATGTAAACAAATTTGGAAGTGAAACTTTTTTCCATTTAGCTGAAATAACACTTGCACAGAGGAGGAAATAACCCAGAATCCACAGTAGCAGAAGAGATGTCTGAAAATTTTATTTGCTAGTAGTCTTTAGATAGGCTAAGCTTAACCCATGTGGACCAGCTGTAATAGCAATCACAAATGTTTGGGAGGTACATTTTCCTTAGACAAATGCTGGCTTCCTGGTCATTGGGAAGGAAAAGGAGTGGTATCCTGTCTACAGATGTTTCCTCAAAAGAAAGCTCTGCTGGCCAAGCTAGGAAAGATGCTTTTCTATGATAGCTCCAATGTTTATTGTTTTGTACACTGTGGTTAGAGCTACTGAAGATATTCATGTTGAAACATATTGTCTTATAGGAAATGATAATACAGCTGGTAAATGATAACCAGCTGATAAATGGGTTTGCCTGTGTGAGTGAGAGATGAAATAATTCCCAGAGTATGCTGTTCCATGTTCAATAACATCATTCTGGACCAAACATTTCAATGCAATTTGTACTGAGAAAGTTGCAGGGTACTGTTGTGGGTACCAGGAATTCCTTGTCTCAGAGCATAATGCTGTTTCATCAGGCTGCACAATGTAAAATCTATAGCATATATATTTTATGAAAAGAATCTCTGTTGTAGTTCCAAACAGAAAGTAAATAGAGACTAGACTTTTAAAGTACAGCACTCTCAAAGGCTTTTTCTGCAGTTCTCTAAGCTCCTTTTTGCTGAAGTATAAGGAGAGAAAAAAATGAAAAGAAGTCATAGGAAAACCAAGATTTTTGCAAGTAGTCCCTTAAGCATTTAGATACCAATAAACCCAGAGTTGTCAACCTTTGGATAGAGAGGGTGTTTTGCAAACACATATACGGCTTACCTCTAGAGGCATAATCAAACCCTCTCCTCACTAATCACCATCTGTGTTAACATAAGTAATGTCACTTCATATGGGACAGTGCTGGAAGTGGTGATTCACTGGAGCAAAAATATCACTAGGACAGCAACCTTAGAAATGATGAGCATGATCTAGGTTAGTGGGTGAAAGAGGGATACTCATGGGTAATTTTAATACCTGTACACTAGCTCTCTGGCCAGTGCCTGAAAAAGCAGCCCAGGGGCTTATTGGTGGCACTCTGCGTGCATAAGCAGGAGATTGGCACAGAAGGGTTGTCAGAGCACAATATCTTGCCCGTCGATTTTCCATGAGCTAGGAGGGAGGTAATGGAAAAGGAAAAACCGTGTTGTGTTGCTTAACAACAGTCTATTTAAGAATTGAGCTGGGAGAATACTTTCATTGGAAATAATGTATTCAGTTGTCTATTTTCTATTTGCAAATAGTTAATGAACAAATCCTAGATTTTTCTCAAATCTCTTTCTTATTCAGAACTATTTACAGTGAACATTTCTCAGTCTTTGCTAGCACAGCAATGTGAATTTTCAATATTTGAAATTCAAGATGGTTTGATTTGATGCATGGCATGTTTTCTTACCTATATTGGATAGTGTTTTACGTTAGATTGAAATTGTTAATTTAAAATTTGCTTTCCATTAATAATCTTTTATCCTTGTTTAAAATATGCTCCTTTGGCAAACAGTCCTGCCCATAGATTATTTGTGAAACTATTCATAGATGTGAAAACAAAAGAAATGCAAAGCAACTTCAATTTAAAGACTCAAATGAATATGCATGGAAAATGTTTCTGTGTTTGCCTAGCTCAGGAATCTAATGTTATTCATTCATCCAGATTTGAAGGGTATTAGCCACAGCATGATACTTCAAGGCAGGAGCTTAGCAGGGAAATGTTAAATTTTCAGCCCTATGTGAGAGCAAAAGAAATACCCATTTTCCGTCAGTTTCCTTATAAAAAATACAAGTTTTTTTCAATAAACTATTTCATTTAGTGTTGGGGTTTTTTATTTGAGCTTCAGTTCTCTGAAATGGATGTAGATTTGTTTCTGCATCTGACTTTTCCTTTTGGTTTTATGATACATCTTTAGTAATGCATTTTCCAGAAGAAACCTTTCAAAGTAATTCTTGTGTGACATAACTGATAGCAAAATGAAGGGTAGTTGGTAACTACTAAATGCAAAAAGGGAGAGACAGTGTTTTGTTTTCTTCTCATTCTTCACTGTATAGCTCCATCCCTTATTTGTACTGCACACTATTCAAACCCTTCTATGAATAGAGGGTTCTTAATTTTCTCCTGAGCCTTTCACTCATCACTATAGTAACTGCATTCTTCACAAATATTAATTAATTTATTTTCACAACTACTACCAACTGATTGTACCTGACACACTGAAAAAGGAAGCACCAAGGATCATGTGATGATTTTAAAACGGGTGGCCATCTGGAAGATGCAAAAACTTGCTAAGAGAGTATTTCAATTGGGAGAGGCAGGGCGTAGAAAACTGGTGCAGGAAATACAATATTTAAACTACAAAAAAGGGTCTACCAAAAGCTGAGCAAACTGCTACTTCTTCATGCTAGCCCAGTAAGGAACCTTTTAAGGCTGTGACAGTAGCATAGGTTCTCTGTTTGGAGACCTAGATATGCCCACACAGATCAAGGGAAAAATATCAGTCCACTTTGAATGCAAAGTAGGATTCCACAAGACCCACACCTTTCAGCAAACATACAACCTGATGGGGTGGTGAAAAGATTTAATCACACTTTCAGGATTCAGCTGGCTACCTTTGCAGAATAGTATCAAAGGCGTATCCTATTCCCTTGATGACAACAATGAGAACTATACCTTGACATCCCCTATGTTTGGGCTTGAGGTTGGAACCCTAGCAAGCCCTTATGTGGAGTTCCTTGACTAAGACCACTTGGACAGCGTAGGAACCTTGCAATCCAAAGTTTCAAAAAAATCACACTTATGCTAGAATAAATTTTAGGATAGCTTCTGACAAAATCGGGGTGGTGGTGGAAATCTCTTGTAAAATCATAGGCAAAAACTTTACTTGGCCTGGTTCCACAGTCATAAGAGAAAAAAAAAGTAGAGGCCCTAAGTTAAATAAACATTGGGAGGAAGCTACTGAAGTACTGACCAGAATAAATTAAATCATGTGCAAGATACAGTTTGGTTCCAGAACTGAACCCAAAAAGAGCTATAAAGCTCACTGGAGAAGATGCCAGAGGAAAGGCTTTCAGCATGATTACCAACCTAGACAGACAGCTGTGAAAATGGCTGGAAACACAGTGACAGTCATCATTCGCCCAGTGGAAGAGAATGGATGTAACCTATCCCAAACAATACATTCCACAAAAATCATAGCCATTGCTTAAAGGCACAGCATAAATGGCTTCTCTCAGTTGCCAAAAAGGTAATCAGGCAAGGAGTTAAAAACTACAAGAGGTTTGACCAAGAGTGAAATCAGTTTGGGTTGGGATACTTTTACACCACCAGCAGAGAAAAACTTTGTAACTACATAAGACTATATCAGTTATAAATAGTTAAATGATTTCATTTATCTATGTGATGAGTTACAGTTGCATAAATAAATGTCACAATTATATTGCTATAAGCTGTTACAATGTATTTGTAATGTCTGCATCCTCCTATAAAGGTACAGGTCAGGTTATTTCTACAACTTTGTTTCACTGAAGGTTAAAGTACCAGCAATCTAGCTCACTAGTATTAGTAGAGCATGTGGATGTAACAGGTTATACAATAATAGCTGGTGTGTTATGTTCTCCCAGACAGCAACTCCCCTCCTTTTAAAGTGGCTGAAAGTTTCATTTATATAGCCCATGTTAACTGCATCAGGAGACTAATGGGTAAAAAGGTGAGATGGGAGGCATTATTATGGATTGTCTTAAATCATTTTGAAACTAACAGTTTGGCATGGAGACAACTACTACCATTCATTTATAACTGTTGTAAGAAGCCATTAAGTTTCTTTATTAGGTAGTTGAAATAGCAGTGGCTTCCAGTCAGACCACAGACACATGTCACTGCCCAAAACAAAGGTGAAGAAAAGCTTTCATTTGTTGCAGTTTGTGACAGTTTGGGGGTCCATGAGAGACAGAGCATAAAGGCCAGAAAATTTGAGAGAGAAGGCAGTAAGGAAACATCAGGCATGAAAAGGCTAAGAGTGTGGCCCTATTGAAAAGCTAAGTGCTTTTGTGTTGAGCACTGACTGACAGAGTTTATTTGTTCACAGCTCCAAGCTTTTTGATTCTTGTTATATTCAGTGACAACGGACCTTGTACTTTTTTTGCAAGACAAACACGCTTGAATCAAAGAGACCTGATTCCATTATCAGTGGCCACATCTACACAAGACACTGACTGCGCAGTAACCCATAACTGCTACACAGTAGTGTTGCATGGCAGAAAGTGTGATGCTCCACTACTGAACAGTAGTCTTTTAGCAACACTACAGTTACTGTACAGTCTTTTCATACTTATTGATAACAAGTACTAAATGACTACACAGTAGTGACTGTGCAATCAGCGTCTTGTGCAGACGTGGCCAGTTTGTCCACCCAACAGAGGAGCATAGGATTTGAAGGAACTTTAAGGATCATTTAGTCCGGGTCCTGCACAAATTTCTAAATTATATTTGAACCACTTTGAACATTTCTTACCTGTCTAGCCAGTCATTCAAGAGTTCAACCACATTCAAAAATAAAAATTTGGGTTCTTTTGCCCACAGCGTGAAACTTAAACCACAGGAATGAATTTACATCTAGAGATTTAGTTCCAAAATCATTTTCCATCCTAACACTGGCATGTCGAGGGGTTGAACTTAAGATTCTAACATTAGCTCCTCTCTATTTTAAATGATTGTCCTTTCCTCTCATCTCTTTACACAATGAATAATGTATTATGGTTTCATACTTCACAAACCTCTGATGAATGTTAGATTCAAAAAGAGTTAAAAGGGTTTCATGGCACATTGTTTTGTAGGCTGAATCTGCAGAAACTTTGTATCTGCCAAAAAAACGCCACAACTCTGGGTGTAAGTATCTCCTCAGTTCAGGCCCTGTCCCTGAATTCAGATAATTATTCTCAATTATTTAGCTCTTCTTTGGGTAACAGTGGGCACATCTACATGTGTGTTAATTCTCCTTTTCTAATGTCTATTAAATTTAGTACCTCCAATGTGACGTACTAAATTAATGCACATTAGGCTGCACTAATGCACAGTAGCATATTTGCATGCTTTTTCAGTGATGTTTAATGTACAGTAGACTATTTTACTGCCCATTATTAGTGTAATGTCACAGTTTTTTACACAATGCTTTAATGCACAGTAAAATAGTCTACTGCACATTAAATTCCAAAGCTGAAATGAAATTCCACATGTATAGATGCACCCAGTTTATTTCTGTTTTACTTTGAATAACACAAAGCACTGCCAGAAACTGTGGGTATGTGGTTGTGAACTTCATATCCTGAATGTAGGAGGGCTTTAAAATGTCCAGATTGCTATTGTATAAACATTACATGAAAAATCCACAAGCAATCTTCTATAATCAAGCACGTTTGCTTTCCTCAAAAATAAACCCCAGTCCTCTGATGCTCAAATTTTGATCATGATAGCTCATTCACCTTGTTATTCCTGCAATCTGACTGTTCAGACAAGCTCCCCTAGACTCTTTCATTTGACACTGGCACCTAGAGGAATAACTAGACACTTTAAACACCCTGGGTGGCAGCAGCACACAAGGCAGTATCAGTGGCTTTTCAGTGGACGCTGAATGGCTGCTATTATTTTTGCAGTCCTCTACCCCCAAGACCAGTGCCTGGGGATGGGGATGGGGATGGGGCCCAGGTCACCCTTCTTCCCTCTCTCCCTTTTCACTCTCCTACCCCTTCATTAGGTTACTACTGAGACCTTTCCTGCCATGCTTTACTTTGAGAGTCACAGAGCTCTGTATATCAGAATGCAATCTGCATGTGTGTGTGGGCATGAACTTCATGTAGGAGGACTTTAAATTAACTCTGTAGATCACGGAGAAGCATCTACATTGCCTTCTTTAATAGAGCTGGTTGGGATTTTTTTTTTTTTTTACAAAGAGTACATGCAGTAAAAATTTCAGAAAATGCCAATCTGTGCAAATCAAAATTTTTTCTTGGGTGAAGTAGAGGAAAGGAAAAAGGGGAAGAAGGAGAGAAAGAGAATAAGTCCCTCCCATAGTAAATAGACCAGTGGTTAATTCATTTATTTGGGATGTGGAAAATAGAGCAGGGACTGGAATGTAGTTTCCCTTGTGTCTGGTGAACATCCCAACTAGCACATAACTAGCTACTTGGGGGTAGATCTTGCTTGGCTTGAAAGATCTTGGTTTCCTCCTTATGCAGAACAGGAAAGTTTTGGAAATTTGAGAAGGTCTGTGAGACAGAAAAAGAGGCTCCTGCCAGCTCTTCTTATCTAGGTATTTTGGAGGCTGCATGTAGCACTCCCTTTTTTTGTAACAAGAATTTAGTAATTTAATACTTCTCTTGTTCTTTGTTTTCATTTTCTTTCCTACTTTCCCTACACTACATGAAGGTATGAACTATGCATGTAATTCCATAATTTCTTAAGAAAAGGAACTCACACCCTACTTTGTTGCCAAAAGCTGTAAACAGGAAAAGGACTTTTCTCAACTACATTAATACTAGTCTGCTCTTGTTAGCCTGGCAGTCTCTTGAGGAGAGCCTTGCAACCTCATCATATTTCTCACTCCTGAGGAAGTAGCACATCCTCTCACCAGGGAATCTGCATGAATCAATTCACAATGATCAGTTTAATCCTCTCCTAGGCCATTCTGGCTTCTTTCTTTTGTAGCCTGAAAATGAAGAACGATGTGCCGTATTATGCCTTTTAAGGGAGCCTTTAAAGGGGACGAAATGTAATTCTCTGAATGCTGCATTGATAGATCAAATTTGCTCTTACTCCCAGTGAAGTCAGTTGTTTTCACTTCAACAGGAGCTTGATCAGGCCTGTTAGTCCTGCCTAAAATATTTGGTCCCTTTTATGATTTCTACAGTTTGCTCTACACCATCTGGAAATGTGGGTATTTACGTGGCAAAAAGACTCCATTTTTTTCTGCAGAAATGGCACTGGTTGAGCAGCTGCATGCCAGAAGCTCTTGTTAAATCTATCAGAGGTAAAAAGGGAAATATTAGCTCCACAGATGTCAATGAGAGTTTCACTACTTGGAATTTATCTTGGGAGAGGGGAGGGAGGAGACAACTGTCTCCTGTCTCTGGTCCTTTGGGGGTCTGCCTCGCTAGGTAAATGGAGATCCATCCACCTTTCCATTTACAAGAATCTGTGAGAAACACTGAAGAACATTTTTCTCCCCGCTACTGGAATTTCGGTGGGGGAAAAAACCCTGAAATGCTATTGCTAGTGAAAGGCAAACTACAGGTGTTTGCTGTGAAAGTCACTTGCTTCAAGGGAAGAGACAAGCTAAACTTTATCTCCTTCCTTTTCCTCCTTCACTTTCAAAAAGACATATTGTGCTTTTATGAGTAAGTTTACCTTAATGGATAAATGAGCCTCCATTAGGTTTGTTCCGTAAGCCATACAGAATGCAGCTGGATGCTGACTGTCAAACTACTTCACCAAATCTGTCTAATAAAATGACTAAATATCCATGAATTATTTGGCACTATAGAAATAAACTGTAGTACAACACAGATTTCATGACAGTTTTGCCTGCTTTGGAAACTAAAGTCTTTGCCACAATGTTTCTGGACCAGATACTGTAATTTTGGGTCATTTGCTTCCATCAGTATCATCTCTTAAATACTTCCCAGACATAAGTAAAGTATAAAAATACTTTTTTCTAGCTTTTTACTATTGCCAGAAGCTCCTGAAAGTTAGGAATTAAGTTTGTGTGTGTATGTGTGTGCACACACATGTGTGCACGTGCATATGTTCATGTGCGTGCGTATGTGTGTTCTCATCCTGTAATGAAAAACAAGAGAAAATGGAGCTCTATCCACACTAAACTCAGTGTTTATGGTATCATAGTTTTCCTTTATCTGGCAGTGTTGAGTAGGTTGAAAGAAGGGCTTATCCAATGGCTGGACAAACAATTAGGAAGCTTCTGAGAGCAGTAATTTAACTGGACACACGAGATATATATATCTAATTCTGTTCTCAGAGACTTCACCAAAAATAAGTAACAATAAAGGGCTAGCAGGAGGGCCTCCTAGGTACTTTTGCTAGACTATGCAGAGGGGAATAGATAGCACAACTAACAATTACTTTTATTTAAACTGTCAGGAGTATGTTTTGCTGGATGCTATAACATAACTCCCACTAACTTTTAAATCAGAGTTATGTCTGGGCATCAAAGGAAGAATATACCTCTCCCTGAACACCAGATTGGCTTGCTGAAAGAAATCAAATATTCACAAGCAAATCTTTCAAACAGGTCAAACTTCTAACAGGGCTATGAATTCTCTTAACAGGCAGAGATACCGCATTAATAACCATTACCATAAACTAAATCTAGAAACTGCAGAAATAATAATAAAAAAAAATTTATAGAGACAACACATGAGATGCGATAGTAAAAGAGCCTTCTCCGAATCATCAGTTCATGAGTTTTGTGATCCTGAATAATGGGCACACTTCCAACATGATAAAAAATAAAATACATCATGCATTCAAAATCACCAAGTTTCCTGTCATGTTCCTTAAAGGTGAATTGCTGCAAATATATAAATTTTACTGCGTTGTAACTTCCAGGCCTTTTACTACCAAAGGAAGTGAATTGCACTGTGTTTATTGGAAATCATTATCTTCTTGTTTTTTCTATTTTAATTTAATTAATTTGAAAAATTGTCATGGCAGCAAATAGAGCTGTTGCCGTTCAGCTCCGGGAACAAGATAATGCTCTCTGCAAGATTTTCATAAGAAAAATGATCAGCCAGCAACGATGTCAAGCAACTTTGGTCAGCATTGCCTGCAAAACAAAATGTTTCAGCCTACCATGTTCTTGTTTTGACAGGAGTCATGGCCACAAACGTAACAGAGAAGAGAAGTTGGTAGCCTAAACATTGGCTTTGAAATATCTAGATTCTAAGGAAACAAAGGTACAAATTGCCATCTCACTCCTTCACAGGTCAGTTCATCCTTGAAGTCTTGTGAAGGGTTTGCAGAGAATGCTTCAGCTGGGAACTTAAAAGCAGACCAAAAGTGTGTATGTGGGAAGGGAAGGAGGGGCACTTCTCATCCATTTGCTCCTTTTATGTAGTTATTTACCCCTATGTAGAGTAGACATAAAATGTTACTAAATCAGCATTCTCTACTGACTTAAACCTGTGGTAGCATAATAGCATAGCGTTCAACTGCCTATTGTTGCATAGGCTCAAAAGAATTCATGGTACTTTTAGTGAGAGTAAAAGTTGACAAGTGTCATTGCCCCTATTTTGCAAAGCAGTATTAAGGCTTCATGTTTAATATATATTATTGTAGTAATATATATTATTGTTTCATATATATTATTGCAGTAATATGTAGGACATATTATTGTACTACCCAGAGACTCAACTCAAAATCCAGGCCCCATTGAAGTAATTGCTTTACAAGCACATTTATGGGTCGCTGTGCAAAGACTACAATCCTAGGAGATAATTTATATATGAAGACTGCAAGGAGGAGGGACATGCAATCAGATCTACATGGTTTGCACGTTTGTGCATGTATTACTGTTGCAATAAATAGATAAGCAAATATCAACTATTCCTAGCTGTTCTCTCTACTTGGCCATCTATAGGTGTTCCTTCCTTTATATACCTGGCTCAAGCTGAGAGATCTAAAGGGGGAAAAGTACTGCATACCAGTAACAACCCTTCTCCCAATGATGAGATAATTTGTCTTGTTTTATGTAGGGTGTGACCAGGGTCTGAACTGGCACTCAGACAAATCACTAAATAGCACTAAGCAGAATCAGAAGAGTATTATAAACATGAAAGAACTTTAAAAAAAACAGCAACATATGCTACAAATGTAATTATAAAGCACTGTCAAATAAATCCTTAGTTAGCCCCCACAAGAGAGCCGTAGATGACCTTGTAATACCAACCCTCCAGAGTGAAAACCAGAATCCATTGTCTGTACTCTTCTGTCAGGCTCCCATTGGTTTTCAGAAAAAGCAAAGTGTATTACTAAAAATTTGTGTACTTCACAGTTAACTCTTCATCTTGTTTAACCCATTAGTGTAATTGGTAGCAATCTGTACAGAGATTGGAGTAAATTCCTAAATTCAGGCCAACTGAATTGAATGGTTTGTTCCCTCAGGGCATTTGGGTCCTGGTCTGCACTATTCTCACCAGCACGTAAGAGTTAGAATTGCATAGGTTTTTCAGTTCAGGATTTCAGAATGAAGCATTACATAACAATATGGGAAAATAAGATTATTATTTAATTTTAACAAATGTTTTATATGAATCTGTAACTTTGCCAAATAGAAAACATTCTTCATCTGACATTTCTTCATTTTGTTCCCTTGTGAAGAATCTATCCCAGCAGAATGACATCTTTAGCTCACTAAAGTATTGGTTCTACCTGCTGTGAAAAGAAGAATCTCAGCTAGATAATGCTAGTAGAAAGTAGTATCATCTTCTTTCAAACATCAGGGCATGGTAAGGAACAGATCATAACTAGTTCCTGGAGTTCTTAGTTACAACACTCTCTGTTTCACATAATATATTACATCAGGGCTCCATCTGCTCTTTTTATACTTTGCTTTGTTTTATGTTAATGTTACGTTTGCCTGATATGGGGTGCATCCAGATGAGCATGGACATGTGCATATGCCAAGTTGCAGACCCACCTGTGGTGTCACACACTGCATACGCTCCACATGAAGACATACCCCGCTCTGCTAATTTGCTGTGGTGGGGAGTGGTTAACACTGGGAGATGCTGGTGTCAAAAAAACAAACAAACTCCGTGCCTTAAAAAAGTGGGGTGGCACACATGGCAGTAGTGTGTTCCACCAGAAACAAGAGGCTGGCTGGCTGGAGCCATACTTCAGTTGCTGGCCAGGCTCTGTGCCGGGGGATTACCACAGCTGCAGCCCCCAGAGGCCCTTAGGGCCCCAGGTAAGGCTGCTAGGGCCAGCCCAGGGGCTGGCCCCAGTCTCCCCCACCCCACCTGTGGCAACATGCCATGCACCAGAGAACGCATGCACAGGCGTTTCCCAGGGACAACCAGCAGCTACATGTTGTGCCGGTGCTCTTCGTCCCTGGGGAAACACATGTTCCCACTTATGGAGATACACCCCTGGTATTCAAATATAAGGATTTTAGGGTACGGAGTACCTTTGTTGTTTGACTGAGAGCAATGATCAACATCAGCAGGAGTTGCAAATTCTGTATAAATATGTAATGTGTTTCAGTACAGAGAGGTGTTTCCAACACTTGGGCTTCTGACAGATGTTCAATTAAAAACACAATAGGGTGTGATCCACAATCCCAACAATTCCACCTCTTGCTATGCCACATGTTTATCACAGGAGGCATCTGGGATCCCAATTGCACCCTATTGCCAGTGCAAAGGGAGCCCAGGATCGTGATCCCAGGATCCCCCTGAATTAGCAAGTAGCAAACTGGGAGCCTGGTGTGCTTCTATAGCTGAGAATGCCAGTCACCTGATCAGAGCTCCATACCATAGGAGAACATCAGAGCTCTTTGCAATGGGATACACCTGAGGCTGGAAGCACCGATCAGCTGACTACAGTCAGCAGCTGGGAACACCAATCACCTGACTGCTGGTCCCAGCCTCAGCACATCAGAGGGAATGGCTCTGATGCACTCCAAGAGCTGGAAGCACAGATCAGCTGATGAGCACTCCCAGCCATCAGAATGCACCAAGGTCCTTTGAAGCTCTGGTATACTCACAAGATTGGGGGTGCTAATTAGGTGATTGGTTCTGGCCACCCATTTAATTTAAGGTGCAATGGGAACCAGCCAAAAAATTATTGTGCATATTTTATGTGTAATAAATTTATGGCTTATTCCATGTTTTATCTTGCCTTTAATTGCAGGAATGTGTGGCCAGGTTACTACTTAAAATATGATTAACTGTCTGCTAGAATCCTTGATCCAGTTTTTAGCAAAATTATTATGTTGTCCAAAACTGCACTAATAGTGGACCCTAACTTCAGCTTTAAATTAGGGAAGATATATCCCATAGAGGCCTTTGTGAAGGAGGAACTAAAGTTGCATTCTGTCATGCCTCTGCTTCCCAGCACAAGAATTTGTAACTGGAAATGAGGGATGCTATAAGGCACATCATTTTGCCTACACTAAGTGTTTCTGTTAACTAGCAAGTATCTCCATTCTCCTTTCTAGGCCTCCATTGCTCTTCTGCCTGTACCCATGGCCCTTGTTTAGTAGCTCTCAGATTTAATGGCCTCTGAAAAAGAACAGTTAATGAGTAGCAGAGTACTGTGGAGGAAATGAAGAGAGAGTTTAGCCCATATCCCTCCTCTGCTGGTCAGAGCTGAAAGTAATGATAGGAAAAGGACTTTTTCCTACCACCTCTTACTGGTAAAAAATAAAAAATAAAAAACAATAATGGAGTGTCGCTCAGTGGTGAGTGATAATTTTCTGCTTCAGTTGCCACTGCTATTATTGCTCAGTGGAGGGGGAGGAAAAATGAAGGAAAAACTAAAAAAGATGCATGTAAATATCCAGCAGTGGCAGCTGAACTAGCCATATGAATCAATTTCTACAAAGGATGTACAGGTAGGCCAGGACAGTGAGAGAGTCAGGCTCAACATGTAGGGTGCAGGATGATGGGAGAGGTTCCAAAAAGCAAACAGAATGTGCGCTCAGTGAGAGACAGTAAGAGTTTCCTTATAAATCTGCAATTTTTGCCTTGGATAAGGCCTGTGTCTGCAATTTCCATTGGGCCTCTCTAATTGCTTAGGATCTAGATAGATGAAACAATTGTATTGAGTTATAAGGATGAGAGGATTTACCATCAATGATGGTAATACAGAAAGTATTTTTGCATCTCCACTCTATCCTGCCAGAAGTGGAAACTGAAACATAAAAGACTGCTGCTAGATTACTGCAGTTTAGCATCAGAAACCCATGAGATAGCATAAATACATGAAACAGCTATAGAAGATCACCATAATATGTTGGTAAATCATTTCCTTTTAACTTGGCATAATTATTTGTCTGTCCATACCCAAAGAAATGCTATTTGTTACTTTAAATGGGAAAGGGGAGTTATTTCATTCTCTAGAACTGTTTTATAAATTTGTAAGTGTGACCATTTAATTTCTCATCCATTTTAAGAAGAAACAATTACCAATGACCCTTAGTTATGTTTATTTTAGGCCAGTAGGGTGGATCTTATTCCTTGGGACAGAAAAGCTATTAGAGTGCTACAAAATATACCCAGAATCCTGAAGCTGCAGTTGACCAGACAATGTAGGACTAAACCATGAATGACATGTGCCCCCAGCAGCTGGGGGGGCATGGCTACACTGACAGTGGCGGGAATGCAGCAGCGGGAGCACAGTGACGGCAGTGGGAACACAGAGGCAGTAAGCAGGAGCTCCTGCAGATGCTGCTGGCACTGTCAGTGGCGGGGCGGGGTGGTGAGTACCAACCAGGGGTTGCCAACCACCCACAGATGCCGTTGGTTGCATCAGTGCAGCCAGCAGCGATCGCTGACCACTTGCAGATGCTGTCATTGGTGTCAGCAGCAGTTGGGTGGGCTGGTCAGGGGGTGGGCCAGCAAGTGGCAGCCACCCTTAGTAGGAGTTGCCTTTTCATAGGAGGTGCACTGCCACACTCAAGGGTGCATGTGCACCCATATGCACCCCCTACGCATTGCCACGGACCAAATTCTTGGAATTTTTGTTCAGATGCTTGCTAGTAACCTCAGACTAAGCAGCACAAGAATGGAGTACATGTTATCCACCTGTATTCTGCCTCTATCCCCCCCAAATTGTATAGAGAGCACAGTTGAGAAGGCCCCTGCAACAGGAACCATGGCAAGACCTTATGGTTCTTGATTTAGTAGTCACTAGACACGTCTACATGAGATGTTTACTGTGAAGCAGATTAATTCGCTGCACAGTAAATGTCATACATCTACAAGTGCACCCCATTCGGCTGGAATAAACTAATTTACTCTGCAGCAGGATAGTACTTGTAAATACAAGTACACAAAGATAAAGACTATAATATATGTTGTACCAGAAGTTTATTTTAAATAGAAAGAACCAACAAATTCAAATACAAAGTCAATACAAGTACTATCCTGCTGTAGAGTTTTTTACTCCACAGCAGCTCATGTGTAGATGCTGACCTGGCTGGCTGGAGCACAAGAGTGCTTCAGTGAGGTTGCTGCCTGCCAGCTAGTCCTGCACCAAAGCACCCTTGGGCCCAGCCGGTCTCTCTGCAGCACCTTGAGACAGGTGGAATAGCCCCAGGCTGACAGGCTGACCCCCAGGACCCCTTGCCAGCTGCAGGTGCTCCGACCTGGCTCAGTGTGCTGCCTTCCTGTGAGCACGTGCAAATGGCATTCACACAGCACTCCAGAGTTTATTGCTTCACATTAATATGTATGTGTAGATGTGCCCAGTGGGACTAGCCCCATGGAGCTACACATTCACTTTGAGTTCAGTCACACTAATGTATGGTAGCTTTGGTGGACTCACTCTGAGTTTTCCTTGGTGTAGATGGTAACAGAATGTGACTTTGTGCACTCATCTTTTGAAACACTTCATTCATGCTTTCCAAGACTTAGCTCCCTTTACATTAAAAGGTAATTATTTGTCATTTTAAAATGTGCATAAATAGTGTAACTGCTTTGTAAGCCTAAGCAGTAGTAAAGTTGTTTTTAATAAAAGCTTTCTGTTTTATCTTAAAGCAAAATCTTACATTCCTTCTCAAAAGGATCAGTTTGTATGTATTACCTTGCCTTTGGGTTTGTTGGTTATTTCTATTGATAGTTGGTTATGAGCCTTAAAATAAACTTCTGGTACAACATATATTATAGTCTTTATCTTGTTGTATAATCTGTATCTTTATAGCTATACCCTGACATCTGTTTAATAAAAAAAACCCTCTAATGGAGAAAGTAGCACATTAGTCTAGATTAACAATATTAGAAGAAATATGATAAAACTGAAAAACACAGCAGTTGTTTATTTAAAAGCAATTTCACAGCTAAGCAAAAAATAATTACATTCAACTATATTAAAGCTGTATCATGAGCTGACTTTTATTATATTCAGTTATAAATACCGTAATAGATTTTTGTGAGGTTAGCAGTCTGGGTATTGTTGAAAATCAGAAGAAAAGGTACGCTAATTTACTTTTTCCATAATCATATGTTTAAATCTATTGTTTAATTAAATAATAGTGCTTAATTAAATAAGGAAAGCAGATATAAATAAGCCTGTCTCCCTTTCCAGTGGTAAAGGCCTTGTATAAAAAAATATAGATAGAAAACACTTGTTTTGAAACTATTTTCTTGTGCAGACTGGTACAAACCCGACTTATTAACCTTGTATAAAATGAAGAATTTTGATGTTACTTACTTGTCCTTCAGAGTACTGGATAAATGTATTAAACTGGACTTCAGCATCCCTGTTAATATTCCTGTTGCTAGGTAACAGTTACCAAGACCCCATAAGTCCTGTCTTTGGGACTGTATTCATACTTCACCCAAAGCTCCTGCTCTGGCATCCTTGAAATGGTGTTTCCATTTTTCATTGTCTTTGCTGCTATATTTCCTCATTTGTTTTTGCTTACAGAATCCAATTTTGCAAATGAGCTGATACATATATAACTAACCAGCTGTATAAAATGGAGATCTTTTTTAAAATCACAGCCTTGATGTGCACCAAAGTATTTCAGAAATGGCTTTTCTTTCTCAGTGTTTGTCTCAGAGCAGGTATTAGTGTATAGTCCATATGAAGGGTCACCACATGTGAAGAATTTTCATAAATGTGTGTATTTCTATGTAAACTAAAAGAGGAAGGGGTTTTCCCTTCATTTGACAGGTTACATATTGACTATATTCCATTTATTGCAAGAATGTACCTAGTAGCTTTATTATTTGATCTGATGCTCATGTAAATGATTTCACTGTACCTATGAGACTGCCCCTTGATTTATTAAGGGGAAAAAGGGGCACTGTATGCTCTTGTTTATCCATATTATAAATAGATTGCAGAGTTATTTGAAACACAAATCTAGTAAAGCCAAAATGATCATTGTAACTATATGATTATAAAAGTGTACCCCTGGCTAAGCTTATCTCCTCTCAAGAATCTATAAAGAGAAGGATATAGTGGATTTGATGACAGGGTTATTTTTGTGCTGCTTGTTTTATAAAGCACACATAAGTAGGTTCCCCCTTAAAGTCATGGAAAGGTCACAAAAGGTGGCAAAAAAGGGCAAATTCAGCATTCTGCTATAAAAGGTGTTCCTTAATATCTTCTAAGGAAGTTTCTAAAAAGCAGGTTCCAGATATAAAAAAAGCAGGCCAAGCTTCTGTACTTACCCTGTTTAACCTTTTGTGTGTTCCTAATTCGTCATGATATATAGATATACATTACGAAGCCACTTTTCCTTCAGTGCATCAAACTTCTGACCTTGCAGTTGTTGTAAGTCAGTCACAGTGACTCATCTTGCTGTGCTGCATTATAAATAAAGGTAACTTGCTCATCAAATGTCAAAAAGCTGCTAGCACCATTTGGCCTGCTTCTGCAGTTCTCACAGAAACATGACTGTCACTGAGTTAAGACTTTATTTATATCACTAGTAGTCTGAGCCTCCTCATATTTCTGGTGGTGTAAATCAGACCTAATTCTGGTGAAGCCAACAGTACTACATGGGCACAGAAGCAAGTGTTAGTGGCGAGCCAAGCCCCTGTTGTGAAAAATCAAAGGAAAAATGATCTGCTGATGTAACTCTTTTGGCATCAGTAGAGTTCTAGCAGGAGAGAATTTGGCCTCCTTGTGCCTGAAGTCACTGAGAAGCTTGCCTGTATAAGAACGACAGTGCTGGTTTAACTGAGAGAATTTCTGAAGAATTTTCAGTGCCCCGAGGTACCCAGACTATATTAATTCCTCCCTCTATACTGTACATTGGCTCCTTAAGATTTTGTAAGATTATGACATTAGCTCACAAGAAGGATCTTATTTAGGTCTGTCGTCTTTCTTCTTTCCAAAATGACAGTAGAGGAGGAGGGTGAGTTACCTTCTTTAAGCTATACCTTGATAATATTTGCTATGGGAATGTTCCCATTTTCCTGAAAGCAGACCTTTTTCTTGATTTTTCTATTCCTGGTTATGGGGCTTAGATTAATCATTATTCAGGAGCTGAAAAGCTTGATTTATATCACTAATAAGTATGTACTTTGTGTTGCTGCCAATGTGAGCTGCTCAGAATGCATGATAGAGCGGCTATGAACTGATATACATATACTGTAGATCATGGTGAACTCAAAAGGAGACAACATTGTAAAACAAACCTGTATTGCGTAGCCTGGCCCTGATATGAAAATCCCAGTATCAGTGATAACTGCCCCTTAGCACAGTCAAAAACTGCCCAGTGAGCTTCCTGCATTCAGTATGCAAGTCATTAAAAAGCTCAGGCATTTTTTCATGGCTCTCGCATACAAATCAAATCACCCACTGAAAGCCCTGCTTTCCGAAAAGACAAATGGCTCCATTGACATGGGTGAGGTTAAGGTAGCAACATATTTATAGGCAAAATTCAAATACAGATTTAGGCAGACTTTTTGTTTGCCCATAGAAGGGCTGATTATAGCTTCATAATGGGAATTTATGTGGCTCTAATTCATTAAAATATGAGTACCTGCTATTTCATTCTGGGCCCAGTGACAAGACTAAATAGCAGAACGGAAAAGAGCTGTATGAGAGAGACTCCAGCTGTCCACTGCAACTCCTCCCTTACTAAAAATAACTTTTCAACAGTTTGGCTGGTTTAGTTTCCAGGAAGAACAGAAGATGTTTAGCTTTACATTTGGATGCTAAATTGCATTGGCAGTAAATAAAATAGGGCTTCTAGAGAGAGGTTTGATTTCACAGTACAGCACAAAATATGGGATTTGAGAAGATGCCTTAATGCCTCTGTGTGTTTTATTAAAAAAGAATTTTGGAAACATTATAATCCAAGAAAGTGTTCCTGTTTTATGTGTATTATCCTCCTCCAAAACCATCCTTAAAAGACTTATTTTCTGTGATACCAAAAGAAAAAAATCTTGAGAACAGCTGGGCTCTAGGAATGCTAAGAATACTGCCTATTGGGCTGATGAAAATTGTTTCGTTGTTTCCTTATACTCTTCTGTCTCTGTATGTTGTCTTTGGTTTTCTACTTAAATTGTAAGCTCTTTCAGGAAAGGACTGTTTTTTACTTGTACAATATCTAGCTGCACTTTTGGGTTGTCATTCATGGCTATGTCTCTCAGCATAAAAATAATAATAATTCTGTATCCCAAACTCCCATAGGAAACTTCAGTGAATGGTAAATTTCAAGAAATATAACTGATAATTTTTTTTTAAACTTCACCAAAGACCTGTTTTTACAGCACTGGTGGGATGTTAAGCTTCCAAGACTGTGATTCAGATTCATAGTTTTGTTACAGTGGTAATTTTTGCTCCTTCCAGAACTTGCCAAATGAGTTTCCGGCTCCACAGTGAAGTTCCACAGATCTCTAAGTATCTTTGTGACATCTGGGCAATTAGGCCACGTACCTCCACAACAGGATGGGCCCTGGTGTCTTTCTGTTCATAGGGTTCCATTGGAACTACACCCCCAGAGCTCCCCTTAATGAGCACTTCTCAGTCTGCACTCAAGATGTGGCCTTCTCCATATGAATCTATTTCTACTTGCAGAAAAGAGGAAGGGAATTCTGCAGTGTCAGGAATCCCTAAATAATTTTCTCTTTCCAGATTCTTTTACAGCAATGGGATATGTTGCTCAGAGGGAAACAGACTGAACAAACAGTAGGACATTTATCCATTCTATACCAGACCCATTGGGAATTTGGAGGAATGTTGTTATGGTCGGAGGCTATATCAACTTCCCTCTAGGGACTTCTTTTTGTGAAGGTTTTTTTCAAAGTAGATCCATAGCTCTAGTGAAGGAACTGAAAGTCTGCCAAAATCCATAGACATAGCTCTAGTGAAGGAAATGAAGGATGGCTTTGGTGCCCCAGAACCTTGGTGGAGGCACAAGATCTCTGTGCAAATAGCCTGGAGTTTTTAAGGAAGGGGGAAGGGGTGAACTTCCCTGTCCTCTTACGAACGTGCCATCTTACCAGGCTATTTTCATGGGGGCATGACCTAATACTGAAAGAGTTTGACCTACGTTATTTATAACAACACCCTATGTCTCACAAAGATTTACTCTGGTCTTGTTCTTCCACCATTCTCGTGAAAATTAAACTTCTGATTCCCAGCTATGGTAGTTAGTTTTGTCATTATAAAGAATCATAAACTAGTGTTTCTTAGAGGATTGTTAATTAAGGTGCCACATCCTCTAGGACTACGGTTTTCAATCTTTTTTCATTTATGGACCCTTAAAAAAAAATTGTATAGAGGTATGGACCCCTTTGAATAGTAAGTGTGGGTATTTAGATACTTTTGCTTGATCACAGTGTCGGGTATTGCTGTCCCCCCGCAGGCCGGACCAACACCGCCTGCCAGTTGCCTAGTGTGTCCTCAACTATAATTGGGGTGTCACACGCGTACGTTTCGCCTGCCACGACTTTGATGTTAACGGAGTTGGTTCAGATGTCTGACGCATGCAGTCCAATTATAAGTCTCACCGGCGTCTCATGAGGTCCCGAATTTCTGAGGGCTCCGCCACCCCTACACCCTCACCCATTCCACCAGGTGGTGGCCAACTGGTTGCTCTGGCCGTCTGCAGCCGTCTTCCAATCCAAACTTGCCCTCTGAAGGGCCGAGCCCCCTTATTGGCTCTCGGAGAGCCCCCTTTGTGGGGCTTAACAAGATCCCCTTTCAACAGTTTTAGTCCACAAGTGAAGTGCGCCCTTATTACAGGGCCTACGGTACCCAAAGTCAATAGCGCCCTTCTACTAGGGCTTTTACGGTACCCAAAGTCAATAGTGCCCTTCTACTGGGGCTTTTATGGTACCGTTCTCTTGCTGGGCTCCGTGGGCTCCCGGCCGGTAAACAAACAGTCCTAGCCCCTACAGGGGCCAACAGACTGGGTTCAAAAACCCTGCTGGGGCTTTGTTCTCTGCCAGAGGCTCCTACCAGCACACAGCGTTGCTTTCAACATCCGTCGCAGCGTGTGCCGGCCTGCTCCACCTCCTCCTCGTGCTCTTTCCGGTTCTGCATTGCTGCCACTTTCCGGTCCCGGCCTCTCCTTTATACCAGCGGGGGAAATGCCAGCCCCTCCCTTCCCAACACACCTGGGTAAGGGAACTTTCTGCCGGGCTCCTTGGGGCTGCGGGCCTGGGGCCGCTGGCCCTCCGCTTAGCCCGGGAGCCTTGGAGCCATTGGCTCCTTCTCTCTCTCACACACAGTCACCTTTTGTAGACCCTTTAGACATCGTCTGCAGATCCCCAGGTTTCCATAGACCACCAGTTGAAAACCACTGCTGTAGATGTTCACTGCAGGGGCACATGGTTTTTCTCATCCTGTTTCAAAAAGCCTATACAATCCAAACTCTGCTGTGTGCATGCACAGAGTTTGCTGTATAGAGAGGGAGAAGGTGAAGGTAATCCAGAACTTCCTAAAGAGGACTCATGCTACCAAGAGGAATCTGCTTCAGTCTTGGAAGACGAGGTGACACCTAGACACCTGAGAGATTTTTTGGCTCGTCTCTTGTTCACCTAAATGTGCTTGGCTGCCTTTGTGGAGGCAAATTAATTTCAGTTTCCATCTACCACCCTAATTCTCATTTCTTTTGATCTTTTCAGTCTTTGCAATGTGTGGCGAGTTGGTAAAGGCACTAAAGTTTCCTGTACAGAATTCAGCCATTGGTAGCTTTGATTCCTGTTGTGTTTAGAAGAAATCTGCACAACATAAAATAGGCTATTGCTTTTGCCCTGTGTCTTTCTCATGTTGCATGCCATGTTGCTCAACAGGGAAAAAGTAAGCTGTGGTTTTCATTTTGGCATCTAGTTACTGGCACTTATTCTTATGTAATCAGCTCTTAGGACACTTAGGTTTCTACCACTTTGCTGACTATTTCATAATCAATTTGTCATTTCATACAAATTTCAGTGGAACTTGACCACTTCTGTTTTGGCCATGAATTCAAAGCTGATTAGGGTCATCACAAATTGTATCTCTGACTCTGATGTGTTCCTGGAATATGGCCTTATTGTTTTCTTTGAGGCCCTTTGTCTGTGGTTATTACCTTGGCTGACTTAATAAAAGCCATCTGGAGGCATGGTTGACCGAGTTTGCACCTGCGCCGACATCTGCACTGTCTGGCCATGTCAGGGGGATGTTCACTTAAAAGATTCATCTTGGTATGAGGAAAAAAGGAAAAGAAAGGGGAGAGAGGGCATAAGATTGTTATTCCTGCCTTATTGCAACAGCAGGTACTCCAGATGGTTCCCACCGTAATTAGGGTGAAGAAACAGAGTCAAGACTTTGTGTGGTGTGGTCTGTAAATGTTCATCAAATCAATCCCTTCATTGTAGATGGTGCCATCGCCTCATTGGCAAATTGATGCACATTCAGAACAGCAGTTGTGATCTGTTCTCTTGCATGCAGGCACCTGGAATACAGACAGAGAAACCTGGTCAAGAGACCAGTCTTATTAAGCAACCATCTGTCTTAGCAGACTACCCCAAAGCCTATTTCATACTGTTATATACCATTTTATTAGAGGACCATCTCTATTAGGTAATATTTTTTAGTCTTTTAAGTGGTCACTGAGAACAAATTTCATTTTACAGGGTTTGCAGTAAACTGTATGAAGCTTTGTAGCAATATAGCGATCTCTCAACATAATATAAACCTACTGATTTCCTGATCAATCCTGAATATTCTTAAGGTTTCCCTCAGCATCCACCTCTTTTCTAGGTTCCTTTGGTTCAAAGAAATGTTATATGCCGTCCCCCCATGATATGCAACACAATTACCACAAAGTAACTTACAACTGACTTTAGAGTAAATTTATTTCATATAACCAGCAGATATACAATCATCTTTCTCAAGCTAGCAGCCTGCAGCAGGTTTTTTTATGCTACCTGACCACTATGTGGCAGAGAGCAGGTTTGCATTGGGCTAATGATTGCTCCAAGATGAAATTGAAGAGGGATGGAGACATGTAACCGGTATGTTTGTTCTAAGTGTACCTTTGTGGGTATTGTATACACTGTCATCAACAACAACAAATACAAAAACTCAATACAAACATACCATTCACTATATAGTCAAAATACCTAATAAGCATGGGAGGATGTCATAGTAATAAATATAAGTGTGTTGCCTATTAGCCATTGTTGAAAGGGCCTGTATATAAATACACAAAAATGAAACCTAACAAAGTAAGTGATTTATAGTAAAATGAAACTTAAGTAACAGAATTAAACTTAACACACCAATCAGGTACTGAGCATACAAGGTTACTAGGTTATTTTAGAGGAATTGGGAGGTCCCAGGAACTCCAAAAATATTGTTCAAAACTGGGCCAGTGGAGTAAAAACAGGGATGCACTAGATGCTGCTTCTGCACCCAAACATGGGACTTATAGCGAGGCGGAGTAGGAGGGGGCCATGACGCCAACTCACTCCATATATACGAAGCATAAGCAATCCCAGTTTGGAGGAGAACTCACTTGCAGAGCATCGAAGGAAGAATGGCAAGTAGTTCGCGTTGCAGCCTAATCAACTGTGCAGAGTCCCCGAGACAAATATCTCACTTCAAGTGAACAAGTCAACTCACCTGAAAGCTGTGGAACACCGAGCCAGCAATGTCTCGTCTGACTCAGTAACCAAATAAAATAACCAAGTATGCTATGCCTATTGGTATAGCAAGTATGAAATATGAATAATACAAATAATACTGAAATCAACAAAGTAGTTGTAATTTGTAACTGTACTTGTAATCCTTTTTTTGTAGTATTATTATCAACAGAAACAGAAGCAACAAACTTTTTCATAATTTTGTGTTTTGTGTGTTTGTGTATACTGTGTTTTGTATTGTTTACAAAAGCTAACCAGTTGTACAAGTGATCTAAAGAGTGGTAAATTAGTTCCTGAATAATTAAAGCGTAATCCCATCCCAAATAGTCCTTCTCAGTGCTTACCCTTCGCACTCCCACATTCCGACTCCAAATGAGCTGTACACTTCAGCCCTGTAACTTTACCACTCCCACACAGTAACAGTGATCATGGGATACCAGATCGAAGGCTTATTTGAAGTCAAGATATATGACATCAATCTCTTCTCCCTTGTCCAGGTGATAGGTCACCTGGTCATAGAAGGAAATGAGATTGGTCAAGCAAGACCTACCCACAACAAACTCATGCTGGCTATCCCTCAGGATGTTGGTGTTGGCCAGTCCATTAAGGATGGCCTCTTTAATAAACTGTTCTAAGATCTTCCCTGGGATAGAAGTCAGGCTGATGGGCCTATAGTTAGCCTGATCTACTTTCCTCCCTTTCTTGAAGATAGGCACCACATTGGCCTTCTTCCAGTCTTCGGGCACTACACCAGAGCACCAGGAGTTCTCAAAGATCTGTGCCAGAGGCTGGGCTATGATGCTCGCCAGCTCCTTGAGTACCCTGGGGTGTAGATTGTCAGGGTCAGCTGACTTGAAGGTATCCAGCCTCTCAAGGTGTTCCTTCATGAGGTCAGCATTGATGGAGGGCAAGGTATCTCCCTCACCCAGATCTCTCTGTCCCATAGCGGGCATGGGCATGCCATGGGACTGATGAAAGACTGCCTCAAAGTACCCATTTAATAGGTTGGCTTTTTCCTGGGCATCAGTTGTCAGTTGTCCCATCTGGTTCACCAGGGGTCCAGTGTTGCCCTTGCTTTTCCTCTGGCTCCCCACATATCTGAAAAAGGACTTTTTATTGTCCTTGATGCTTGAAGCTAGTTGGAATTCAGTTGCATGACTTCCAGTCCCAGGGAGGGCATGGTATACCCCTGCAGCTGGAAACCCAGATCAGTTCACAGGGCTCCCAGCCATCGAGTCAATTCCAGCTGTGCCCTGAAGGCTGGGAGTCCCTATCTGCTGCTGTTCCCAGCTGAGAGGAAGTATTGGAGTCAAGGGCTCTGATATTCCCCTGTGGCTGGGAGTGGCAGTTGATCATGGCTCCCAGCCTCAGAAGCACATTTTGGAGCCTTTGATTCCAGTGGGCCCCCCAAGGGTGGGAGCAGCAATCAGTGACTGATACGCAGCCACAGAAGCACAAAGGAGTCAGGGGCTCCCATGCACTCTGGAGGATGGGAGCCCCAATCAGCCTGGCCACACATTCAATTAATGGCATGATAGGAACCAGCCACAAAGTTATTCCACAAATGTATGAGAACTTTATGGCTTAGGCCTTGTTTTATCACACCATTGATTGCATTTACATGTGGTTGGGTAATGACTTAAGATATGTTTGACTGGTTAATCATGTCTTAAGTGCAATGTATGGCAGGGGCCGTATATAGATAAATATATAAGGAGAGTGTTTTTGTGATAGGTGTTACACTAGTCTAGAAGTCACACTGAAGAAGAAAAAAGCATTATCCTGTTGGTATTTGCTACGCAACTTTATTATTGGAAATAGGACTCTGTGAAATGGGCTGTATTCAACTCAGATTCAGCCCAAATCAGGGACAGTATTTCAATTCATAGATTTGGATCACTGTCCCGATTCGATTTGGCCAAATCTGAATCTAAAGATCCAATGCTGATTCAGAGAATCAGCAATTCAGCCATAGACACAGCTTTAAATGTTTTTTCTACATACCCTGAGGTACCAGGCATGGCCCATGAATGCTGCAAGGCTGGGGTGGATGGCCGCATGCCCGGCAATGAACCTGGAAGTGGACCAGAAGTTCAGAGCCCATCCTGTTATGGAGGTCCATGGCCAGAAGTACTTCTGGTCCACTTCCAGTTCTGCTGCCAAGTGTGCTGAGGATCCTCTCGCACTCCTGTGGGACACTCTACCGTCTCAGCATTCACAAGCCGCCTCATACCTTGAAGTATGTAAAAAAAAAATTAAAGCTGTGTCTATGTCCGAACTGTAAAATCGCTCTGAATCAATTCTCAGGGTTCTGGTTCAATTCAGAGAGATTAATGGGTCTCCTGATTCAGTTTGGATTTGGAGATTCGGCCACCGAATCTCCGCCAAATCAAATCAGCAACCAAAGCTTCGGACAGCACTAATTGGAAATGGTTGACTTCTCAACAAAACGTCTAAATGTCATGCTATAATGCACATGTGAAACTGAGTTAACTGACTAATACCACTAACACTGAGTTAAGTACTTACCATGTTTGTGAGATACCTTTAGGTTTCATGACTTTTTCATAGACAGTCTGTAAGACCCACCAAGTATAGCAACATACTGCCTGGGACACTCCAATTAGGCCAGACACTATTTAGACAACTAAATCATCCAAGAATCTTGTGTCTGAATCCACACTGGAAAATTTTTAGGTGGCTTGCAAAAGCATAGCTATGCTGTTAGTATAATAATTATAAGCCTTTGGTTTGATTTAGATTTAGGGACTCGAGTTTAATTTCCAACTTTTACACCTATTCAAATCACTAATAATTTCTGAGTAATTATGATAATAACACTGTAATTATAATTGTAAAAGCGCATCAGAGAACTTATGCCTGCACATCTATGTCCCGGTGGCTATCCACTGCGGCACATTTCTGCTACTCTCTAATTAAGTGCAGCCAATTTTTACCACAAGTGCTATTAAAATTCCCTTTGCAAATGTAACCTAAGCAGAGTAATGCTACATTTGCCTGTTTTAGCCTTATCATTTTTTCAAAATCAGGTAAAAGTATAATGTGTCCTGTATCACATAATTACCCATTCCAGAGTCTATCCCATCAAATATGTCTTCATTAAAATATTCCCTTAAGAAAGCAATATATTTGTTTTAGAAATATATCTTCATTCTCATTTCATTATAAAATAGTGATAAGGAGCAATTCATGCAGTTTGTCAGCCAGAGTTTTAGAATATTTAGCCTTTGTTATTCATAATATAAATGCTCAAAAGTAAGAGATTTTTCTACTGCTTTGGAATACTTCCATTTGGTAAATGCTGCAGCTTGATGATTTCCTGATTTAGCAGAAGCCAACATGACTGCCTGTCTACAAGAAACATCAGTGATAGCAACAGGAGCATACAAAGCACTGAGAACAGTGTTTAATCACTTGCAGCTATCAAGTAGCAAAGGGAGATTGCAATTGGCAATTATTTATAAGGGTGGATTAACTGTGTTGGAAAAAAAAGAACTGATCCAAAATTGAGACTTTAATTAAAATTGCTTAATTTTGGGCTTTGCTCTTTAAAGGTAATCAGATTGAAGTACATCTTTGCACTTTGACAAAAAAGTAAAAGGCTTACTCAAGCCTAAAGGACCTATAATCCTAGCATGTTTAAGGCAGAGCAATTTCTGTAGCCAGAAGCACACAAGGAAGTGCTATGCCTAACTTCTCCCATTTGAATAACCAGGGACTCATTTATAGCTGCATTGATTATGGGTAGACTTTAACTCAAGTTAAGGGCAAGGTTTGAACTCATGCCACTAGAACTTCAGCGAGATGGCTACCACCTTCCTTTCTTTCATTTTTCCTCGCACATTTGTTTGGCTTCAAAAGCAGTAACAAGTACTCCGTATTAGTTCTGAATATCAATAGAGAAAAGATATCTACTCTTAACGTCCATGCTTTGTTGGGGGACCTGTGGAAGAAATAAAAAGCAGAAATGGGACCTCTGCATTATCTGTGAAGAGAGCAGAGAATTTAAATCTTTAACAAAGAGATTGTTTCTCACAAAGGTTTGTTAGGAATCTGAAGTAAATAGGTGTCCACAAATTATATAGTTAATTTCATGCTGGGAGTTATAGGGGTGCACAAGAAGAAGTGGATCAGAATGAATAAATTATTCAGAAGCATTCCACTCTGCTCTATTTAGCAATGTCTCTTTAGATCAATTTGTTTATATATAGGTATTTAATGTACTATTCAGTAGTTGGCATTTTCTGTTTAGGAATCAAATCTTCCTGTTAACTTGGTCCTTAAGTGGCCCCCTTTACAACATTATCTGAGCACTTCAAAATATTTGCAAGTTAGGAAAATATTATTTATCCCAATTTTAGAGATGAGGAACAGTGAAACTAAGGGGCTGCCCATGTATTTAATGTCAGCATATACACAAATCTTCACAATATCAGAGTCGTGACCAAAGTGAAACAGGAAAAGCTTGGTAGGACCATGCATGGAACTACCTTTCCTGCAAGCCAGAATAGTGCTTTAACCACAAATCTATCTTCCTTCTCTGACTTCAGTAGCTATCTTCCAGTTTAAGGACTACAGAATCAGGTCTTTGTAATGTCACTGAGACAGACACACATTTTAAAAATATCCCTTGCAACTCACTAAAAATGTTGAAAGTAAAATATACTCTGTTTATTCTGTGGGCTATTTCAGTTTGTAAAGGTTCCAGTTTCTATAAAAATCTGTTTCTATTATATTCTGTATTGCTTGGGTCTCAGCTCATGCAAGAGAATGGCTAAATAAATGGTGGGGTTGGGGGAATGAATGCAATGAAACTTACGTTCAATGTAAATACATGCTTAAATCTTAACAGGGTTGGGGCTTACATGCCAGTTGCACTATTTGAATTAAAAGGCTCTGTAGAATATTCGTATGGCTTTTCTAATCAAAGTAATTATGTTGTATGTATTGAATACTGAATTCCAAATTTAAAAGTTGCAGGGTCAGAAGGCTAGAAGTCTTTGCTCAGTTTATAGGGAAAAAGAAGAAAAAGTTCTGGCCCATGTCATGAATTATATTGCTTGCCAATAATTCCATCTACTGAGTTTTGTTGTTTGGTTGGAATTCCTTTCCATGAATGATAGCAGAATGTTACTGTTACTGTATTCATAAAAAAGGATAGGAATTATGCAGGGTATGCTAGCATGAGAGGGTCACAAACACTACTTCTAGTGGATTTCTTTGTGATACTTAAATCCAAGCTCGCTTGGGAGTAGAAGATGGAGCTCTGTCTTAGACCTCTAGAATATGCTCCTACTAACCCACACAGAGAGTGAGCTCAGTTTATGCCAAAAGATTTTGTTTGCTCTGAATTTCAGGCCAAATATTCTGTACCCTGTGTATTTGTGAGACTGAACAACTAGTCATGTTGCAGCACTGCCACTGGACTAAGGTGGCTACATTTGTTGGAAGCATGTGAGCGGTTCTCGTTGGATTGACATAGTCTAACAGAGGATTGATCAATCAATTTATAAGCAGCTCAAGATAACCAACATGGATGTGTCAAGAACAAATCATGTCAAACCAATCTACTTACTACTTAGGCAGGATAACTGGCCTAGCAGATAAGAGGGAAGTAGATGTGGTATATCTTGACTTCAGTAAGGATTGTGGCATTGTCTCATATGGTATCCTCATAAGCAAACTTGAAATGTATGGTCTGCTTGCGAAAATGCACTTACAGAGTGGTTATTTAATGGTTCATTGTCAAACTAGGAGGGCATGTATTAACACAAGTGTTATTAGTAAGATGCGAAAGGCAATTATGCTTCTATACCTTGCCCTGATGAGATCTCTGTTGCATTTCTGTGGTCAGAATGGACAAAGTCCAGAGGAGAGCTTGGGGAACAATAAGAGACTTGGGAGCAAGTGGAAAGTTTGAAGGAACTGTTTTTTTTCCCTTTAGGAAATAGAAAACTGAAGGAGGAGAGGGGCATAAGTCTTCCGCTTTGTGAAAGGATGTTATAGAGATGACAGTGATTGATTGTTCACCATGTCCACAGGGAGGATAAGCAGAAATCTGTTTTATTAATAGCAGAGATATGTGTTGGCTACTAGAAAAACGTTTCTAACTACAAAAGTGGTAAAATATTGGAACAGGGAGGTTGTGCAATCTCCCTCAGTAGAAGTATTTAGAAACAGGTTAGATAAATATTAATCAAAGCTGGTGTTTGATCTCACCTAAGTGGACTATATTTTTCCTTGAGGTCCCTTCCAGGCATATATGTCTGTGCTTGCTTCCTTTTGACTGTCACTGAGGGCACAAACAGAAGTTACTTTTGTTGTGCGATCAGCCCTTTGAAAGCACTTTACAGCAGTGTTTCCCAACCAGTGTGCCGCGACACAAAAGTGTGCTGTCAGAAATGAACAGGTGTGCCATGGAATTTTGCCATGGCAATGAGCTACAATAGGTATGAGGATGGGGAAGGCCTTAACAGGTGTGCCACAACATTTTTTTGTTAATGTAAATGTGTCTTGGGCTGCAAAAGATTCAGGAACACTTCTCTACAGCCATGCCCTTCCAGAAGAGCATGACTGCAGAGTGCTTTAAAAGGGCCTGATCACACGAAAATCTGGCGCTCCAAAGTAGAGTGCCTTCATTAATATTTGTCAGCACATGCCATGAGCAGGGCTGAGCTGATACTGCCTAGTCCCATCCTTGGTGCTGTCTTCAGAATAGGAGGGGGACAAGAGAGGGGAGGGAGTTCTGTCCGGGGTTTACCCAGCCTGCACAACTGAAGTAGTGGGGCTCCAATCCACCCACCTCACCCTCTAGCGTAGGCTGGGCAAACCCCAGACAGAACTCCCTCCCCTCCCTGCTCCCCCTCCCATTCTGAAGACAGCACCAGAGCTGGGGAGGGCCGGGGGGTAGCTAGGAAAGAGAAGTTGCAGACATTTAGCTCTGGAAACTGGAGCTCAGTCTTCCAACCCCCTAGACCCAACAGCAAATGTCTATTGGGTCAGGGAGAATGCTGTATCCTGTGAAGTGCCATGAGTTACAGTGGGAAGCTGCACATCTGTCAATACCCTCAATTAATTAGATCTATGAGTGGAATTTAGGTATGTGGGGAATATGGTTAGACTAAGGAGATATCTACACTGCACACTAAAGTGCAATGTAGAGGTATCCAAGCAATCTCAGGTACCAGAAACAATCTAACTGGTGTAACAAATTAATCCAAGTGAAGCTCCATGCTACCAAGGCTAGATTGTACTGCAATGCATGGTGTAAATTTATCTTAAGCTAACTATGGAGGTCACCAACCTCCTGGTGCACTAATAGGGTTTGATCATTTTCCTGTATATAAATAAATAATGGGTTCCATGTTTCTTTGATTTTTTTTCATTGTTCCTCAAATAAAAGAAACATATGGTTTAACTTTTGCCAAGTGCAAAGTACTACCAAATGTGTGTGTATAGGAAAGAACCAGCTGCAAAGGCAGGGTGAGTTTCTTTAATTTTCCAGAAATAGAAATAAGACATTATTTAAGGATTTATTTCTCTGGGAAATTAAGGAAATGCAACCTGCCTTTACAGTTGGTTCTTTCCTACTGTCAGTTCTAGGTAGAAGCTTCAGTCACAGTTCTTATTTACTACCCCCACATAGACTAAACCTTGATCTTGTTGCTGTCACTGGGAGAAGGTACCAAAATAATCTGACCTTTACCTCCATTTTAAAGCTTTAAATGTTATACTAATATATCATTATTCTCTATGTCTCATTTATGTTGATTGGAGCTGTATAAGTGAAAGGAAAAGAATAACACTAGTCAACAACCCCCTCTCCCCAGTTCTGGCTTTATGGAGTAACTATTCATGAAGAAAAAGCCTTGACACATTTCCAGAACTAGAGGCACACAATTTATTGTTCCTGCTGGAACCCAAAATAACTACTGCTTTGTGTCATCATTTTATAATCCTTGTCTGTCAATAAGCACAACTGTAGCTAGCAATAAAAATGACACAGGCTCAGTCAGGCAGCGCTAGTCTGGTAAAACAAATTATGATCTGGTTAATATTTTTAATCCTGTTAGAGATGACCTCAAAACCTGAAACATTTATCTGAACCTCTCTTCCCTTGAAAAGCACATGTGGATGTTAGTTAGAATTTGGATAAGTGGACCCACTTATAGACCTTGACACTTACGTTTCTGTCGTCTCCTCAAAAAATCCCAAACCACAATTAGCAGATGTGGCTCTACAAAAACAAACCAGCCCCATGTTGCGAATCTCTAAACTTGCAGAGATGGGTTAAATAATATAGCAAAGTTCAGAAATCTGGGCATACAGCAACATAAAACTCTTTTACTATGCCATATGTTTTCCAGACTCATCATCAGTTACTTGCCAAGGATGAGCCATATCTCTCAGAACACTAGTGTTACAATGTGTAACAAAAAGGAGTAAACTCCCAAGGCCCAGTCTCAATACTGGCCCGCTCCTTTTGTCTATGGGCAAGCTGCCTGCCCCATTCTTCTGCCACGCCTTGTTGTAAATCAATCCAGATGTTAATTAGATGGGAGGCTGCCCTTCAAGCACTCTGATGTCCAAGGGTGGCATATACATGCTCCAACCTACCCTTAACATGTCCCATGCCTCACAGATAACACACTCAGTTTGGTAAATCTCTGACTTGAGGCCAGGCCAAACTAAGTACATAGTTAGGTGTTTATCACACTGCCCTGTTCTTGGTCACACTCACACTAGCTCTCTCTTGCCAGGTCCTCTTTCACTCTGTCTGCTCTCACCAGGCCTCTTTCACACTGCCTGTCCTGGGCCACATTCATCCTGCCTGCTCTCTTGAGCAACGCCAGAGGGCCCTCAGGCTTGACTCTGCACTCGGCCAGCCTTGGTGCAGCCTTTTGTCTCTCCCAAAAAGTCCTGAGCAATGGTTGGGTGATTAGCCAAACTCTGGGCCAATCCCATCACTGAGTCACTTTGCCTTTCTCTTGGGGTAACTTCTTCAACACCCCTCCCTGAGGCATCTCAACTCTGCCCCCTCCCCGGGGCATGGGGTCAAACACCCCCACAGGCTCAGGTGCCCCACCTCAGTGTGCCTAGCTCACCACTCTCATTAATAAACCCACCAGATGGGGTAGGTTGGAGTTAAGGCACCTCTTCCTGCCTTTCACTGGGAAGGTAACTGGCCTGGCATTTCTTGGGGACTCCCTCACCACAAGGAGTCCCACCAAGCCACCCTTCCCCAGCAGCATGCAGTTTCCAGTCATATGCAGGACCATGAGGTCTTCTTCTTCCCCATAGCCCCAGTCCTTACCTCCAAGATGTTCCAGAAGCAGTAGCCCCGCCAGGTGATGTTACTCCCAGGACAGCTGCTAACAAACAGTCTCCTGGGCCCTAAGAGCTGGGCTCTAAAATGGCCACCCCAATCAAACCTGCCAGCTGCCTTCTCCAGCTGCTGAAGTGACAGAGCACTGAAGCTGCTATATCATATAATGGTAAGCATTCTGTTTGCATTGCTTTAGAAATCTTTGCACAGATTATTTCATCCTCAGTGTTCATTAGATATACAAGGTACACTGCATTTTCCTCCTTCGGTATTTCATCTTACTGTAAGATATGACGAGGACTATGCCTGTTGATTGGTATTGGGCTAGAAGTTCATGTTTTAGCTACTAATTTTGAAAAACTTTTTTTTCTAGTGTAAGGTTAGCTGGCTGTGATTACTATGGAGGATCTCAGATTGTTAACAAGTGTTTTGACTTTTACCTCTACTAACACATAACTGACTCTAACAAACTCTCCTGTAAATATGGGTTCTGGAGCAATTCACAGGATGCCATCTTAAACATAGTTTTCTGTAGCATGACCAAACTGTTAGCCATATGAAAGATTTGCAGACATTTAAAGGTCACCAGCATCTGCCCAAGAAGGTTCTGTGCTGTTCCTGGGGAATTAAGAAGATTAACATATGTGGATCCTTGCTAGTAAAACCTGGGTCAGATTGATTTCTAGCGTTAAAGCCCAAGGGTTTTTATCCCAATTTGTCTGGGTCTGAGGGAAGGCAGCTGAGGTCAGTCTGCAAGACAGCTAGTCAAGACAGGTGGTCTCTGATACCCTTGCCAAAACAATTAAAGGAGCTTCTAAAAAAGAAGTGATTGAGGGTGCTAAGACAAAGCATAAACAGCATGTCCTGTGAATCTCCTTGTTTATGAACCAGATGGATAAGACTCAGAGTAAATAGGTTGTGCTGTGTGTTTTGCCCCAAGTTCTTGTTTGCTCTGTGAGACAAAATTTTGCCAATCTTTCTCAACAGTGATCCTTTGAATATATATATATATCACACATATGGAAAAGGATTTTCTTTACCTGAGCTATTTATAAAAAATAGTTGTTCTTGGACTTTGACACAGATCCTATCAAAAAATGTAAGATGATGAGCTGGCTTCTGAGTTCCATATATAAAAATGCCCTATACAACACATTAACAGCTCTGGGGATTGTAGTACAAGCAAAATTAAATGGTGCCTTTTAGTGTCAGTTAATTACTGAGATCTGAAATGCTTCGATAGGAATTGAGGTATAATTATATAAAATGATGGCTAATGTAAGCATACTGGAAATGCGGAAGTATTTCATGTAATCAGCCATGAACAAGAAATGTTTTGAAGTATTCTTGAAGCTATATTTTTCAGGGGTCTTTAAGAATTTGTAGCCACCAATGAAGCCAGTCAGACTGGTGGTTGGTCAGCATCTTTGAAAATCAGGATAGAAGATTCTTTTGTGGTTGTTCATATGCTTTTTAGTGCATGCAGGGGTGGATCTCAAACTGAAGAGGGCGCAGATGGTAAGGTGCATTGTCGTATATAAAAACAACATATTTTCTTCCAGTTAAAAATAAACTAGAAGTTTTACTAATCTGTTAGGAGCCCAGGGCTGTATTATTCAGTTTAAGATTGAAGCAAAAACAAATATAACTTAATTGGAATTTTAAAACAATCTTCAGGGCTGTGAAATAGGAGCTTCATTACCAAGAGCAATTAACAGATAGCAGCATTGCAGAACAAAGGATAGCTTGATTGGTAGACCATCAAGACCATTAAAAAGAAAAAAGCGTTGTTAACACCTATGGAATGAAGAATTTAGAAGGGATCAGGGAGACTGCAATGAGCCATGAAGTTAGTTGACTCCTTCAGCATTGCGTGACTACAAATGTTGGTGCCACTGCCAAGCACTTGGTTTTAAACTTCGGGTGGAGCAGGCATCAAATGGGGTGTACAAATGCACCAGTGCACCTCCCCACCTCCCCAGATCCACCCGAGTGGTTGCATATTAAAAGTAAGGAACAGCATGAGCTTCTGTACACTAACTACGTCAATGAATTTGTGTTACATGTGAATTTTCCTGCATATCTTAAAAATAGGTGCAGAATAGATAGAAATAGTAATATGCTAAGAAGAGTTGTCAACTTCCATTTAACCAGATAACCAACACTGGACACCTAAAATGTGAGGCGTATGAGAAGAGAACCAACACCAACAACAACATATATCATTTATATTTTTGGACTGTTCCTCCTTGTTTGGTTTGAAAGGAAGCTTTCAGGAATCAGGGAGGTTCCCAATTCTCCCTGAGGTAAGTGAGCCTTAGGGTGCTTATACACATAACAGGGTTTAATCCTCATTAAATTACATAAGCTTATTAAATTTAAAATAGTTTATTTTAGAACATTGCATCAATGTTTGCCCATAATAGCCTTTACAAAGAATTAAGCCCAGCATGCAATTCCCAGTAACTGCCAGCAGGGGGAGCCACATACCAATCCACCCCATTGCTGTTTTAGCTACTCAATTACAGTACAGGGCCCTCAGACCAGTAATCCCTGGACCACAGGGGCAAGTACTGGACCACTAGGGGCAAGCATAATCCCTGGACCACTGTAGAGGACCCTCCAGCTATGCTGTACCCCTGCTCTACCCTGCCCATGGCTGCAGCCAATTCCCCAACCCCAGCCATTTATCTACACACCCCTACTGCCCCCTTCCCCAACCCCCAGACCACACATCCCCCATCCCTGCACCACGCAGCTCCCCTCTGTTCTGCCACGTTCCTTGCCTTATGACTGCGCCACACAGCTTCCCCCAAATAGACACCCTGCCTCTTGCATCCCCCCACCCGATGCTCCCAAGTATCATCGCTGCAGGTCCTCCAGGTGGCCTGTGGTCGCCAGGGATTCCCACATGAAGCTGCATGCATTCCCTCCCACAACCACAAACCACATGAACTCCCACTTGTTTTCCTGCAAAACTGCAAGAGGGAAGCCATGCATGACTTTACTTTGATATGATGATACGGGCAAACACAGACTAGTATACAGTCCCTGCACTTTCTACTCTGCTTAATGTGCCAATATTCTAGCAAAGAGAACTGATGCGCTCTGACTTCTTAATCGCTGTCTGAACACTATCAATTTAAAAATCACACTTCCAACTAAAAAAAAATTACCCATTGTTATAAGTAACACCTGAGATTAAAGGGGAAAAGATCACTATTCTCTCCCCCAATCTTTTTTCAGTTTGTTTTGTTCATATGTACATTCTTGTGTATCATCTGTTTCTCTTTTGCTCTGCATAGGCAATTAGTGTCCCCTTTTCTTTGTATAGGGGTTTTTCACATAACCATTGAAGAAAGAAAATTATAGAAATAGGAAAATTTGTTTTTAAAACCACAGAAAAAAAATGGGCAAGGCTCATAGGGACATGCAACCACTTTAAATTTAGTTTGAATTGACTAGATTACAAGGTAGCAATATCTTTTTAAGACATGAGGGATTTTGTCAATCTCACTCCCCCCTGAAGGCGAAGCAGAATAAACAGGAGCAAACTTTGATCACCATCACACTTACTGCTGCCATTCTGTTTCTCTTTAGAGATGTGCATGCATTACACATGCACCCTGGACCAAACAACTGATGTTGTTTTCTTACAATCTGATCCTGACAAAGTAAATGTGTTTCTAGTCCTCTCTGCTTCCCATCTATGTTTCACGGCAGTTTTAAGCCTTACCCTTACACAGTTAGTGCCTATGTGGATGAATAGTTGTCTCTCCCCTCCTATTTTTCCCCTCTCTACAAGTGGTGTTCCATTTTCTTGCTAGCTCACTCCTTGTTTTCTCCTTTTGAACCCAAGAGTAGCACATTCAGAGAAAGGAAAGGGTGAAGGCACAAATAGAAAAAAGAATTTTCTAATTAGATTTTTGCTTTCCTTCCTGCAAAACAGCCCTTTCCCTTGTGATGAGAGCTGCAAAATTAAATTGAGAACCACAATCAGTAAAGTGTTGCTGAGCAGGAATTCAGCTGGAGACAAATAAAACTCAACAACAGCAACAAATGTAATTTTTTTTCATAAGCTGACTTAAGCCCTTTGTACATGAGCTCTGGCTCCCACACAATACATGTAATGCTGTCTCCTGTCACGCTGACTATCCTAAAAGGCACCTTTTAAATTCACTTCACAAAATGCCATTTCCAAAACATGTTCCCAAAACTTTATTCTTGATTAAAGAAGGGAACTGAAGACTTAACCTTTGTACTGAGCTTAAATAACGTTTTTTCCAGAGTTCACCCTGAACTGTCATTGCCAATGAATCTACAACAAGTGCAAAAAGGTGTGAGCTGAAGCAGCCAGTCTTCCTAAAGTGCTACAGATTTCATGATTCCAAAATGTCTCACACCCAGCTTGGAACTAATGGACATGAGGCTGTTTCTAAAAAGATTAATATTGCGTAGAATGTTCCATTTTTGAGTGAGTTTAATGATGGATTGAGAGTTATGAAGTCTCAAGGCCTCTATCCACAAATTTAACAGCAACAGTGGCACAAATTTCATCATGCTGTCCTGCTAATGTGCCATAGCTTTATCTAGGAAGGACTACTGCTTGATTTAGTAAAAACCTTATTCTTCATGTCTACTTAGGCTCCATTGAAATAATTTTCTTTGTGATCTGGATAACTCTGGATACCATTTGGATCCGGAAGGGGTACAGTGGCTCAGTCACATGCCCCTTTTGGACCATGCTGCAGGATCAGCACCTGAGGATTTTGCTTAAGTCCCTGAAGCAGGAAAAAGATCTTCCACCACTTCCTATCTGTGCCCAGCAGTACATCCCCTCCCCTCTCATTCCCCTTTCCTCCACTTGCTGCTGCCCTTAGATGATCAGGTGGAGGAGCTTCAAAGACACTCTTGCCCTTCTCCAGTCAGGTTACATGGAGAACTAGGCTCACCTCCAGACAGTGGCAGCAGTGGCAACACTGGGCAGGTTCCTCCTTCCTGCCTTTTACCCCTAGTGTTCCTCACCAGCCATCCCAGCTCAGGGAGCCAGAACCTGCCAATTACCACCACCACCGCTGCTGCTGTCCCCAGCTGAAACCAGCTCTCTGCATTGGAGCAGGGCAGGGAAAGCTCTGGAGCTCCCCTGGTCCACAGGGCAGGCAGGGACCGTGGCAGCAGCAATAGGGGGGGTAAGGGGAATGGGAGGAGAAGTTGTGCCACTGCACATGTAGGAGAAGGGAGTAGGTGCCAAGAGTGGGGAGGAGATGGGATTCTTACCTTATCTGAGGAAGAAATCTCTGGCTAAAAGAGAACCCTGGTTGCTGGTTCTGCCGCAATAGGGGGATGCCACTATCTCTGCAGCTGAATTTGCTATTCCTGCATCTCCTTTACTAAATTCTGGATTTGCCCATGACTCCATCCATTGGATGTACCCTACTGAATAATCATCCACTAGTACCTTGTTTGCTACTAGTTTAGGATGCATCTGAGCCAGTGATCAAGTGTCTCAAGACAATCAATAATTTCAATTTTTTACATCCATACCTTTGTTCTGGCAAAGAATTTCAAAACTTGGAAACTGAAGATACATTTAGGCTCCTGTGACCATACTTAGGTACCTAAATTAATAGTGTCACTTTCAGAATTGCTCCTCACTGAGATCCAGTGGATTGGGCACTGACCTGGGCATCAAGAAATCTGGTATCTCTTTCTAGCACTAACGTTAATCATATAATCATAGAAAATTAGGGTTGGAAGGGGCTCAGGAGGTCATCTAGTCCAACCCCCTAGTCAAAGCAGAACAATCCCCAACTAGTTCATCCCAGCCAGGGCTTTTTCAAGCTGGACCTTAAAAACCTCCAAGGATGGAGATTCCACCACTTCTCTAGGTAACCCATTTCAGTGCTTCACCACCCTCCTAGCGAGGGAGTTTTTCCTAATATCCAACTTAAACTTCCCTTGCTACAACTTGAGAGCATTTCTCCTGTTTCAACTCTCTGTGTCTGTGTTACCTTTTCTCTTGCACATATATACAGCAAGCACTGTGATTCAAGGACTTTTTCTTTCTATGTATTTGTACAGTGCCTAGCACATCTAGTCTCTGGTGTAATAAAAAAAAACTTAATTTCATGCCCAAATGTGGATTTAAATAACTTCAGTTCAGGTTACAAACTGGAGGCAAAATAAAATGGCATTCCAGGCTCTTCCCATGTGATTTACCAAAATAACCTGAGTGTACTGTGCAAGTTTCAAATGCCCCTTTTTCACATGCTTTCTCTAGGGTTGAAACAATTAACAATCTTAGTAAAACTAAAATGTCATCTTTTGCTCCCAAGTTCATACAGCTTAGAACTACTGTAAACAGTGTCTATAGGCTCTCTGTAGATTCAGACAGATGTTGCTGCTTTTAATTCCCATTTTTTCAGAGTTTTCTTTGCAACAGTAGTAGCTATACATGAGTGCTGAGGCTGCTCCAATGCTTTGGAATTCCAGTGTATTGGAGCAGACTGTTGCTGAGGTCATTGCAGGACCCCTGGGCACTCATGGTGCTCTGGTGTGGTGCCAGAGGACTGGAAGAGGGCCAATGTGGTTCCCATCTTCAAAAAGGGGAAGAAGGAAGACCTGGGAAACTATAGGCCAGTTAGTCTTACCTCAATCCTGGGCAAGCTTTTTGAGAAAATTATTCTGGCACATATCCACGAGGGGCCAGCAGGGGAGATCATGCTTAGGGGCAACCAACACGGGTTCATTAGTGGCAGGTCCTGTCAGACCAACCTGGTGGCCTTCTATGATCAGATCACCAAATCATTAGATTCAGGGGTAGCAGTGGACATAGTCTTCCTGGACTTTCGGAAGGCCTTCGACACTGTCTCTCACCCTGTTCTCATTAAGAAACTGGTGGACTGTGGTGTCAACACCCACACAGTCAACTGGGTCGCCAACTGGCTGGAGCGCCGCACCCAGAGAGTGGTAGTGGATGGCTCATTTTCAACCTGGAGGGATGTGGGCAGTGGGGTCCCCCAGGGCTCGGTCCTTGGGCCCGCACTGTTCAACATCTTCATCAGTGACTTGGATGAAGGGGTAAAAAGCACCCTGTTCAAATTTGCTGATGACATTAAGATGTGGGGGGATGTGGGCATGCTAGAAGGGAGAAATAGGCTGCAATTGGACCTAGACAGGTTACAAGGGTGGGCGGATAAGAATAGGATGGGATTCAACACCGACAAGTGCAAAGTGATGCACCTGGGGAAGAACATACCTACAGGTTGAGGAACTCCATTCTTGTCAGTACAGAGGTGGAAAAGGATCTTGGAGTCATCATTGACTCCAAGATGAACATGGGCCGGCAGTGTGGGGATGCAGTCAGGAAGGCCAACCATACCTTGTCATGCATCCACAGATGCATCTCAAGCAGGTCCAAGGAGGTGATACTCCCCCTCTGTGCGACACTAGTCAGACCACAGCTGGAGTACCATGTCCAGTTCTGGGAGCCGCACTTCAAGAGGGATGTGGACAACATGGAGAGGGTCCAGAGGAGGGCCACTAGCATGATCAGGGGGTAGCAGAGCAGGCCTTATGAGAAGAGGCTACGGGACCTGAACCTGTTCAGCCTCCACAAGAGAAGGCTGGGCGGGGATCTAGTGGCCTGTTACAAACTAGTCAGAGGGGATCAGCATGCATTGGGGAAGTCGCTGTTCCCCCTGAGCACTACCAGGAGCGACCAGGTATAATGGTCACAAGCTGGCAGAGGGTAGATTTAGGCTAGACATCAGGAGGCGCTACTTCAGGGCAGCTAGGATCTGGAACCAACTTCCAAGAGAAGTGATGCTGACTCCTACCCTGGGGGTCTTTAAGAGGAGGCTAGATATGCACCTTGCTGGGGTCATTTGACCCTGGTACTCTTTCCTGCCATGGCAGGGGGTCTAGACTAGATGATCTACTCAGGTCCCTTCTGACCCTAGAAACTATGAAACTATGAAACTCCAGCCTCCTGCTTCTCATGTATCAGCTTTCCTGCACTTAAAAATGGTGTCAGGGGTGCTTGCATTTTTATCAGCAAGCCCTATTATTACAAGTACCCAATGCTTTGTCTATCTTTACATGGATAACCCAGACATTTGATGAGCTTTAATTTAAGCACCCCCACTGTCATTTTTAAGTTCCTGACGCTGATACAGGACATACAGCAGTGCTTTAATCAGAGTGGCTCTCAGAGCCACTCTAATTAAAGCGTTGCCCCCACCCCACCCCTGCAGCATGCATAAAGGTGCCCTAGAAGACTAACTTTAAACACATGTGATTCTGGAATATAAAACAGTGTAAGGGAAAATGTGTTGGTATGCCATACCCCTGCTTGCTAGACCAGTTTGAGGGCTGATTTGGTTGCCAGTGTTTTTAAAGATTAGCCCATAAAGATGGCATTAAAAGCTAGGGGTTTAATTAATAAGCAGTTTGTTCATATGCCATGAATTTTATTTAATGGAAATAAATGCTGCAACTAGAGTATAATAATTAGAACAAAAACTGAAGTGCAAAATCATAATCCATGTTCTAGGCTCCTTTGAGTAATAGAGAGAAATAGACTAATAGGAAATGGATGTATGCTCACACACAGAATTCACGCACCACTGGAAACACTATGAAGCTTTGTAATAATACTAGCAATAACAATTTGTATCTTGGACATGTTCAATGCAGAGGGATTACAAAAGAAGGATGTATTACATTCTAATGACAATTGGCTGTTAAAATATAATATGCCTGAAAGAGACTGAAAGAAACTTTCCTCACAGAACTCTAGCAATGCAAGCTGAAAATGGGGGAGAGAAGAAGGAACTGTTAGTACTGGCTGTATGCACAAGTCAGTCTTGATAAAAAGGTTAGTCAGAAAGAAAAAGCTAATCATTACAACATGGCAAATGAACTTAAAATAATCCAAATTAATTTCTAATTGTAAAATGCATTAGAGCACTATAAGCATATCATAGGTTATCTTGCACAAATGAAATACATAGGTATCATACTGGGTGAAAGCATTGGTCCATCTGGTTCAGTATCCAGTATCTCACTGGCAGAGAGTGAATGCTAAGGACAAGAGTTTGTATGTAGGCAGTGGTATGACAGGGCAGATCTGCAGCAATGATTATTTTTTGTAACCTAGTGCCCCCAAGTTGACACCTGGGGCTGCTTCCCTAGTTGCCTCCCCTTAATGACACTATTGGATGCAGTTCTAAATAAACTCTATTTGGTATTTACTAAATGTAATTTTAGAGATACCTGTAAGTGACTACATGATTTATATATCTACATCTTACTGATTCATTTTTTTCAGTGAACCCCGTTCTTACAAGTACCTGATGGTTTGTCTATCTTTACATGGATATCCCAAATATAAGCAGCTATGCAATAAGCTATTGTTTCCTGGGTGTAAGTCCCATATGAGGATAAAAGATCTCTACAGAGACTTCAGTTATGTTTTCCCCTTTGTTAGGTAACCTTCTAATTAAATGAGTCCAAGTACAAAAGTTAAACTTATTGCGTGATAGGCATGCAGAAAGCACTATACAGCTATAACTGAATAGAAGGTCAGAGCACTGTAAAAAAGGTGGATCCCACTCTAAGATAACCCTTAGATGTGGTATCAGATTTCAGGACTGTAGGTTAGAGCACTGTAAAGAACACCTATACCACATGCCATTGCAACTCAAGGTAGGTTGCATTCTACCAACATCGCATGGAGCATTACGGCAGCCCACTTACCCCCTGTCACAGGGTGGCGGTCTAGCTTAGGCCAGAGCTCATGTGGTTTGCCTGATTGTCAGGCCAGCCCCACCTCCAGGCTGTCACTGACAAGAGTCAGCAAAACCTCTATCCCGAGGCCCTTTCCTAATGAAAGTGAACACACCCAAAATATACATCAGCACACCTACACATATGAGTATGTAGCATTACCACTTTTCAACTTGTTTGGGGAAACCGAATATATGTTATTTTAGAATGAACTACTAGGTTCAGAAGATTTTCTGCACTTGAATATAGGATGTACTCATGGTTGTTTTCACTTTTGCAAAGCTTTATTTAAGGATACTCGCAGAGGCAGGCAATAGAACAGAGCAGAGAGAACGGTCACGTCACATTGGCTTTAGGCGGCAGCCGCTACTTCGCATGGTTCTCCTGGCCCAGGAGTGTTTCAACCTTGGGGATGCGATAGCTTGCGCTGGGGCTCTGCGCAAGTCGGAACTCTTGCCAGAGCTGAAGAACTCATCGTAAGTTAAGAATGTACAGCTTATATAGTCTGGAGTAAACAATGTTAACTCAAGCTAGGGATTTGGTTATTTCAAGCTAGGAATTTGGGGATGAGTCGTGATCTAACGCACTTAGTATTCACTACATTCTACTGTCTTACAACATTCTACTATCTAAATTCATAGTTCAATCACGCTCACAAAGAAAAAAACTATGTGCCGCTTCACTAACTTACTATAATATCAGCGTACAAAACTCTTGCTATTAGCAAAGCTCTTACTATTACATATGTGTAAAATGTAGACTATAAGAATCACTTACGCTGTCTGTGCTTGCTACTGGATGCAGGACCAGAAACTAGGGGTGTGCAAAATGGGCTGTATTCGATTTGGATTCGGCACAAACTGGGGACAGTGATTCAATTCACTGATTCGGATCACTGTCCCTGATTCGATTTGGCCGAATCCACATCTAAAGATTTAATGCTGATTCAGCAAATCAGTGATTTGGCCATAGACACAGCTTTAAATGTTTTTTCTACATACCTTGACGTACTAGGCACAGCTTGTGACTGCTGCAATGCTGGGGTGGATGGAACCTCCCACAAGGGTATGGGGGGGCCCGCCCCATATACTTAGCGGTGAACTCAGAAGTGGACTGGAAGTGCTTCCGGTCCACTTCCGGGTCTGCTGGGGAGCATGCAGGAGGGCTCCCTGCGCACCCTGGCTCAGTGATAGGCCACAGGGAGACCCCAGGTGCCACACCCCAGGCCCAGGAGGCACTTAGCTGGGTGGGAACGGGGGGGCTAACCCCCCAGTGTGCTCCCTGATAGACCTGGAAGTGGACCAGAAGTGCTTCTGGTCCACTTCCAGGTCTGCTGCTGAGAACGCTGGGAAGCTCCCTGCACTCCTGTGGTACACTCTATCTGCCACAACATCTTAGTATTCATAAGCTGCCTGGTACCTTGAGATAAAACATTTAATGTCTGAATCACCAAATCTTTCCAAATCTCTCCAAATTGATTTGGAGGGCTTTGATTCAATTTGGAGAGATTAAAGGGTCTCCTGATTTGATTTGGATTTGGAGATTTGGCCACCGAATCAGGCTGAATCGAATCAGGAACCAAAGCTTGGCACAGTCCTACCAGAAACCCATGAGTCCAGCTCTCAGACACAACAGGCACTTTTGTACGTGCTCCGTGGGTAGAGAGAGGCAGCTCTTTAATTAAAGCAGCTCTAATTAAAACACTGTCGTGTCTCATGTATTAGCATCTCCACACTTAAAAATGGTAGCAGGGTGCTTGAACTAAAGCTCATTCAATCAGCTTTAGTTCAAGTGCCCCCAGCACCATTTTTAAGTGAGGGGATGCTGGTACATGAGCTGCAGGAAGCCACTAGAGCACAGAATTCCACCACGCTGGAGCAGCCTCACTGCTTATGAATAGGCACCCAAAGTCCCAGAGATCTTGGATACATTCAGTGGCCCATAAAGAAGCAGAGAATGTTTCTCTGTTCTCATGTCTTAAAGCCAATTTCTAATAATTCCGGTCATTCAAGTAATGGTTAGGAACCATGTGCATGTGACAGAAAGCTGGTTCAGACAATCTGTTAGACAGACTCTGAGTTTGAGGTATGCTGCTGGGAGTCCCACAAATATCTATGTAGGACAGCTAGCTCCAGGAATTCTTTTTTCTGTCAAGCTCCCTCCCACATTGTTTGTTTTATTACTGTTTAGTTGTTACTTTTCCTGGCTATAAGAATAGCAATAGCCAATGGTCTTGCTAGCTTGAATGTAGCATTTCCATCTTAGAACAACACCTCCCCCCCATTTAAAAAAAAAACCCTCTGAGACATATCGCCTATGATTGTCCCCTTAGGAAAAACCTTACATTCTTCAATGAAAGGAAACTCTTTCCCCACCTTACCAATCTGCTGCCTGCAAAAGAAGCAGTGATTTGATTTTTCCCTTCTGAACCCAGTAAATTCCCTAAACATGTACAGTATTTTGAAAGCCACCATGCAAACAAGGTCACTCTCTGGAAGCCCTAGTGAATGGAGGCAGTCAAGTTGGCCATTTGCCAGGTAATCACAGGATCACCAGGTATTTGTTACTTTGTCACTATTCCATTAGTCCTTTTTGACTTGCCTAATTAGCTGGTGCCCTAACCTTACCAGCCAATTGGAGGCATTGTGCTTTTGCAGGACATCCAGTGGAACCATGATCCCCTGAACCAAGACCAAGAAATTGTTCAAAGGTTTTAAAAGACATTGAATATTCACACTCAGGGCACTTCTCCAGGCTAAACAGCCCCATGACTCTCAGCCTGTCATTGTAAGGTCTGTTTTCCTGACCTCTGATCATGCGTGTGGCTCTTCTCTGGACTCTTTCAAGCTTCTCCACATTCCTTTTTGAATTGTGGAGTCCAAAACTGGACGCAGTACTCCAGCTGCAGCCTCACCAAGGCCGAGTACAAGGGAAGAATGACATCCTGGGATTTGCTTGAGAAGCATCTATGGATGCAAGCCAGCATTTTGGTCGTGTTACTAGCCGCAGCATTGCATTGCAGGCTCATGTTCATCTTGTGGTCAATGATGACCCCCAAGTCTCTTTCTTCTGTAGTGCTAGCCAGCGTAGCACTGCTGAGCCTATAAGCATGCTGCAGGTTTTTCTTTCCAAGGTGGAGAATCTTGCATTTTTCAGCGTTAAACACCATCAGGTTCTCATCCGCCCATTTGCTGCACCTGTCCAGGTCAGCCTGGATCACCCGCCTGTCTTCTGGAGTGGATGCTTTGCCCCAAAGTTTGGTGTCATTGGCAAACTTGGCCAGTCCCCTTCTGACTCCAATGTCCACATCATTAATGAAGATGTTGAACAATATAGGTCCAAGACAGAGCCTTGGGGGACCCCACTGGTCACAGGACACCATGATGATTGACTTCCTTCAATTACTACCCTCTGGGTCCGACCACAGAGCCAATTTCCCAGCCAGCAGATTGTGCTGGACCAAGGCCACAACTGGCCAGTTTCACCAAGAGGTCATCTTGAGATACCAGATCGAAGGCTTTTTTGAAGTCAAGATATAAGACATCAATCTCTTCTCCCTTGTCCAGGTGATAGGTCACCTGTCATAAAAGGAAATGAGATTGGTTAAGCAAGATCTACCCGCAACAAACCTGTGCTAGCTATCCCTCAGGATGTTGGCATCAACCAGTCCATTAAGGATGGCCTCTTTAATAAACTTTTCTAAGATCTTCCCCAGGACAGAAGTCAGGCTGATTGGCCTATAGTTAGCCGGATCCACTTTTCTCCCTTTCTTGAAGATAGGCACCTCGTTGGCCTTCTTCCAGTCTTCAGGCAGGAAGAGTGCCAGCAGTTCTCAAAGATCTGTGCCAGAGGCTGGGCTATGATGCTAGCCAGCTCCTTGAGGATCCTGGGGTGTAGATTGTTCGGGCCAGCTGACTTGAAGGTATCCAGCCTCTCAAGGTGTTCCTTTTTGAGGTCAGCATTGATGGAGGGCAGGGGAACTCCCTCACCCAGACCTCCCTGTCCCGTTGTGAACATGGGTGTCCCATGGGACTGATGAAAGACTGACACAAAGTACCCATTTAATAGGTTGGCTTTTTCCTGGGCATCACTTCTCAGTTGTCCCATCTGGTTCATCAGGGATACATTGTTGCCATGGGGCTGGATGAGATGCACCCAAGGGTGCCGAGGGTGTTGGCTGATGTGATTGCAGAGCCACGGGCCATCATCTTTGAAAACTCATGGCAATCAAGAGAAGGAAAATATAGTACCCATATTTAAGAAAGAGGGAAAAAAAGGATCTGGGGAAGTACAAACTGGCCAGCCTCACCTCAGTCCCTGGAAAAATCATGAAACAGATCCTCAAGGAATTTATTTCTAAGCACATGAAGGAGAAGGTGCTTAGGAATGGTCAGCATGGATTCACCAAGGGCAAGTCATGCCTGACCAATGTGTTCGCTTTCTATGAGATAACTGGCTCTGTGGATATGGGGATGCCAGTGGATGTGATAAACCTTGATTTTAGCAAGGCTGCTGTTATGGTCTCCCACAACATTCTGGCAGGCAAGCTAAGAAAGTACAGGTTTGATGAATGGATTGTAAGATGGATAGGAAACTGATGGGATCATAGGGCTCAAAGGGTAATAATAAATGGCTTTATGTCTAGTTGGCAGCTGTTATCAAGTGGAGTGCCCCAGAGGTCGGTTCTGGGGCTGGTTTTGTTCAGTATCTTCATCAGTGTAACTTCCTGTGCCTTTCTCCCGAGCGTCATGCAGTTGGGTTCTTTAAGAATCTGGTCTTGGCTTCTTGGGCTGCACCGCCAGGCTAGTGGGAGTGGTCTCACCTGCCGCATCTTTGATGATAAGGGATTTCAAATCAGGAGGACAATGTCTGGTCCTGCCCCTCGGGTCCTCTCCCTTGGCCATCCTCATGACTGCCTCTTCTTGGGGCTCCACCTCCCCTACACCCCTCCTAATGCCAACCATGATGTTGCTTGTCAGGGCCAATGTTCAGGCCCTCCTAAGGGCTCAGTCCCATGGGGCTGCGGTTGTTGGCCACTGGTGTCGTTAGTGCCAAATGCTCTCCGTGGCCCCTCCCTGCTCTTCAGTTTATGTGCAGCCAGGTTCTACCTGGGCTCCTGCTTCCCTTGATGCATCATTGACCCCCCCAAGTTCCATACCTGCTGCTGGTCGTTCAGGTCAGGGTCCTGTCCTCATTGCGTTAGTCGACGTTGCAGTCACTGAGGCGAGCTCTGGTCCATGTTGGGTCTGCCGGCAGTTCCTTGGGCCCATGCTGGCCCAGCTTTCTCTTCCTGATCCCTGCCCGAGGGAGCTACCAAGCTTCTTCCTCCAGGTTGTCTGGCTGCTCTGACCCCTCTGGGCCAGGGAGAGATGCTTCTTCTGGTCCGCCTGGCTTCCTTCTGGCTGGGTCTTTTCTGCAGGCTTTGGCTGCCCGCCCAGCCAATTGCCCTTGGCACGCTTTTATAAAGCGCGCCCAGGCGGACGCGGAAGCCATTCCCAGCTCCTCCTCACTCTGCTGTGGGCTTTTCCTTTGATCTTTGACTGTGGCAGCTGGAGCCACCACGGTTTCACTTTAGCCACAACCAGCTGCTGGTGTGGCATCTCACTGCATCTCTCTGGGTCCCAGTAAGTTTTCCTTACAATCAGCAACCTGGAAGTTGAGATGCAGTGCACCTACAGCAAGTTTGCAGATGACACCAAGCTGAGGGGAGTTGTAGATATGCTGGAGAGTAGGGTTAGGATTCAGAGAGACCTAGAAAAATTGAAGTATTGGACCAAAACAAATCTCATGAGGTTCAATAAGGACAAGTGCAAAGTCCTGCCCTTAGGATAGAACAATCCCAGACACAGGTACAGGCTGGGAACTGACTGGCTAGGCAGTAGAAAAGGCCCTGGGGGCTACAGTGAACCATAAGCTAAACATGAACCAACAGTGCACCCTTGTTGCAAAGAAGACTAACAACTTACTGAGCTGCATTGGTACGACTGTTGCCAGCATATCAAGGGAAGTGATTATTCTCCTCTATTCAGCACTGGTGAGACTACATCTGGAGTACTGTGTTCAGTTTTGGGACCCCTGCTACAGAAAAGATGTGGACAAATTGGAGAGAGTCTAGTGGAGGGCAATGAAAATGGTGAGAGGGCAGGGGCACATGAATTCTGAGGACAGGCAGAGGGAACTGGGCTTATTTAGTCTAGAAAAAAGAAGACTGAGAGGGGATTTAATAGCAACCTTTGACTACCCTAAAGGTGGTTCCAAAGAGGGTGGAGCTAGACTGTTCTCAGTGGTGGCAGATGACAGAACAAGGAGCAATGGTCTCAGGTTGCTGTAAGGGAAGTTTAGACTGGATGTTAGGAAGAATTTTGTCACTAGGAGGGTAGTAAAATACTGAAACAGATTACCCAGACATGTTGTGAAATCTCCATCCTGGCTTGATAAAGCCCTGGCTGGGATGATCTAGTTGGGGATGGTCCTGCTTTGAGCAGGGGGTTGAATTAGATGACCTCATGAGGTCCTTTCCATCCCTAATTGTTTTCTGATTCTATGATTTAACTAAGGATTATCAGATGAAGCTGCTGAGATCTATATACTTGGAAAGAAAATAAAAATAAGTACCAGTTATGTGTGTGGGTGTAAATTAGGAAGTAAAATCTTGTCTGAAATATTTTAATAGCGCTACATTTTTTTCAGCTGAAGGTTTTTGTGGGGGAAAAAATAACAAAAAAGTAATCTGCATTTCTTACAATCCATAATATCTACTTTCTTCATCCTGCATTCTCCAAAGTGATTTCAAATGCATCTGATGGTATAAGTGGCTGCTTATACTCAGAAGTATTTTGTAATGTCTCGTTCAAACCAAGTTGTGATTGCCTGAGACTTAGGTTAATTCTCAACTCTGAACTAAAAACTCTCTTTGGCTTCCCTAGTTCATTCAAAAATCTCTTTTACATGAAGAGGGGCATATTTACATGTGCTCTGGGGGTAGGGCACTTTAATTAGAGCAGCTCTCAGGAGTCACTCGAATGAAAGTGCCTGCAGTGTCTTGTGTATTCAGTATCCCATGCTTCCAAATGGTAGCAGGGGCTCTTTAACTAGAGCTTGCTGAAGCGCAAGATACTGAATACACAAGACACCAAGGCTGCTGGAACATGCTACTTAGCACACTTCAGCAGACTCGATTAATCGTAATTACAGTGCATCAGAGCAGGTATCCCACACATCTATAGGCACCCATAAATATGAAATTTCAGTTTAGTTGTGTGGGGTTCAGATCCGAGCATTAGTCTTGGATCTGAACCTGGCATATGATTTTGGTTCCAACACTAGAATACTTCTACTTATGTCTCTTTTTCAAGGGTTACAGCTCTGGGTGATGGAAAGTAATGAGAGGAGATGATCATCTCTGTCTTAGACCTCCTCCATAATCTTCTTCCTTTTAAAATCTCATGCTTTTCCATGCCACATCTGCCACCATGTTGCATCATCCCAATTTTCTACCTTGCTCAGGTTTATAAACTACATATCTAGATGTATTTATTTCTTTTTCAAGTATCAAAATAAATTCATAATAATGCAAAACAACCACTTGAGAGTGTAGTGCTTTGTGCCTCCTCACTTGCGACATCTACATTTATACTGAAATCTCCTCAAAATTGGCACTTTATACAGTGCCAGTTAAGGGAATAGAAAGAAAAAGTAAAAGTTAAAAAAACTAAATCTAATAAAATTTGGCAAGTATTATTTGAGGTTGAAATTCATAACATGCCAGTAGTAGAATCCACTATACTAAAGCCCTCCATGTTATAAGTGTGTAAAATAAGGGTGGCTAAGTTGGGCCCTAAATATTTGTCAATTTAAAAATATAAATTCAGGGGGAAGGTTCCTGCCATGTCCTTCATTCTCATTCAATGCAGACTGATTCCCTTCCCCACTGATCAAACAGCCATGTGTGTGAGGGGGGGATGTGGTTGGGGAGACACTGAACCTCTGAGCTGAGGTGAACAGAGAGACACTCCATAATCCTAAGGCACGACATGGGCTGTGGACCCTTGAATTTTACAACCTGGGCAAGGCATGTGGAATTGCTAGAATCATGGGGCATTGGCTGAAAGCCCCTGGACAATTTGAGATTCTGGAGGTGACCTGAGGAGCAGAGCCCAGGTGAAGTGGGAACAGGGGCCCCAATCCTCTGAAGTGAGAGCGAGAATCACATGCCAGGAACCGCACCCTTGTGTGTCTGCTGCTGTTTCCATCCATCCATCCACCCATTCCACCTTCCACCTCACGGTCAGAACATCACCCACCCACAGACACTGAGACCCCAGTAGGCACTGGTATGGACCATGGGCAAAGCCAGCCTGTCTGCTGCCACCAGCCAAACCCAGGCACAGAACTGGCACTATGGGGAAATAAAGGATCTCATCATCATCTGGGATGAGAAACACATTCAGCACCAGCTCCAAATAGGGCATCAAATCAAAGATGTTTTCAAGCATATTACCCAGCAGATGCAGGTGAGGGGTCGCAACAGAGAGTGGAAGCAGTGCCTCACCAAGACCATGCTGATCAGGCATTATTACTTCATGCTTGATGCTAGAAAGTGGGCTGTGGGCTGGGGGCAGACCGTGCCATTCTACAAGGACCTATTCCATATTCTTGCCCAGAACAGGGAAGACACCACCCCCTGTGCCCACAAGACCAGGGGTGTTCCAGGGGAATCACCCACAAGGACTCCACCAGAGGGGGAGAAGACAGAGATAGGCTCCATGACACCATTTCCCATGTAGGGGCTGCAGCTGTTCTGAACCAAGTTATCTTACATGTCTCTGCACCCCTTCCAGAGGCATGGATTGCACTATGCTGGCACAACCCACGGGACCTGAAACTAGTTCTCCCAACACTTCTCCTGATGAGTCAGGCGATGTGCATGAATGCTGAGTAACCCATGATGGTAAGGTTCGCCCAGCTCCATGCAACCATGACAGGGCTGAGAAATGTGAAGGCCCTAAGGGGGAAAAAAGGGGCAGTGGGAGGAGATGAGGTAATCCACTGTGGTCATAGCCCTCTCTCAAACCCACAAAGGAGTTAGGGCCAGAGGCGGGGGTGGGCAGGGGCAGGAATGATGGAGCATAGGGGGAGGGTGAATCACCTACTTTCACCCCAACCTCACCTTCCCCTGCTGAAGCCTGGAGTCCAGTGAAGGTGTCAGTCCCCACCTCTCCACACATCCACTCTTGAGCACTTAAGAGAGCATGTGCCATTTAATGGGATCATAAATCTGCCTAATTGACATGTCCTTTGTGTCAGGGACATACTGCACTTCATGGGAGATTCAAGCCTAAGTGCAGATACCTCAGGCACTTGAGCATAAACAGTTCCCCTTCTCCCCAAGGCACTCGTGAAAAGGCATTGATAATATTTATTGAGCTTAGCAGTCAAAAGGGTAAACAGCAGCTTTTGCAGAGAGCACCCCCAAGTCAGGGACACGAGATACCACACCACTATGTCTGCCAACCATTGCAGAAATGAGACAAAATTCCCCCTTTGTCAAAAAATTCCCTGATCTCCCCTCCCCTCTCCCAATCTAGGAAAGGGACACGTGATAGAAGGACTCTCATGTAAGAACCATTATGTCGGCCCTTTGGCTCTCACTGCCAGGGTGGCTCCCAGGTTCCACACGTGGACAGGCTGGTGAGAGGCCCAACAGCATCTTTTACACTCCCCTCTGATCTGACCTGTGGGTGAGGTCCAAGGGATGCTGGCTGATTCTGATTCTCACGGTGTAGGCACTCACTGTATTGACCCCTCAGAGCAACTCCCAAGCCCCCTCCCATGATGGGGGGACTAATGCCCCTGCTGGCCCGCTGAACGGCCCTTGCAAAGCCAGCAGACCAAGGCACTTAAGGGGGCACTTAAGGGAGCCCACCCCTGCCCCAGCCCTGGCACAATCTGTGGGCAAGGCAAGAGCCCCCAAGGGCACACTTGCCTGCCTGTACACTAATGCCAGGAGCCTGGGCAACAAGCAGGACGAGCTCGTCTTCCTGCTCAGTGCAAAGAAATATGATGTCATTGGGATAATGGAGACCTGGTGGGACTCCACCCATGACTGGACCACGGGTATAGAGGGCTATACCGTATACAGGAGGGATCGTGTTGACAAAAGGGGCGGGGGTGTAGCTCTCTATGTGAAGGAAAGCTACATGTCCCTGCAAGCTGATGTTGGCGACCGGCATGGACAGCTAGAGACCCTCTGGGTAAAAATTCGTGGGGAATTCGGCACGGGGACACAATGGTGGGAGTCTACTACAGACCTCCCACTCAAAGTCCGGAGCTTGACCAGGAGTTTGCCCGGGAACTGACTGAGGCCGCTTGCTCCAGGACCTTGGTTGTCATGGGTGACTTCAATTACCTGGGCATCTCGTGGGAAGATCACTCAGCTAAATCTGAGCGGGCACAAAGCTTTCTCTCATGTGTGGATGACCTCTACCTGACTCAAGTAGTCTATGGGCCAACGAGAGGCAAAGCGCTGCTTGACCTGGTACTGGCTACAGGGGACGACCTAATTGGCGACCTAGTGATTGATGGGAAGTTGGGTGACAGCGACCACGAGCTGATCACCTTCACCATCCTCCGTAAAGCTGGCAAGTCAGTCAGCAACACAGAAGTCCTTGACTTCAGAAAAGCCGACTTTGACAAGCTCAAGAGGCTAGTCGGTCAGGCGGTCAGGGACCATGACCCCAGGGAGATGGGAGTTCAAGAGGAGTGGTTGCTTCTCAAGGAAGCGATCCTCAGTGCACAAGCTAAATCTATTCCAACACGGAGGAAAGGCAGCAAGAAGGCACAGCAGCCCCCCTGGCTCTCCAGAGACCTAGCGGACCTCCTGCAGCTAAAAAGGAAAGCCTATAAAGGATGGAGGATGGGATTCACCTCCAAGGAGGATTACTCCACACTGGTCCGGTCCTGCAGGGACCAAACCAGGAAAGCCAAGGCTGCAACTGAACTCCAACTAGCTTCAGGCATCAAGGACAACAAAAAGTCCTTTTTCAGATACGTGGGGAGCCGGAGGAAAAGCAAGGGCAATGTTGGACCCCTGCTAAACCAGATGGGGCAACTGACAACTGACGATCAGGAAAAAGTCAACCTATTAAATAGGTACTTTGCGTCAGTCTTTCATCAGTCACACGGGATGCCCATGCCTGCTATGGGACAGGGAAATCTGGGTGAGGGGGATCCCCTACCCTCCATCAATGCTGACCTCGTGAAGGAACACCTTGAGAAGCTGGATACCTTCAAGTCAGCTGGCCCTGACAATCTGCACCCCAGGGTACTCATCTTTGAAAACTCCTGGCGCTCTGGTGTAGTGCCCAAAGACTGGAAGAAGGCCAATGTGGTGCCGATCTTCAAGAAAGGGAGGAGAGTGGATCCGGCTAACTACAGGCCCATTAGCCTGACTTCTATCCTGGGGAAGATCTTAGAAAAGTTTATTAAGGAGGCCATCCTTGAGGGACTGGCCCAGGCTAACATTCTAAGGGACAGCCAGCACGGGTTTGTTGCGGGTAGGTCTTGTTTGACCAATCTCATTTCCTTCTCTGACCAGGTGACCTATCACCTGGACAAGGGAGAAGAGATTGAGGTCATATATCTTGACTTCAAAAACGCTTTTGATCTGGTATCCCATGATCACCTCTTGGCAAAACTGACCAGTTGTGGCCTTGGCTCCACCACGATCCACTGGCTGGGAAATTGGCTTTGTGGTCGGACACAGAGGGTTGTGATTGATGGCAGTCACTCATCACGGTGCCCTGTGACCAGTGGGGTCCCTCAAGGCTCTGTCCTGGGACCCATACTGTTCAACATCTTCATTAATGATGTGGACATTGGAGTCAGGAGTGGACTGGCCAAGTTCGCCGATGACACCAAACTTTGGGGCAAAGCATCCACTCCAGAAGATAGGCGGGTGATCCAAGCTGACCTGGACAAGCTCAGCAAATGGGCGGATGAGAACCTCATGGTGTTTAACACCGATAAATGCAAGGTTCTCCACCTTGGGAGGAAAAACCTGCAGCACCCTTATAGGCTTGGCAGCGCTACGTTTGTTAGCACTACAGAAGAAAAAGACTTGGGGGTCATCATTGACCACAAGATGAACATGAGCCTCCAATGCGATGCTGCGGCTAGTAAAGCGACCAAAACACTGGCTTGCATCCATAGATGCTTCTCGGGCAAATCCCGGGACGTCATTCTCCCCTTGTACTCGGCCTTGGTGAGGCCGCAGCTGGAGTACTGCGTCCAGTTTTGGACTCCACAATTCAAAAAGGATGTGGAGAAGCTTGAGAGAGTCCAGAGGAGAGCCACGCGCATGATCAGAGGTCAGGAAAACAGATCTTATGATGACAGGCTGAGAGTCATGGGGCTGTTTAGCCTGGAAAAGCGCAGGCTCAGGGGTGATCTGATGGCCACCTGTAAGTTTATCGGGGTGACCACCAGGATCTGGGGGAACGTCTGTTCACCAGAGCGCCCCAAGGGATGACGAGGTCAAACGGTCACAAACTCCTGCAAGACCGTTTCAGGCTGGACATAAGGAAGAATTTCTTTACTGTCCGAGCCCCCAAGGTCTGGAACAGTCTGCCAGCGGAGGTGGTTCAAGCACCTACATTGAACACCTTCAGGAGTAAATTGGATGCTTATCTTGCTGGGATCCTATGACCCCAGCTGACTTCCTGCCCTTTGGGCAGGGGGCTGGACTCGATGATCTCCCGAGGTCCCTTCCAGCCCTAATGTCTATGCAATCTATGAAATCTATGATCACAGGCCCAGCCCAGCCCAAGACCTGCCCCACCCCATCCCCTGAAAGCTAAGCAACCCCTCCCTGTTATCTTCAGGCTCCATATCTGTGCACAGAAGGCCAGCTTGCAGTAGATAGATTGGTGGGTCCAGGATGGACAGCTGAACACCTGCTGAGTGAATGAAAGGTATGTATGTGAGGTTCCAGCAAAATGAAGAAGAGATGTTACAAGCTCCTGTCACAGCTTCTAGTTCAGACCACACATTGCAGACTTCTGTCACCAAGGGCTTTGAGACTGGCAGTGATAACAAATCGGGTTATGTACAGGGGAAATGGATAGTCCAGGGGTTGCTTACACCTGGGCTGCAAAGGCACATGACACCCCATGGCATAGCAGAGCTGAGATAGTTGAAGCACCAGGATAGGGAGTTAATGCACATGATCCTGGACTGCTGCTTATTGCCCCATAGGTGTAGGCACCCCAAGCAGGTCCAGGCCACTCCTGAAGGGGTTGTTCAGAAGGGGACAGGGCAGGGAGAGTGTCCCCCCCAACCTGCTGGGCCAAGCACTTGCTGAGCCTAGTGGCCTCAGTTCATTCACTCCCCCACTGTCCACTCATTCACTGTCCTGTTCCCTGTGGCCCCACTCCTGGCCCAAGTCCCACTACAGGGGAGAAAGGCAACTTCGCTTGGAATAAGCAGCCCACCAGCTCAGGCTGGCTGCCTGAAATGAGCCTCAGACATCAGCAAGGGCCATGAGTCAGTGGCCCTTGAAGGGGTAGACGTGGGCCAAGGGGCTGGGGATTCCATGTGGGAAGTGCCCACTGTGATGATACATCCTGACCTGTCAGACAGACATTGAGTCCAGGATCACACAGCTGTCCAGCTCCTACATGGAGAAGTCCCTGGTCTTGACCATTGGCGATATGTAGAGGGTGCATGCAGCTTTATGCGCACCTCTTAAGATCAGCCATGCACCCCCTGGAAATGCCAGGCTCAGTGATTGCTGCCCGCCCCCCCCCCCCGTTGGCAATCTGGTGCCCTCCCCAGACTCGGGAGGCACCAGTCGCCCATGGTCTTGACTCTGGACCCCTGAAAGGGTGCCAAGTCAAAAGCTCCCTACCCTGTGCCTCCCCTCTAAGGTTTCATGTTTGTTGAGTTCAGGCCCTGCAGTGTTCCCCTGGACCCCAAACCCCCTCCCAGGTTCTGTCACCCCATTCTCAAACCACACCCCCCCACCCTGCTGCCACCAAAGGTTTTCTGTTTTCTGTTAATGGGGAGGAGGGACCAAGATGAGATGCAGGCAATGTTCAACAGGTTTTCTTTATTAAACATAGGAAACATTTGGCAGCAGCTATGTTTTAAACTGAAGCATGGCTCTTCCTTGTGCCACATTCCCCTGCACCACACTGTGTGCACCTGTGTGGCATTGCAGAGGGAGAGGGGAAAGGCAACGGTGTCCAAGCAGTGGTGCTTGTGGCAGGAGACCCATGGCCCAGTGCCAGGGCATGGGCACTCAAAGCCCTCTGGCCCTACACATCAAGGGAGGGCTTCCAGTCCACTTGGGTGAGGAGGCAGTTGGCAGATCTGGACAGCCTGCTGTAGTGTGGGGCCAGGGTCTCACACATCAGTGAGGGCTTGTCTTCTCTACCATGCTGAGCAGTGATGCCAGGCTCACTCCGTAGTTGAAGTGCTCCTTCCAGTGGTCCTGCTGCCTTCTGGCCACATGAGCCAGGACAGGAGAGAGTAGGCTGGCTTTCCAGTGAGTATTAGGGGGTGAGGACATTACAGATGATGAAATCACGGACCCCAGGAGCATAACACCTGCTCTCCATCATCCAGAACACATACGTCCACACACACACAAACCCCAGATATCATACACACGCACACAACCCGGGCATCCAGGACATGCTCGCACACCTGGCAGGCATAGGGCGTGTTGGATGGGCATACATGGGATGGCCAGTTGCTGGCTCATGGCCATGATGAGCCACTGCCTTATCAGGTCCAGATGGGTGGCCGCAATGACCCCACCAGCCAGTTAAGGGTGGCTTTGCCATTTGGCTCCGCTCCAGAGTCTTTTGTAGCTCAGAAAGCCCACAGGACATGCTTGGAGGCATGTGAGAGCTCCTCCAACCTGCTGCACTTGGGCCGTGCAGGCAGGCTTCAAGCTCCCCCCGTACAAGGGCTAATATGTGTTCTGCTTCCTCCTGACCTAACTAGGGGCACTTAGAGTAAAGCTTGAAAGTCAGAGCACTTCCGCTGTGGGTTTCTTTAACATCTGTACTTAGCCTGAATGACCTTTAAAACTTGATGCTAAGTGTTACTAGATTGTAAGGCACATCAATAACTTGCATCTTAAATTTAAAACATCTGTGAGGCTTAGGGGAAAAAAACCAAAATAACTTCATGGCCATAAGTGCTCTCAGGTGCTTATTTACAGCTAATATCCTCAAGAGAAACAAACCTTAGCTATAACACAATAATGGAAACTAAAAAAGGAAAATGACTGAATGCCTTACTTCATTTCCTTTCTGAATGTCTGGTGTAGCAACTCTATTCAAAATATCTTCCTGTGTGAGACAAAATTTAACAATAGTGCACATGGAAACATGTTTAACCTTTTTCCTTATAGTTAGATTAGAGATTGCTTTATAAGCCAACGTATGGTTAGCTATGTGATTGATTCATTTGAAGAGCTTTTAACGCTTTATGAAATTAATGCTTAATAACGGGAATTCCAGCAGTTAAAAACTAAGCAATATAGAAGGATTGTGTATATTTCTTAAGGGGAAAGTTTAATTTTAAACACATTTTACATATAAATGTCACATGAAAGCAAATGTAGGTCCTTTCTCAATACCAATGGGGAGGCAGGAAGAAGATTGACTGCCAAGTGAATGCCATTCATTTACTTGTGTGACTAAGATTAGGATCATAAGAAGGACCATCACTACCAGGAAGGAAGATGATTCCATATAGTTCTGAGCAGTATGAAAGGTCTGTTATAGATTACTTCAATTGCTAGAGCTTTTTGAATTTGGGACTGACTGACTCAATTACAGCAATCCTGATATTGTGAATCAGGGTGAGGAGTAAAGTGATTCTGAAATAAAATGGGCTATGATATAATGTCACATCATTATGTCAGAGGGGTTTTGGAGGACAATACTATATTTTAAATAGAGGGTCAGAGTGATGGAGGGATTTCTGAATTTTGCTGTTGTGGGGTTAGCTGTTAATTAGTAATCTGTTGTAATTGATGGCAGATGTGTCTTGAGAGGTGTGTCGCCCAAGACATCTGTCATTTATTTTTGTATAAACTGCAATAAATGGTAGCTGTGTCCATGGATAAGGGACAAATATGGTCCAGATTATATAGAAACAACAATTTAAACATCCATGGTGAATGCCAGAATCCCTCTGTGTCACACTGAAAGCTCTCTCTGAAATCTGAGAAATGATACTGATGCTCAAACATATGGAAGGAAATCTTCACTTAGTGATATTCATTGTAAAATATAATTTGATCTGACACAGCAGCACTGACTTAAAGACATCAGCGTTAGTGCAGATTCTCTTGGGTGATGTCAAAAAATGGTGATTTAGTGGAGTATAAAATGTGATGGAGGGTTAAATCCTGCCCATCTCACTTATGCAAAATGCCACTGAAGTCAACAGAGATGGGATTCAACTGAAACAGCACAGCTGATTATTTTGCTTGTTTAGTTTTAAAGAAGACTTTCCCCTTATGGCTGTGTCACTAGAAGACTGCTCCCTCAGATTTCCAACCAGGAATAAAAGGGCATCTTTGTGTTTTCGTCTAAGTCATCTTTGACTTTGAATCTGCAATGTGATGATTTCAGCTTTGTGAGCCACAGCAAACCAATGCAAGATGCTTCTCGGGGTAAAATGGTCACTGTAGCCATGTTGGAATGCTCAATACCCCTTTTTTAAGGTTGAAAACAGAGACACTCTTAGCTCTGTTTTTGTTTGTTTGTTTCCAGACATACTTTCAGTATCCTTCCCTCCCCACCCCTCTTTCTTCTGCATGCAGCAACTGTTTCTTGCACTGGCTTCTCCTCTTTAAGATGTGTGCACTGAAGCCGAAAATTCCCTGTACAATTTGTGACCTTCATGCCTTTCCTAAGCACTAGCACTTCAGGCCTGGGATATCTCAAGGATGGAATTGGTAGATGTTAACCCTCTTATTAACCTTGACAAAAGAACTGACCTCTGCTAGTAACTTCCACAACAAGGTCATCCTTCAACCAGACTCTTCTGCTGGCTGAGTCATCTCTCCATGGTAACTCTTTCTATTTCCTGCCTGCTTGATTTTTCTACTTATGGTATCCATGCTAAATATATACTACATTTATTCTGTCATTTTTTTCCCCAGTCATTTACCTATTCTTTTTCTATTCTTCAGGTCATGTTGCTGGTTCTGGGCCATTTAACTTTACAGTCCTTGGCAGCTAGACCACTCTGGGCTTATTCCCTGTAGGGCATGGCGTGTAGAGGCAGCAGTGGTGGTTGTAGTTAACATGAACTTTCTAAATATTTTATTGATGCAAGAATTGGGCAGAAGGTTATGTAGCAGCATCTGCTTCTGTCTCAGAAGCCTAAGGAAGGGCACTGTAGTACTTGAAAGCTTGCCTATGTCCTTGCCAACCATAGAGTAGTCAAATAAGAGATATCCCCAACAAAAAGTCTTGCCTCTCGCTTATCTCCTGGATGTTATCATGGCAACAACATCACCACTACACTACTAGAATTAAGCAAAGCATTTCTTGGGTATTTTCCCATTATTATACTACCCAAAATATTGAAGTAGTAGCTTCAAGGAAGGTTTTTCTGCCCTTGCATCAGCCACAGTTTCTACTGATATTTCTTCAGGGACAGTTTTCAATATGCTAGGCTCTATTTTTCCTGGCTCCCACAACTCCTTTGACTGCACTGTAACCAGCATCTCCCATAGCTTTTAGTTGTCACAGCGCAGGGTCCAAGGGTGGCTGTGATCTCCCTAGCACCCCCTACTGTGCCAAGTTTGTCTCAAAGCACCCTCTCACTTCTCACTTGATCATATATGTATCAGACATTTACCTATTCTTTTCCTATCTGTCAGGTCATGTTGCTGGTTATATATAGTCACACCATTCAGAATGGGCCAGGATACAACAGAGCACCGTGTCCAAGAAGACAAAAGGCAGCCTCCTTTTTATATATATAAATGGGCTATGTATGCATGGCTCCAACCGCCCCTTCACCATGGCCCAAGCCTCACTGATGTCCCAGACGTTGTTCGGTCTGTCTCACTCTGGCCCCTTTGCCTTGGGGCTCATCTTGCTCTGTAGCAGGCTCAGGTGACCGTAACCATGCCTGTCCCCAATTCTCCTCCTCGGGGTCCCAACCTCCCCCCCCCACCACCACAGATGGGCTCAGGTGGCCATAGCTGTGGGGATGGAGTCTGCACTCTCGCTTGTGGCAGGGTCAGCACACCCCAAATGCTGTGCCTTCTCTGGCACCTTTCTTGCTGCCCCTCTCTCTGGGGCTGGGTTTCCCACACCACCATGGGCCCCCTATGAGGCCTCCTCCAACCCCTAATAGCCTCACCCAAACCACCAGTTGTAAACAGCAAACAGAAACTCAAGCCTCTTGGCTACAACATCAATTTAAGCCACTTGGCTATAACCTTAATCCTACCACATCAGGGGTGCTCTATCCTTCCCCCAGTCTCACAGCTATACCTGCGGTCTAGCCTCTCTTCTTTGGTCAGTCCAGCAGAGCTCCTTCCTCTACAACTGCTAGCAACAAACTTCATGCTTGGCCTCAGCCCTGGGGTTTATATAGGGGCCAGGCCCTGCCCCTTCCTATCAGCTGACTTCTACTGGTTGCCCTGGTAACCCACAGTTGGGCCCCTTACTTGCTGCTCCACAAGTAGCAGGCGTCTCAGTGCCCTGCTACACACCTCCCCTCTTTATAGGAGCAGAGCACTGGGGTGCTCTGCGACAGTTGTATTCAGCACAATGTTTCTTCCGAAAAGTAAACTGCTGACCTTTAGGCAGCATAGTTGCCTCTGTTTGCTATGCTATGGCCTGGACTGAGCTATTAAAGCTTCAGCAACAGCAGAAGAGCTCTCTCTCAAGTGAATGGAAGGAATGGTGTCTACAGAAGCTTCATGAAGGGACCTTTTAGAGGCAATTCTTGTACTCATCACAAGTAATTATTATTCATTGAAATTTAACACAAACTGTGTCAATGGCAGAGGGAATTCGGTTTCAGGTTTTTTTGTTTTTTAAACATGCTATTCCTAGAGTTTCTAACACTGGCTTTTTTTCTTTATTTTATTCTATCAAATCTACATGTTTGGCTGAAAGATAAAAGCAAATTATATTTTGTTTTGGAGGCAGTCTGTCAGGTTTGTTCTGGGAACACTGGATAATGGCAGCTGCTTGTACTTCAGTGAAAAACACTTCACACGGCTTTCTCTTGTAAACATGTAATCAGTCCCCACATGGGCATAAGAGGCTGTTCTGTGTTTTCCTGCACCTGTGTAGGACCCTGCTCTTGCAAGGATCTACATGCCCAGTGGAGCGTCTGGCTTTTGCAAATGGTGTGTATGCCAGTGCCGAAGAGTTCGCTTTTGAACATCAAACACAGAGCCCCATTTTAACAAACCACTCTATGATAAAACCATGTTGCGCTCAGGGGAAACTGCTTTGTAAATTTCTGTGGAGAGGGAATGGGAGGAGGTTGAAAGCTGTTATCTATGCGCTTATTGCACTGTGAGGGTTTGTTTGCTATTGACATGAATTTACAAGTAGGAAACTCCAATGAGGAAGGGGGAGGGGGCACAGATAATTTTTTTCCTTCCCCTTTCCAAATGGCAGCTTATCTGCAGTGCTTTTTCATTTTTATATACTGCATTTATATCAAATTCTTTATAAGCATAAAGTGCTGCTCAAACAATAGATAATGACTACACTTTCCTCTTATTGGCTCATAGAAATTAGACACATAAAGGATTTCTTACTGGGTTGTTTGCTGTACGAGGGGTGGACAAGGGTCATTCTCTACAGTATATGGTATATCAGAAACTTATCCTCCCTGTGCAGTTGTCATCAGTTAAGTACAAGTGCACATATCTATTGGAGCAACTGGGGGAAGAATAGATGGCTCCCAAGAGTCTGAGGGGGAGCAGAGGAAGAGGAAAAGGTCAGGGAATGAAAGTACTAGGTGTAGCACTGGAAGAAATGATTCACTTGGGATATGTGGCAGTAAAACATTTCTGTCTAAATACATGACACATGTTTAAAATGTGCGACACACTAATCTGGTCCAACTAGAAGACTGAACTTTAAAAAAATAGTGTGCCTTTCTCATTTGTCAAGGGAGACTCAAGTGGATTCTGCCTTCCTCCCAAAACACTAACCTTTTGCAACCTAGTTCTCAAAATGTCTTTTTTGTCAGACATGGTTCACCAGCTGTGTTCCATTTAGTGAAAAACCAAGTTCATGGAAATGCAGTCCTTTCAGTTAATTATTACCTTAACACTTAGTTTATATAATATTGTATTTATTTAAAAATAAATATTGGGCCAGATACATTCTGTTCCAAGCTGTTTATCTTGCATTTGCTGTATTTGATTAACTGTATATTTTTAAGATAAAATGTTTCTGTAGGTATCTCTTTCTTTTATATGTTTTTTGGCACAAGCTTTGGAACCAGCAGTCCTTCAAATGACCTACTAGTGGTCACAAATATTGGTATTTCATGTGCAGTTCAGTGATGACCTGTTAACTAAAATAAGGAACAGGCTGTTGACCTGGTACTAGGAGCCTAATAGTCTGTCAGTTCAGAAGGTAGAGGAAAATGTGTGACTCACTGAAGGCAGGTTTGTAATGGATCAAAGTGTCAGTGAGGAAGAAGGAATGAGTCAGGGGAGAATGTACATAGAAATATTATCCAGTAAGAGATTTCAATCTGATCTTAAAAAGAAAGGGAGGTTGGATAAATAAGAGGAAATATGGCAGTGTGTGAAACCAAAGTGTGAACATAGGCTAAATCAGGGGTAGCCAACCTGTGGCAGGTGTGCCACCAGTGGCATGGGCAGCCTCTGCATGTGATATGTGGCAGACTGGGGAGGGGATAGGCAGCACAGTAGCAGAGCAGGGAGCAGAAAATAGAGCAGCAGATTGGGCAGGGAACATAGGGCAGGGAGCAGAAAACAAAGATGCTGATTGGGCAAACGAAAAAGATTGAAGTGGCACTTGTGTGGGGTGTGGGCCTAATTTGGGCACACATGCCAAAAGGTTAGCCCCTGCACTGGGCTAAATTAAATATAAAGACCTGTAGGAACAGGGTATACAGATAGTGCAACTAGGCCAGGATTACAGGTATACACAAACATACTTACATACAGTTAGATAAAATACATAATTGTATAGTATGAAGACTTCAATGACCTTCATAATCTCATTCATGGCCTGTTAACACTCATTACATTTTCGATCTGTCATTTAGTTCATAATGTTATCATCACAGAATATATCATCTGAGAAAATTTCCCTGAAAAATGAAATGTTCCAGAAGCAGACTGTCTGTACTATAACCTGCCTTCTGGCTCACTGAAATTCTTTAAACAATCTTTAAACTGCAAAAGGTTAAGCAAGAAAGAAGTGCTCAGAAAACTGATTTTTTTTAAATGTTCATTTTATTGAGTTAATGATGGTATCCAAGGAGTACATTTTGTTTTAAAATTCTGTATTAATAAAAAAAAACCAACTGAAGTAGGTGGCGCTGGCTGACATATGTGCCATGAACAGATGGGCTTTTTGAAGAACTCCAAACACCTTTGAAGTGCTCTGAACAACAAGCATACAGATGTGTATGGCCAAAACAGCATCTCAAAAATGGGCGAATTGCTTCAAAAATGATCTTCAGAAAGTAAGGGACACCTTTGAAGTGCACCCTTTTGAAATGTCTTGTACGCTCCAGCACAATGCAAAAGGGCTTTGCTCAGTCCTTCAGTGTCAAATAGTGCTCTGTCTCCCTGCGCCAGCTATGGGAAGCAGAGAGCAGGGTGGACATCTAATGAGCGCTTGGGTATCCTCAGGAACACTCCTGAGCAGGATCCTTGCCTGCCTCTTGGCCTCCAGCCAAGCACACAGGAGCACTCTCATTGACTCTCCCTCCCTCCCTTACTTCCTGCAGGGCTGGGGGAAGCAGCGCACTGGGGGATACCAAAGAATTGCAAAGAATTGAGCAACCCTTATTGTGCTCCCTAGCTGCCACTGCCGTTCCAGTAATTTTGAAGCACTGTGGCGGGAGGATGTGGGGGTTGCTTACATATTTCTATGGTCTTGAAGCATTCCAAATTCAAATTCTCCAGACTGGAGAGGAAATTTGGAGTGCTTCAAATGCATGCCTGTCTATGGCCAAATATTGGCTTTTCTGTACTTCACTGTGTATAAACATCTCTGCATTGTATGGAAAAGATTTTTCCACAAGGACTTCAGAGAAAATTTTGGACTGCCTTCAAATTCAATTAAAACAAGTGTAGTTGTCAGGGGCAAAAAAAATATATAAATTGAAACAGTTATGATTCCAGTTGTACTACAGTTGCAATACTTCCCCACTCTCAACTTTTTTTTGTTTATCCAGTGACACTCAGACTGCCACTCTTAAGCCACAAATGGCTCTTCATCTTAACACCCATGCTCTTTGCCAAGTCTATTAGCATTTTTTTAACGTTTACCTCACACATTGGGTATATCTTTCCTGAAATACATGCATTAATACGCTGCGTACATATTAACTAATGTACTGTCAATTGATGGGTTTTTTCCTTTAGAAATGGCGTGTGTTTGCTATTGCTCACCTAGGGAGACCTACATTGTAGCTCTTTGGTTATTACTGACTGCTCGTGTAGCTCCTGAGCCAATCAAGACTGCACATCACTGACTCTTTCTCTGATTCGTGCTCCTGATACTACCTCTGTACTTGTTATGACCTTTTATATCCATTTTCTTGAAGACTGTTGTAGTCTAACTCACTACTGCCTCTGACAATACCGTGTTCCTAATTTTCTCATCTACATGAAATGTGGCTGTATTAAAAGGAGAGGATCCTTAGATAATAACTACAATAGCCAAAGAGTCAAGTACAGTATAAACAGGAAAAATCATTAACAGCACTTGTGATTGTTAAGTCTTGCATTAATTTTCTAGGTATGTTTATCAACTTGGACAACATGTCTCAAGAAAGTCATATGAAAATGCATGGTAAATGAAATAAAGAAAAAAGGTAAAGAAACAGCAGCCTTTAAGAGCAAGCCTGCTTATGACAGTCATATGTTGAAGTCAACAGCATTTTAAAAACGGGCAAATTTTCTCCTTTTCAAAGATAACAAATTTACTGTTCCATGGAATTTCAATCACCTTTTTATAGTCACCCTTTTGTTTCCAGTGCTTCATAAAATTGTTTCCTTAGATTAATATATAAACATGTCCAGCACCTCATGCTTACAGCTGAAGACTAATCAAACTAGATTTATATAGCTAGAGTTTTCCACTGAGCACTGAATAAGCATTGGAACACAAATGTAAAGCTCAATTGAGAAGTAAAACAAGCTAGAAATACCTAAATAGATCATGTTCAAAAGCAGTTATCATTAACACGATATGAGGAATAAGACCTATGAGCCAGATTCTGCCATCTTTCCTCAAGTAGAATAATAATTTACTCCAAACAAAGTTCCTCTGGGACTGGAACAGCTCATGGACTCAGATGCTCAACAGTCTGAGAAAGTGTAGCAAAACCTGACCTCATGTTAGCAACATTTTTGAGAGGCTATTTTTTGATGGCGTAAAGATGCATACAGTTTGGTAAAGAACAATTTAATAGGCATGAGTTACTGTACATTTCTGAAATATATCTCATTTCAGATTATTTAATGAAACAACTGTTGGCCTAAGTAAAAGAAGAAACCAATAGACTTAACATATCTGGATCTTAAGGAAGCTTTAAAGAAATTTACACATAGTGGATTGTTGTTAGGGCCCTACTGAATTCACAGCGGAAATGGGCTGCACTGCAGCTCCTTTAATCTTGCAAGTTCCCTCATGTCCCCCCTAACCCACTGCTGATTGGTGGACGATCCCAGCTTGCAGCTCACTCATCAGCTGGGAAGCAAAAGCCACAGTTAAAACAGCAGTTTTTGCTTCCCCCCTGCTGATCAGGAGCAAGTTGCAAACATGGCCCCTCCACCAATCAGTGGCAGGAGGGTACACAGGGCAACCTGCAAGATTAAAGGAGCTGCAGTGCGTAGCCCACTTCCACTGTGAATTCAACAAGGCCCTAACTATCGTATCATCACTTTTTTAAATATAGGAGAGATAATAAAATAAAATGGACAAGAAATGTTAAGGAGATGGAAATCACTTGGCTGGAATTAAAGACCTATACATTTTTGAGGAATGGTGCTTGAGAACATCTTATACTGAAACCAATACATTTTTTAATAATTTAGAAATAGCAATAGTTATCTAGAATGGACTACCTCTATTCCCTTTTAGGTTAATTGGAATATTATCATTATGCACTTGAAGAATGATCCTATACTGGACTTGTAAATGATACCAAAAGGAAGGGAGTTGTTAATAACTGTGAGGACTGTTATCTGTTTCAGAATGATCATGACAACATACATTGCCAGTCATACATTGTTAAGAGATATTTAATGTGTCTAAATATGTAAAATAATTTAAAACAAAATACTCCTCAAGTTAAGTATAGTTTAAATGGCATTTGTTTACTTAATGCAGGGCATATCTACACAAGACACTTACTACGTGGTAGCCTAATAACACTGTGCAGTAGTGTGCTGGTCAAAACCCATGCTAATAACCTACTGGTCTGTGTTAGTAGGCTATTGCACAGTAAACATCACAAAAAACCATGCACCAGTGCTACTGCTCAGGAAATGTACTTACTGTGCATTCATTTAATACTTCATTAAGGAAGTATTAAACTAAAAGTGCAGTAACTACAGTGCATTAATGCATGTGTAGATGCACTCACAGTGGAAGAAAAAGACCTAGTGTGATGATAAATCTAGCACTTCAATTCATGGTCCGTTATGAATAGCAGTAAAGGAACCTAAAAATTGGCTTTAGTAATTTATATATCTATCCTAGGGCACACAATATTTCCAAATGCTATTAGCTGGGTTTTATGAATGTAGGGTCAGTTCTTCAGTAAACATCTGACCCATTGATCAAGATTCTACTCCACCTTTTTGGTGCATATGCTGACTTAGATATGTAATTCTATTTCAATTTGCTCAAAACCCTGAAAGCCTGTTAATGAAAATGTTGAGTGAATCCTCCTGCTCCTCCTTGCTGCTTTTTTGTTACTAAAGGTTAAGGGCAAGCTGACAGTGGGCACATGTACATGAGATGCTTTACTGTCCATTAGACTAATCTAACATGCAGTAAAACATCAGCATCTATATGTGTGTGGGACTTACTTCACAGTAAATTAGGCTAATGCACCATTTGCTAGTACTAACAAATATATGTACTAGATTAACGGCGTATTAGCTGTGGCACGGTAGCACATGTGTAGATGCTGGCCAGAAGCAATTTGCTCCTGGTCAGCCTAGGCGACAGGGGGCCACAGCAGGTGGTGAGGGGGAACTGTCTCTGGCTCCAGTGCATAGCTTGGGATCACAGCCCAGTTTGTCAGTGCTGACTTGGGGTGATTCCCCATAGCTGGGTAGTAGCAATGTCCTAAGTTCACCCCTTGTTTTCCTTCCTGAAGAGATGGAGGAGCTCTCAGTCCCTGGTCCCAGCACTGCTCAGCTTCTGGCTCCCCACAGGAGCTGGGAGCTGAGCAACAGCAGAACGGGGACTTTCTCTGTCCCTGCAGCATTGGGCCAGGGACAGAGAGCTTCCGTGCCCCTCGGCCTGCACAGTGTACACCCCAGACAACTCCCACTCCCCACCTGTGCCCCCTTAGCAAGCAAAGCACGGGGAGAGCTCAGTGTTCTGCTGTTATTCAACCGTGGGGTATCGCTCCAATCTAGTGCTGACAAGCTGGGCTGCAATCTCAAGCTCCACAAAGCCTCCTCCCTGGAGCCCAGGCCTGACCTCCATGCTCCCTGTCAGGCCAGGTATGACAAGAAGGAAAGATAGCTACTACATGGGGGCAGAGCAGGGCAGGGGGGCAGGACCAGCCCTGAACTCAACTGCTCCCGTTGGGAGCAAATTTGCTCCTGATGCAGGTGCACATGTAAATGCATTCCCATGTATGGATTATTGTGCCTTATTTTAAGGCACAGTAATCTTAAGGCATATTAATTGCACATGTAGACATGCCAAGTATATTATAGAAGCAGATATATTAATTGATTTTTGGGGACCTGAACAGGGTGAAACAGAA